>NC_061862.1:115241208-115590074 GCF_907164915.1 Impatiens glandulifera | reverse complement strand
GAGAAATGTAAAACGTCGTTACAATAAGATTTTTTACACAACCGCGCTCACCGTAAGTTGTACTAACACTGTTGTTTATCAATTATGTTATTCGTGTGAGACTAAAGACTATGCTGTAAACAGATTTTTCGTGAAGGTGGGATAACTACCCTAGACCAATTCAATGAAAGGTTCTGTCGTGAAGGTCGGGCTTTCCACATTTCGAAAAGGGACCTCTTGGATGTGGACCTCGTAAGTACATCTCTCGCTATGATATCTTATAATAGCATGTACAACTCAGTTGAAATCTAATTTGTTTTAATTCTATCCACAGATGTTTTTCCCAATCATTGATGACAGACATTTCTACTTGGTTTGCTATAACTTCATACAAAGGCAATTTCAAGTAATTGACAACAGAGAGTCACCTATGCAAGCGTCCTTCGAAAGAAGATATAAGAATGCACAAATCTTTGTATGACACTAAAATTTGATTTTCAACATGTTCAATGATTAAATTCTAGTAGCACTAAATTACATTACATCATGTTGTTTGTAATGATGTATCAGGATGACTACATTCAACAATACATGAACGTCGTAGACCCCGTTCTTGCTGCAAAATATGGCAGTTTGGAAAAGATATGTTTGAAATTGTCATGGCAGGATTCCCGGAATTACACTGACTGTGGCATTTTTCGTATGAGACACATGGAGACGTATGAAGGTCAGGTGAAGGGTTGGAAAAGTGGATTCGGCGTTAAAAAAAATGTACGGGACCAAATAAAGACCTTGAGGATGGAATATTGTTGGCGTGTCATTGGCTCGGAGCTCAACAAATCCAGGAGTAAGGTCTACAATTCCTGTAGTAAATGGATTAGTCAATGAATTTGGAAATATATACAGATTGTGTAATTAAAGTTTACAAATAATTTTAGTTGATATTAGTACAATAATGAAGATGCATACAGATTGGGTAATTAAACGATTCATATAATTTAAATTCACATTTGTACAATAATGAATATGTTGTGTAATTTAAATTTTCAAAACATTACAATTTACATTTTGACAATAATGAAGATGTATATATACAGATTGTTTTTAATGAAATTTGATTTACCATCATACTTGTTCATTTATGTATTAAATGAATAAATTAATTGAAAGAAGCATGAAGCGCAATTTTTGTTTATTTAATAAATTATGATCAAAATTTATATGTGAGGAGTCGAGTTGGAGCGAATAATTTTTCGCTTCAAAAACTAGAATTTAGTTTGACATTATTATTATATGAAACTTTTAATATAGAGTAATCGAATTCGAGCGAAGAATTCTTCGCTTCAAGTTATTTTAAATCTAACTTTGATGTAAAACCCCCACCCCACCCATGAGAAGCCGGATTATTTGTCATGTCATTACACTTACCCTAACATGTAAATACCAAGATCTACACAAATATCATTACATGAAAGAAATATGAAGCGCATAAATATTCACCTCAAATACTAGTTTTTATTGAAACGAATAAATATTCGCCTCAAATAATTGTTTTTGTAAAACCCCCACCCCACCCATGAGAAGCCGGATTACTTGTCATGTTATTACACTTACCCTAACATGTAAATACCAGATTCTACAAAAATATCAATTTCATGAAAGAAATATGAAGAGAATAAATATTCGCCCCAAGTACTTGTTTTCATTGAAGCGAATTAATATTCGTTTTAGGTTTAGGTTTTAAATTCTCAAATTTTAATAAAAATGATAATTAATAGGAGGGGCGAATAAATATTCGCTTGATTTAGGTGTTCTTATTTTTAGAAATAAATTAGTGTTGTCATTCATTTGGTATTACATTCTACCTTTTTCATGGTTTCAAATCAAATATACATACAAATACATATCAGATTTCACATGAAACTAGAATTCGATAGTTGAGATGACAAAAGAACAATGAACGGAGTATTGGCGTTCATGCTGAAACTTTTGTCCCATTGTTGAGGAGTTGAGAACTGAGGAGTGGTCGTTGGCATTGCATTTGATGGCTGGAAAGGTATATCAATTTATTTAAAAGTATGTTACTAAATAAATATTAATAACCCAATTATTAGTAAAGAAGTTAAGTCAGCAAATTAATACCGGAATCTGTGATTCGCTAGTTATTCTTGTTGATTTTCTTTTTCTTGAGTTCTTCTCTAGTCCACATTTCCTTCTCTTACCAGACTTTGTTGGCTTCTTAGTTTTGATTCCTTTCGCTTGAACATGGGCACCCTCGGCAGAACATGATACACCGGTTGGTGGAGTTTGCATATTTATACTCTCCTGTAATTTTTTATCCACAAACGTACACTGGCTAAGCATAATTTCTTTGACGTGCCTATACGTGTCATCTCTTTCGGCTGCCTTGGTAAATAAATGCATGGACAAGCCACACAAATCTCTGTATCTTATGTTTTGAAGCTCACTCGGATCAACATTATTACTGTCCACGATTGGATCACTTCCAAATAATCCATCTTTGGTTTTTCTTGTCCACCTCTTCAATATCAACGCAGGAGGAATCTTCAACACGTCAATCGTAGTGAAAATCTTTAGGATGTGAGCACACAAAATCCCTCCAAATTCAAATTTACAGCAGCTACACTCGATATTCTTATCATCATTCTTATGAACTGTAACTGTATGAGAGCATCTCCTAGTGTGGGGTGTTACCTTATATTTTCTGTGTGTGTCGACATCCTCTAACATTTCTACACCACAATCATGCGACATAAACCATTGTTGTTCAAAGCACTTAAATACCTCTGGGGTGTAAACTTTGCAGGCCTCCTTTAAGATCAAAACTGGATAGTTCAGACTTGGTTGGCTGGTAATTAATTTAAAATTAGCCTTCAACACATCATATCTTCTTTCATCGATTAGTCTTTCAAAGTGTTTGAAAAATTCTAAAAACTTGTGTTTGTAGGAGCAGTACCTTTTCAACATACTGTTCATACTCTCATTTCTCTGTGTTGTCGTCATATCAGCACAAAACATTTGTCGTCCATAGACTAATGCCCACTTTCGCCTAATGCAAAACATACGTTTCAACCAGTCGTTGTTTTCAAGCCCGTAGTTTGTCAACATTTGATTCCAAGCTTCAACAAACTCTATCTCTTCTTCAAAATCATATATACACGAAGAAAAATCCTTCGAAAATTCTCTGAAATTATGGAACACGGAGCTAAGATGTATGGCTGCATTTTGAAATATGTGCCAACTACATAGACGATGATTTGTTTCGGGCCATGTAGACGACAAGGCCTTAGCCATGGCCGCGTCTTGATCTGTAAGAATGACTTTTGGTTTTTTCCCACGCATAGCATTGGTGAAAGTATCAAACAACCATTCAAAAGTCATTGCAGTTTCATCGTATAATAGAGTTGCACCAAAAATAATTGATTGTTTGTGATGATTCACACCTACAAAAAGCGCAACTGGACGACCTTCCTTATTCTTCTTGTAGGTGGTGTTAAAACTGACAACGTCTCCGAAGTATGAATAATCAGACCGCATGTTGGAATCACACCAAAAAATATTCGTTATCAAATCGTCCGCATCAAGTTGAAAAGCATTATAAAAACCAGGATCATTTGATTGTTTTTTCTGCAAATACTTTAATACACCCCCTGTTTCCCAAAAATTATAGTCTCTGGTTCTTTTCGTTCGCAGGTAATTTTTGTAATCCTCAGGAAGAAAACCTAGATTCTCCCTTCCGCCGATTTGTTTAGACATTAGAGCATGTGATGCCTTAGGAGGAATTCCCACGTTAGTGGACATCTCGATATGTAAGCCTGCAACTACAAAAATATTCCTATGGCATCTATACAGGTGAGTTTTCTTTGGACTTGCAAGAGGATGACAATGCTCACTAATAAAATTTACCACTTGGAACTTTCCATTATCTGCCCTCTTTATCCTCAATTTCGTTTCACAACCGAACATCGTCAAAGAACGTCTACGTCTGACATAGACATCACGTTTGTCTTTTACCCGTTCGCCCTGTGCACTACAACAAAAAACTCTATCTAGTATTTTACCATCGTTGTCAACATGTTTTGAACTGCGTCTTATACCAAATCCTATTAGTTTAGCGTAGGCTAAGTAGAATACGTAGCCTTCTTCTTCACTCTCAAATTCCCTACCTAAATGTGGAATTAAGTTGGCTTCGATGTCCTCCAAAGGTTGGCCGTTTCCATCGAAATTCAACTGTCGACAACAACTAGCAGATTCGCTGTTCAATTTGAGAACACGTGGAAAATAAATCTTCAGCTAACCAAAACTTGTAGATGATTGTAAAATGAAGGCAATATAAGCGAAGAGCGCTTCACTTCAACATTAATCACATTGTAATATTAGGCGAAGAGAGTTTTGCTTTATAAGCTATTATCAAAAATCCTATAAGCGCAGATCTCTTCGCTTACATATGAACCAAAAAAATTAGATAAGTTAAGCAATATACCTTAAATCATTAATATCATTCTTGTTCATATCATTCTCGCTCATGTGTATTCCTTCCTGATAATCAACAAGAACACAACATTTCATGTCCAGTATTCAAAAAACATAAAAAACGTTGTGACGAAAAGTATAGAAGGTAGATGACATTCAAAAACATACCATTTTAATTTAGGAAGATGGGTTGATATTATAATGAACTCTCCGACGAAGGAGAGGTCGATGGTAGACAATGGAGTATCACTCCGGCGAAGAAATGGTCGAATGCTTCTCGTACAGGTGAGAGAGAAAACAGTACAAATTTTGTCTAGCTTAGCAGCATGGCTTGCTGCCATGCAGCATTTAATGAAAAGGTGGGGTGTTAGGTGGCGGTGAGGTGACTTGATAAAAAAAATATTTCAGTTTCATAATTAAATGAATAAAATTATTATGAATTAATATTAATCAATCAATCAATCAGAAAGCGAAGATTGCTTCACAATCTTATTTTGACAATTGTTTTAAAAATATTATTTTGTCAATTGTTCTAAAACATATATAATTATATTTATCACATTAGGGGCGCTTAAGTGACATAGATTGCTATGTATTAATAAATTAATAAAAATTTAAGTTATACATTAATTCATGTTTCAAAATTTCGTTTAATATAATACTGCTGTTTAAAAAAATACAATTCTAAGAACAAAAAGAGAAATCTGAAATGAAAAATAACATTAACAAATTCAAGAATGCCAAATATTCAAATATTCAGTATCAAAACCAACACATGTCTATTACAACAACAAAGGCTGCAAATCACAAGCAGCAATGGATTCAAGCAATCTTGTGTGAGGAACACCAAATACATCCAAATATGTCGTCAAAGGATTCACTGCCTCAAATACCCAAACAAGTTCATTAACATCGTGCCGAGACTTGTCGTATACAACTATAGTGTTGTCGTCCTCGGGCTCAACAAATGGATTCTCCATTTCTTTAGTAGTACCTCCTCCAGCAATTACAAACCCCATCAGATCATGTTTGTAAGCCGGGATGAATTCTCCTGCAAATATAAAGGTGTAACTGTCGAACAGTTTCGGCAACTGAAAGAAAATACAAAACATTTTTAGTTATCATGGAGAATTGAATATCATAAGGAGGAGGAGTAGGAATCAGACAAAACTTACATTGTTCAAATACCGCATTTTGCCAGCTCTTGGACCGCCAACAGTCCCATGATTATCTCGTTGCACCTCGTACGGTTCCTCGTCGACGTAACATTTAGATCTGATTGATGATTTTATCCCTGTACAAAAGCAATTGGTATTTTTAGTTTCATAGATGTGAAAATGAATATTGAGTTAACAATTAAGAGTTAAGAATAACAGAGTCTCACAATCAATGGTAAAGACCCAACTCCAGTTCAATATTGCCTTCAATACTTTGATGGTGCGACCGCATCCACCATTAGCATCGGTGGATGCTATGACGTGGGTCACATCGTCTCGCCACCTCATTGTCAACGTGGCACCACATATGTTAGCATATTGTTGCATCAAGTGCTGTTTAAGAACAATCATAAATATTTCAGATAAACAGGATGAAAACTTAAACAATATGGAAAAAAGGGATATATGTCAAGAATAGTACTATCTCTTCACTTGTTAATTGATTTGGGCATAAAATACAGTCTTTGCCAAAGTTTTGGACGGATGCATTAGCGGTTGTCTGCACATGCATGAAAAAAAACAGTCTTTGTTAGTATTTACTAAGGTTTCATGGAAATAATATCCTAAACCCTAACACTAGGTACGTTTTCCTAAATAAGATGGATTTTCATTCAACGTGACATTTTGAGAGTAGGGTTTCCTAAAGATTAACGAGACAACGACATCACATAACATAATCTAGGGTATAGTGGTTTCATAATCCTAAATATGAAAAGTTACTATTTAGGAGTACGTACCATTGTGGAGACGTGAAGATGTTGCTTTTGGTCTGGTCGACGGGGAGCTGGTTGCGAATCGCCGTGAAAGGAGGCAGGAAGAGAGAGATGAATCGGGCGGAAATGATTATAAAATAATCATATTAGGGTGTATATATATTCATGGAACCTGGGCGAACATGTCTTCTCTCGAAAAGCGACTACTCATTCCATTTCACATGACACCTAGACCAGGGGCGAATAAGTGTTCTCTCGAAAAGCGACTATTCAATCCATTTTACATAGAACATAGTCTAGGCGAACAAATATTCTCTCACAAAGCGTCTATTCATTCCATAGAATCTGGGCGAAGGGGTATTCTATATGGAAATCAAATAATTGAAGCGAATAAGTCTTCGCTCCTGAGCGTCTCCCCGCCAAAAAAATTAATAAAAAAAAATTAGTGAAGTACTTGAAGCGAATATTTGTTCGGTTGCTGCATGTTATTTCTAATAAATTGAATTAATATTTAATAACTGGAAATATAAAATCCATGTAATTTTGGTCTTTACATACACGGGTAAGTGTATTTACATGGCAGGCAAGCGGTCTTCTCATGGGTGGGTTGGGGGGTTTACATGCAGGTCAGGTTAAAAGTAATTCAAGCGAAGATTTCTTCGCTTTAATTCGTCTCCTGGTTAAAAAAAATTAATATAAAAAAATAAAAAATAACTTTCAAGTAATTGAAGCGAATATTTGTTCGTTGCTGCATGTAATTTTTAATTCATTGAATTAATATTTAATAAACGGAAATATAAAATCCCTGTCATTTTGGTATTTACATAGACGTGTAAGTGTATTTACATGAAAAGCAAATGGTCTTCTCATGGGTGGGTATGGGGGGTTTACATGAGGGTCAGGGCTCCTGGGCGTGCAAATCTTCGCTCCCATCGCTTCTCACCCTTCCCTCTGACACGGTGTCCTGAGCGAAGATATCTTATCCGGGTTTCATATGAATATTATATTATTTCCTGGCGTTAATAGGCGCTGTCGTTAACGGCGTCTGGTGTGAATCCGGAATGAAACCCGGATTCTGGATTCTCCCTCCCTCCGTCTCTTACCCAAATTATTATTATAATAATAATGTTGCAATTTGATGGGTCCGCAACAGGGGAACACGGAATCGATAGCAGAAGATCTGAACTGAATGAAAATGATGTTGATAATTGCAATTGTCAAGACTTATATATAGGGCCAGACGGAAAGGGTGGGTTTTGTTGGGCTCCAGCCCCACGCATCCCAAACAGATTCTATATATAATATAATATATATAATATTAGTTGGGTGAACTAAAAAAACCTTTAAGTCTATTAAAAAAAGCCTAAACTAACTTTCAAACTTAAAGCCTAAAAAAATCCAAAACTATATTGGTTGTGTCTATCTTCTTCTGCTCTTCGGCCCTTAGTGGAAATTTTAGTTTGTCAGTCTAGAGACTCCTCACCACTCACTAGTTCAGCATTCAATAGCTGGTCACTAGTTCAGCATTCAATAGCTAGCCAGCTAGTGATCTTATTCACCGCTTTAGCCTTTAGATATCTGTAATCTGAGACGGCGAATATAATCTTAGGCCTTATTATCTTCAGGTATTTCGTATTTAAATTAATTGTCTTTTGTTTATTAATGTAATTTATATTGTTATGATAAAATTTTAATTATTAAATACATTTATTTAATCGGAAAAATAAATTAGTACAAATTTAGTCCCGAAAAATTGTTTTTGGGTCAGTCCCTATATCTAAGGGTGTGTTTATACCGGCAGAAACACTAAGGGTGTGTTTGATACCAGGTATAAGGGTGTATAACACTATTGGTATAGTATAAACTATACAAATAGTGTTTTAATATGGTGTTTTGTTAGAATTGGTATAAATTATACTTCTATATAATTTATACATAATATTTGGTATAAAATTATAACTAATCCCCTTAGGTACAACATTTTTTTATATCACTTCATTTTTTATTTTTCATTATAATATTTATTAATATTATATATAACTTATTATTATATAATATATTAAATATATTTTATTTAGTTTTAATATTATTATTATATTTAATTATTTTTAATATATATATTTAAATCATTCAATATTTTAATTAAAAAATATTTATTTTTATAATAATAATTTTATTAATTATTAATCTATATATTTACTTATATTATAAATAATAATTTTATTTTATTACAATTATTAATAATATTTAAATTAAATAAATATAATTTATTAAATAATAGTAAAAATCATTTATAATAATAAACAATATTATTTATAATATAAATAAATATAAAATAAAAAAAATAATAATAATTAAAATTAAAATTAAAATTTTAAATTAATATTATAAAACTTATATTAAATTCTTCAATAACATATACAATTTATACTACCCTATATTATTTATATAACATATACAATTTATACTATCATATATTATTTATAGTTAAAATTTATACTTTTATAAAAGTTAGAGAAATGATTAGGTGAGGGAATTTGGTGAGGGAATTTGGTGAGGGAATGACGTGGCATAATTTTATTTGAGGGAATTGGGACTCAAAGAGGATTCTCGGTCCTTGGCCAGGGTGTCAAGGATTCTCGGTCCTTGGCTGAAATTACTTATCTAGGTATAAAAGATCATCGGTCCTAGACTAGCTTAGAGCTAGGTTTCTCGGTCGAGGTGTAGAAACCTCTCTGTCCGTGGCTAGCTCAAGGCTAAGATCCTCGGTCCTAAGACCTAGGAGTCTTGGTCCCAAGTCACATTTCTCAGTCCTATGTGAAAACCCTCAATCGGATTTATTGGTCTTAGCTCAAGAACATCGGTCCTTGGTCTCGGTCATAGGTTGATTTTTTCGGTCCTTGGTCTCGGTCATAGGTTGATTTTCTCGATCATTGGTCTCGGTCAGGACTGGGTATTCTCGGTCCTCAGTCCTACAAGACATAGTCTAAGAACACTGAGTGTTCTTCATTTGGTTTCAAAATTGTAGGTTTGCAACTTTTGATGCATATCACAATGTAAGTTGTTATCAACTCGACTAGATGTAAGGATCATAATCCCTACTCCTAAAACTGATCAATCGATCCCTAAGACGATTGATTTTTCAAAGTGATTCTTAGGGCAAGATTTGAGAACTTTTTAATTAGGACATATCATGGTCTAATTCATATTCCAACAGCTTCCAAATGATGTTTATAATTAAACATGACCAAAATAAGAACATCAATCAAGCTCTGTAACAAATTTTTAAACTAAAATTTAAACTTTTATTTTAAAAAAATTAAGTTCGATCAAACATGATCGAGATGTATGTTTTATGATTTGAAACTCATCATAACATGTTGTTAAGCTTTAAACTATAACCAAGCCTTTCGAGTTCTTTAATTCAAGAAACGGGTTCTTGATAGTTGAGACCGAGGGTGGAATTCAATACTCAAACGCAGCGGACATAGAGTGAGAGGAGAATTCGAAGTTAAAGAGAGAAGAAACCGGGATGAGAAGAGAATACTACTAGAATACACCTAGTAGTCCAAGAAGGAGGTTCAAGGCCAAAAGAATAACTTAGAGCAACAACTTTCAAAAGATTCAATTCATAACCCCAAAAAGTGGGGTGGGCATCAACATTTATAGAGGCTGAGTTACCCAAGAGTATTCGGTTATCACTTGTTACAACAACTTTCAAAATAACAGAATTCGGTTTAAGAGAAATAAGAGAGAAAGGAAACAAAACTGAATTATTCAACAAAAAACATAAACCGGCCCATAAGCACACTAGGGCCGAAAAACGGGTGCTGCAAATATTTTAGGACCGAGGCTTTGGTGAGCAGACCCTAACATAATCTCCTCCTTCTAGGTTCTTCGCCCTCGACGAAAAGGAACATGGACTGGTCAGCCTCTAATGTGCATCTTCAAACTTCAAAAAATATTGCTTCGGTCGGGCTTCGGTACATTCAGTAAGGGTCGCAGCATAGGACCGCATTTCTTAAAAAACTTTCGGCAGAATCGTTTCAATAGTGGAGCTGGTCGGGTCCTTGAAGTCTTTTGCACTGTCGGGTCACTTACCACTCCGCCCATGTAAGGTATTTCTGTGCAACCAAGGTCGAGTTTTTCATTGTTTAGAGCTGACCTTTGTTGCTGTAATGTCTCCAGCGCCTGGTGCAAAAATAATTTCTTCCAGCTTCGATTATACTCTATAGTATTTTCAAAAATTCAGACCAAGTCTTTTTCCCGAACCAGCATATCAGGGGCAGCAAAGGAGCCATAGCTTCTAATTAGATCTTCAAGAGTATCTTTCAAGGTCATTGTCGCGAGGAAAACAGTTTGGCCTTCGGGCTTACTCTTTATTTGCATTTTGGCAGCAACACTATATTCATCTAAAGTCTTTTCCAACTGGTTTCCATGCATCAAAGTGGCCTGTGACCGAGGAATCCCCTTTAGGATCGTGGTTCTGTCTTGCTTCTCATAGGATAGGGTCAGCTTTTCGAAGTCCCAAGATGACGGGCCTAGAGTAATCAGCCATTCAATGCCCAACACAATATCATATCCGTCCATGGAAATTACCTTCATTTCTATTTGATATTCATTTCCTTCCATCGACCACTTCAAGTCTTTGCAAACACTAAAGCATAACACATTAGACCCATCGACCACTCTAACCGATTGCACCCGGGCTGCTATGCTTTTGTGGTCTATTTTCTCCAAAATCCTGTTATTGATAAAATTGTGGGTGCTGCCTGTATCGATCAGGATCACTACCGGCAGGTTCCCAACTTTGCCAAGAATCTAGAGCGTTTGAAAAGCTTTAGAATCGGTCAAGGCATGTAAGGATATGGTTGGTTCATCCCTTGGGCCGAGCAACGAAGGTAAATCATCAAAAACAGGTTCTTGATCGGGTTCTTGGTCTTCTTGATTGGTCGAGACCATGAATAACTTTGATTTACACTTATGGTTTGGTTGCCATTTTTCATTGCAAGAGTAGCATAGGCATTTCTTTCTCTTTTCATCTATTGAGATCGGGTCTAATTGCTTAACATGGCCCTGATTTGCACTTGAAGAGGACCCATATGATGAATTCTTGAAGTCGGTATTGGTGCTTGGCCAGGCTGTGTTGATATTCGATGGTTTGGACAGCAACGGTGCTTCAGCGCTGTACAAGTTCCCACTCCACATTCGGGACTGATACGTTGCTTCTTGGACCTTAGCCATGGCCATGACTTCGTTTAGAGAATCTTGGAATCACATATTTATATTGATAGGATAACATTTTAATTATTAAATATATTTATTTAATTAGAAAAATAAATTAATACAAATTTAGTCTCGAGAAATTATTTTTGGATGAGTATCTGTATCTATCCATCTATATATATATATATATATTTTACAAAGAATAGAAAATTCTATCAGCGGCAGAGACACTGCGAGTAAAAATGCTATAACCTTCTTCGCTAACGGTATTTTGGTCTTTCAAGATAAACTCCTTGTCAATACACTTTCTCGGCCAAATGATCTGGGACCTCATCCAATCCCTCACAAAAACTTCAACATGGATGGATAGATGTCATACAACCCTTAACTATTAAGTATTTCGTATAAGGCAGAACTGTGACTCTTCTCTCAATCCAATTCCTTACTTGACCCTCAAAACTCACTATCGAGTTGTAACCGAACCGAAGTAGATCAAAGGAACGATGCCCATATATATATGGTTTTAAAAATGTCTTGACGAAGCTGGACAAGTTATTTTGCGAGTAAGCTCTGCCTTCCACCAGATGTGTTAAGTCGCCGGACTCACATCTAGTAACCCCTCCATCAGCTGCGATGGCGACTGAGTCAGTTAGCCGGCCGGAGTAGGGTGATGAGCTAACATCCTCCGGCGCTGCCGACGGATGGTCTTCGGAATACTCTGTCTCTATCCATTTTCAATCACGTGTGATTTATAATTATAATTACGATCACACAAGGATGAGAACCCAATTATCATTTCTGTTGGAGTCTTGGAGAAGAAGCTACAACAGTCGAGAAAACAAATGATGGTAACGAAATTGGAAGGAAGAAGAAAATGTTAAAAATATGTTTGGAAACGAAATCTTGTCTACAGAAGTAATTATAGAAGAGAAATCTATAATTAATTATCTGTATTCATGGGAAAATCTACAAGATCCTTATCTTTCTGCTCTCAATCGCTTAGTATTTTGTGAAAACTCTTCCAAATTTATATCTATATTTTTTACAATTATTTTCATATAATTTATAATTTAAAATATTTTAATTTATTTTTTTAATATTTAAATCTTTTTGCTAAGAAGTTGGGAGAAAGTTCTAGAACTCTCAAGAGGCAGTGGGTGTCTAGTGGGACCAATAATAATATAAAAGATTAGACAGTGAGCTGTAATTATTAATAAAATAATAAAAGACAATCTCCCAATTAATATTCTCCGTTCTTAGAAAGTCTAGAAGGATCTGAATTGCAAATAAGGCAATAAAATATGTGGTGGAATAGCATTTTTGCTTTTATTTCATTTTGAAACTCTCCTTTTAAAACATTTTTAATGGATATTTTAGTCGGATTTTTTTTAAACGGGAATTTGAAGTTAAGTTTGAGTTTTGTTAAAATAAAAATTTGAATTTCGTTAAAAATTGAAAATTAATTTTAAATACTTTTTAGTTACTTATGAATATTATAGTTAGATAAGATAAAAAAAAATATTTATTTTATATATATACATATTTAATTATTTATATTCTTTTTAAATCACTATTTTTTATAATTCAGTAAACTCTTAACAAAAAAAAAATAATAATATTTATATATTAAGAGATTTGGCTTTTCATTATTTTAATAATAAAAAATAAATTACAGCTCACTTTCTAATCTTTGTTATTATTATTATTGGTCCCAATAGAGGGACCACTGCCTCCTCTTGAGGTAGAGTGTTCCAGAACTTTCTCTCAATTTTTAACAAAAAGGTAAAAGAAGCACAGGAAAAATAAAATTAATTTTTACTGAACTTTACGACACCCAAGACTTAATTGAGAACTTTCCACCACTAGAACTTTCCATAAAGGATATTTTGAGCAGGAAAGATAAGGAAGGATCTTCTAGATTTTTCCACAATACTGATAATAATTAATTGATGACTTTCTCTTTCTTTAATAATTAAAATGATTTTGTTTCCTAAAAAGTTCAGATTTCTATAGTAGAAGAAGTCAACTTCCTTCCATTAAACTTCATCTGATTCTCAATTTCATACATGTGATTGATAAATGTATAAAGACAGAGTACTGTTCGGAAGACCATGTCGGCAGCGGCGGAGGATCACCCTACTCCGGCTAGGTGACTCCGTCGCCACCCTGGGTCGGTGGAGGGGGTTACTAGATGGGGTCCGGCAACTTAGCACATCTTGTCGTGAGGCAGAGGAGGGCAAAGCTTAGTCGCATAATATTTGTCCAGTTTTGAAGACAGCTTAACTAAAACCATGTAAGTATTGGCGACTGCAATTCACAACATAATTTTGATTCTGATATGTTTAAATTGGCAACATTTATCCTACCTACCACCGGGTACCTTCCCGATTTTTATTCTATCGCACTTCAAGAAGTGTATTTATTTTATTATTTAAAAATATACTAAATATTAAAACAAATATTATATTTTAAATCTTTTCTTTTAACATACACTTTGGTCATCAAGTAATTATATTTTAAAATTTGTCATTCATATTCTCTTGGAAAATCTATTAAGCTGATTTTATTCTACAAATTCTTTTACTTTTTGTTTTGAGTTATTCTGGTCACCGATATTCTAATTTTGTGTGAACCTTTCTTTTGTCAAATAAAACGGATACATATTCTACGGTTTAAAATTTTAGAGCCTTTATTCACACTTAAAAGTTTGAAAAAGTTAATGGCACGTGAATAAACATTTATATAAAAATCTAGGTCTATCAACATTTATAAAATTATAATTAAATTGTACAGAACAAGTGGAGTCTAGATCTTCCTTGACTTAGGTTCTCTAGACTCTTTTATAAATTAATTTAGACTTGAGAATTTTTAAAAACTTTTAGAGAATTCTACAATTTGTCTACTCTTGAGAACTTTTAGAAAATTTCAAGGGAGTTTTCTTATTTACATATTTTAGAAACTCTTAGAGAATTTTAGAGAGTTTCATAACCTTACTAACAAAAAAAAAATTCTTAGAGAAATTTAAAGAGTTTTACGACCTTACTTTTAAAAAAGAACTTATAGAGAAATCTAAAGAGTTTCATAACCTTGCCTATAACTTGGAACTCTTAGACAATTCTAAAGAGTTTCACAAATTGAAAAAGACCATAAAAATCTAGAAATTTTTAGAGAATGCAATTTGTGGGCTTGACATCTTCACCCATGACATTCTTCTTCACCCAAGTCGTCGTCCTCCTCGGCACGACCTTAGACCGATGCTCGATTCAATTTCTATCGGTCAGCTCTAATTGATATTAGACGTTTCTCACACGTCCCTCTATTTTGATCGGTCTCTCACATCTGCGCACAAGCTCTTTGAGCACAGATTGTAGAGACTTCAATTGTTGCGGGGACTGTTTTCCCTTACTTTGGTCCCCTTTTCTAATTACAGGCCCTTTCAGATATGTCCTCTCTTCATATCTTCATATTCTTGTTGACTCTCTCCAAAGATACCCGAGCACGATCTGCTTCTTTTTCCATAAATTTGGCGAGAGTGAAGGCGGACTTACATTGGCCAACGTTACTTATGGCCAAACTCTATGAAGTTGATGGTTGTTTAGTGTCTTTAGTCTTGAGTCCTTTGAAGGCCTTCCTGTATGCTCTTTGGACTCATTTGGGTATTTTCCCTTTCCCTTTGGAACCGTCCCCATCATCGTTCTTAGCGAAATTGGAAAATTTTAATTTGTCACGTTTGCGATCTCGGTTGAATCTCATCGTTGAGAACATGCCTATTCCCTCAAATTCCCTTCTTGTTGGTATCACGCTAGTCTTTCCGTTATTTAAAATGATTAATGAATTGGAATAAGACATTATATAAGCACATACCCGATCGAACCATTATTGTTCCAACACTACATCGTAGTCTTCCATTGGGACTAAATTAAACAAAATTGTCCCATACTAGTCTTTGATCATAGTGTGCACTTTCTTATCCTCCCCGACCACCGACTTGTCTATATTAAAGGACATTATCGTCCCTCTCATTGGGTTGATGCGCAAATTCAATGTCTTAGCTACTTCTTCATGCATGAAATTGTGGGTAGTCCTTGTATCCACTAGTGCCTTGATGTGCCTTCCCCCGATCAAAGCTTTTACAAACATCGAGCTCTTTGTTGTTCCCTTTACCAGTTCCACAACATTAGTTTTTACAACATTGAGCAATCTTAAGGATCCCACTCGAGTCCTTTCCTCATCCTTGGAGGACTCGGTTCCTTTAATCGATGTTACTTTCTCCCTCTTAAAGGGTACATAAACTTTATGTGATTGTGAGCAAAAAAATATGACACACTCTTGGCTTACCTATTTGTGCTTTGTGCATGCCTCTTTTTGGACGGGCGGTCTCTTCCGCCTTTCTCCTTGTCATGTAGGCGATCTCTCCAACCATTCTTCTTATCATCTCGGATGAGCTTTGGCCTATCCTCAGAAACCTTGAGCTCGATCAGTCTCTTCGTAATTGCAATTGACTCAGAGACATTATGCACCTTGGCCCTTTACAGTTTTAACTACGCCCAAGTTTTTAGGCCATTAACAAACGCGAACAAAGCCTCTTGTTCTGTTAGACTAGGTAACTCGAGCATCAATTCCTGAAACTCCTTAACAAACTACTTGTTGGTCCTATTATGCACAAGTTGACTTAACATTTTTCATGCCTCAAAATCAACGTTCTTTGGGAAGAATTGGCGCTTGAACTCAGTCTTGAAGTCATCCCACGTCTCCATTTGCAGTGTACCTCGTTCAATATTTGATTATCGCCTCTTCCACCACAATAGTGCCATATCATTTAGGAAGAAATGTGTTGTTTCCAACTTGGTACGATCATCTAGTATGTTTGATGTTTGAAAGTACATCTCCATGTTCCAAAGGAAGTCCTCCACTTCTCTACACTCCTTGAATCTTTGAATGAAGTTGGCTTGGGAACTTCTATCCGATGAGGTGTCGCACCTCTAAGTTCTCCTCTATTCCTCTTAATCCGACCTTCCATCGATTATAGCCTCCCTATTATCTCCCTTTGGAGGGCGTCGACCATCGCATGGACTTCTCCACGGATTGTCTCGAGTACTTCCTTTCGAATTTCATTAACCTCCCTTCGAACCAATCCCAGCATCCTGAATTCTACGGTTCGCATTGTTAATGATCCCCATGACCTCATTCTCCAACTTTCCTCTAGCCTCATCCAACAATGTCATTTTATCGGACACCGCGCTAAACACTATGAGAGCCTCTTGGTGCTTGCACATCCCTTCCTCAAGTCGGGTCACACGTGCTTCCATGTCGGCACACCTCTCGACGGACGTGTCCCTTTTGGACCTCTCGTCCTTTTGTTCATCGGTCGAATCCTTCGTGACTTTGGAGCTTGAATCCATTTTTTTGGCACAATCTTCTTTCAAGTGCGGAAGCAAAAATGTGGATACGATACCACTTGTCATAGGTAGAAACTCGGTCACCTAATATTTCTTTGTCCCGCGTGGTACTAGGCTAGATTGTCACAATCCTAGTTAGTTAGCCTTTTAAAAGATGCATGAAGATGGAATACTTGAGAGAGTAAGAGTTTGGAAAATATCTTATTTATTGTTTTACAAGAGTGAGGTATTACAAGTGTTGAGTGTTCTTGGTTTATGGTTAAGACTTGTTTATATACAAGTGAATAGATTATTCTAGATCCTCCTTGATCTAGGATTTTCTAGACTCTTCTATAACCTAACCTAGACCTAAGAATTTTTAGAGACTTTTAAAGAATTCTACAAACTGCCTACTCTTAATAATTCCTAGAGAATTTTAGAGAGTTTTCCTATCTATATATTTCAGGAACTCCTGATGAATTTTAGAGAGTTTCATGACTCTACTAACAAAAAGGAACTTTTAGAGAAATCTAGAGAGTTCCACGAACGTATTTTTAAAAAGAAACTCCTAGAGAAATTTAGAGAGTTCCATAACCTTACTTACAACTTGGAACTCTTAGAGAATTTAAAGAGTTCAACAAAATAGAAAAGACCACAAAATTCTAGAAACTTCTAGAGAATGCACCTTGTGAGCTTGACATCTTCACCCATCTGAATGGGCCGTGATATTTAGCTACCTTACATGTTGGAAAAAAAAATTCATTTAAACATGTCAAAATGTTTAAAATTAAGCATTCTCCACTTTACATGTAAAGTGTTGTACAATAAGATTTAAGATCATTATAATAATGATGTAAATACTTGGTTATTTGAATTTTTAATTTGAAAATGACCAAGTCTTTATGTTTCTTCTCCAAGCTCACGGTTGAAAGATGCTTTTAGGTGCTTTCACCACTTTTTTTAATAAAAATCTTAGCTTTTTTTTAAATGCATGAAGTGCACACATTTTTCTCTTTTTCTTTTAGAATTTTAATAAATGTGAGGGAAAATAATAATATAATTAAAAATAAGAAGAGTGATATGGTAAAGGAATTTTTGAAAGAAAATGATTTTTCATTATATAACTAGTTGAAAAAAAAGATAAAGTGGGAAGGAAGAGAAAATAGAATTTTTTTATTATTTTATCATTTTATCCTTAATTCTCTCTTTTAAATTTTCTCTTTCAAAAAAATAATCATAAAGAAAATAATTCCAATTAACATTAAAAATAAACTTTTGAATCTTTAAAATATTTTTTGAAAAACTATAGAATTAATCTTATACTCATTAAGTAAACCACAAAATAACAAATTTTATTATGTTTGTAAAATTCAATTTAATATGTATATAAAAAAAAAATTTATGTTAAAATATTTATTATTTTGTTTTATCTTATTTATTTAATTAATTAAAATTGTTTTAATAATAATTTATTTAATTAAGAAATTTTTATTAAATAAATTATTTAAATAAAATCTCGTTATTATGTAAAAAAATGATTTTTTATAAAAAAAAAATATTTAAATTATATTAAATGATAAAACATATTAAGTATAATAAAACCTTTTTTCTATAATTTAAATTAATAATAAATTTAACTTTATTAAAATTTAAATTCAACATTGGTTAATAATTTAATTATGTCAAAAATTATTTATTTATACATTATAAACTGTCTGTTACTATTCGCATTACTATTTTCGGTATTTGTGTTTAAATATTGGTAAGTTTTAGATTATTATTTCAGCCTAATTTTGAGTTCAGATCTTCTAGACTTTTCTAAGAATAGTTTTTTTTCTTAGGAGATTTGGCTTTCTTTGTCTTTCATTATAAAAAATAAAATACAGCTCATCGTCTGGACTTTGTTATTATATTATTGGTCCTAGTAGGCACCACCACCTCTTGAGGTAGAGAGTTCCAGAACTTTCTCTCAATTTCTTAGCAAAAAGGTAAAAGAAGCATCCAGAAAAGTTAGTTTTTTTTTTATAAATTTACTAAACTTTACAGCACCCAAGACTTATTTGATATTTTAATGAATTAAAAAAATTATATTATTTAGAATTGTAAGTAATTATATTATTAAAATTTATAAAAATTAAATAAATAAAGATAAAATAATTTAAAAAAATAAAAATAAAAATTTGAAAATATAAATATTGAAGAACTTTCCAGAAATAAAAATAATTAATTAATTGAGAAGTTTCCACCACCAAAACTTTCCAAGACGGATATTTTGGGCAGGAAAGATAAAAGAAGGATCTTCTAGATTTTCCCAAGAATTCTGATAATTAATTGAAGATTTCTCTTTCTTTAGTAATGTTGTTATTCTTCTCCAACAGACTGATAAGTGGGGAAGACCATGGCGGAGGATGTGAGTTCATCACCCTACTCCGGCAAGGTGACTGACTCCGTCGCCATCCCCAGCTGGTGGGGATCCGGCGACTTAGCACATCTTGTTTGTCGTGAGGCAGAGGAGGGAAGACAGCTTAAAACCCATGTAAGTATTGGCGACTGCAATTCTCAATTTAAATCAAATATATAACATTATCGGCCTAGGAGCGCATTGCTCTAGTTACAACCAGCTACGTGGCGTGTTCCTGGGCGCTGGATAAAAATTCAACATTGATCTGATGGGTGAGATTCCTGTTACACCCGGGTTTTTTTTAATTTCGGCCACACTATCAGTTTTATTTTTAATAAATGGGTTATTTGAGATCAAATTTTTAACCCATTCTTTCATTTTTCTTTACCAAATTAATACATAAAAATATTTTTAAAAATATAATAAAAATTATGTTCATTTATTTTATTTGTGTGTATTTTGGGATATTTATTTAATTATTTTAGGCTATAAATTACACATAATTTATGTCTAAAATTATAATTAAATTATTCCAACCCTTTTTTAAGTTTACTTTAGGTAAAATAAGTATAATATTTTAATCCCAAGTTATTTTCTATTTTTAATTATTTTTTCTAATTAAGGTTTAATTATCACAATAATTAATCCTAATTTAATTCTAACATCTCCTTATGATTATTTTGAATTAAAAAATTCAAAATATTATTTTAAAATTATAAATATTATTATAAATTGGGATATGTAAATTTTGCATGCTTACAAAATGCCCTCTCGAACCGAGTTTGAATAAAACAAACTTTGTTTTTGGAAGAGGGTCCAAGGTTGAACATTTGAAATTTGAACCCCAACCTATAAGGTAGAGGTATAAAACCTGGATGGCAACATATGCTAGGATGAATTATGATTCATAGGTCGGATCGCTACAAGATTATTCTTTAACTGTTAAATCTCGTTGAGGATAAAATATCACAATAGTCTTGTCTATAATAGGTTTTGATTGGGAATTGATTATCATAATAACCCCAAAGGTTGCCTTGGTTAGGGTTTTATCATAACAATGATCAATAATGTCTATCAAGAGATAGGACATAACTGGGGAGTAGTCTTATCAACTACAGTTAAGACATTTTTTAAATACCTATCAACAAATAGGACTCTCATGGGGAATAGTGATAATAATCATGTTATGTCCATCAAGAGATGGAATTTACCGTTAGAGATTGGTCATCATAATGTCTTTTATGAACGTATATTATAAGATAGGACTTATTTGGAGATGGTGATAACAATCACTCTAAGGGGATAGGCTATGACAATGACCTACATAGATGCCTATTAAAATAGGGATTTATAAATCATAACAATGAACTATTGTGCCTATAAATAAATAGGGCTTTGGAGAGGTCTTATACAAAGTGACATTCATAGCTGGCTGAAAAAAAAAATCAGCTGGGGATTATTTATAAGAGGAGATGTTCTGATTGGCAGCGTATATCTTCTAGTTTGACAAAGTGACTTTCGCAACTGGGCGAAACATCGACCAGTTGTGTTGAGGCGTCCTTTAGGTTTAACGTGGCAAAATTTTCTTCGCAACTAGACTAAAGTCGTCGACTTTCAAGGAAATTCTATCATTTAAGGAATACTTCAACTAAATCTTTTTCCCTTATTTTTTACGAAGTGACCTTCGTAACTGGATGAAATATTGACCAAGCATTTTGTTATCTCATGTCACAAGGAATGGATGCATGTTACCTTGTCATGTTTTATGGTGCCTTATATATTTATGGCTTGGGGAGCTTTGATAAAATCTACTTGGGGATGGACTATTCCTAGTTTTATTTTAAATAATGTTTTGAAAATAAAAAAAATATTGATTATATTCACAAATCATGGTAACTCTCTGATTTGAAATGTGTTCGGGATTAAGCTATGAGCATTCTTACTATCGATAGGGATTATCTCGCTTAAAGAGCCTGAGTTTCCTTTCCTTCTATGTTAAGATATTGATGATAAATTCAATTTCGTGCAGACGATTATCCAAACTTTTAACTTACAAAGAAGGTTTTCGGGACGTGAGGTTCTATTCAGCTATATTTTTGGTTGCTTTTTGTTGTAGGCTGTAATCCTTCAAGAGTTTGATTATTCCTAGTATAGTTGTAGAGAGAGTTTCAACTTTCTAGATTCGGGAATTTACCCTTTTTTTCTTTGGCTTCCAGAATATATTTGGTGGAATCGATACATTTTTCCCTTGCGATAGTCATCAGGACAGTCACCCGAGTGAGCATAAACGGTGTTTTTAACACCTCAGCCTACATGGAGTGTTTATTATACATATATGAATAGATTTTTTTGAATCCTTGAGTCTAGCTCTCTTTGTTCTCTTGCACAAAGGGAATGAGACGTCGTTCTCAAATTGCGGTTTTGGCTTAACTTTTGGAGTTTATCCAGTTCTATTTTCAAAGCTTTCCATAAAGGGTTAATTTCCTAGATAATTACGTAGCACGAAAACGAGTATATTAAGAATATCTATCGATTAGAGTTTTCTGGAAGCTCGGGGTCGTATTTAGGAGATCTCTTTTCTTTTACGCCTACTTATTTCCTAAAATCTATGTCATTGGTTGGCGAAAAGAACCAAGGTTCCTATTATCTTTAGACTTTATGTGACACGGATATAGGAATAGTCCATTCCTTTTATTTATTTAAATTTGAGTTGAATTGAGACCGGACTTATATATAGGCTGCCTACGTATCTTCCTTTTGTCATTGACACATTTTTTCCTTTTATTCATTTGGAAGAATTAGGTCTCGCGTAGTTCTTCTGATTGGTGACATAGTTATACAAAACTAAATGTTCATTAGTTCATTCGAGGTTGGGGACTAAATTTGTTTTAATCCTGGTAGGGCTGGATTAGAGCTATCATAATCCTAGTAAGGCTGGATTGCAAGTCGTTCTTTACACGTGTTGATATTATACATAATATCGTTTTAGTGCGTCTAAATTGCTTGGAGCAATAAATTCTTCATCGTCAACTGTTGATAGGTGGATTGCACCTCTAGAAATGATTTTCTTAATTATGAAGGGTCCTTTCCATCATGGTCGGAACTTGCCCCTAGGGTCTAATAGTTCTCGAGTTCGTTTGAGCATTAAATCACCTTCTTTTAGGTTCTTGGGCTTGACATTTCTATTAAAGGTATCGACCATTCATTTTTGGTAAACCTAGGTTTTACATAGAACATCCAATCTGTGGTCTTCGATTAATGTACACTGATCATATCGAGATTTTATCTAGTCTTCTTCAATGAATTGGGACTCAAAGAGGATTCTCGGTCCTTGGCCAGGGTGTCAAGGATTCTCGGTCCTTGACTGAAATTACTTATCTAGGTATAAAAGATCATCGGTCCTAGACTAGCTTAGAGCTAGGTTTCTCGGTCGAGGTGTAGAAACCTCTCGGTCCGTGGCTAGCTCAAGGCTAAGATCCTCGGTCCTAAGACATGGGAGTCTCGGTCCCAAGTCACATTTCTCAGTCCTATGTGAAAACCTTCAATCGGATTTATTGGTCTTAGCTCAAGAACATCGGTCCTTGGTCTCGGTCATAGGTTGATTTTTTCGGTCCTTGGTCTCGGTCATAGGTTGATTTTCTCGATCCTTGGTCTCGGTCAGGACCGGGTATTCTCGGTCCTCAGTCCTACAAGACATAATCTAAGAACACTGAGTGTTCTTCATTTGGTTTCAAAATTGTAGGTTTGCAACTTTTGATGCATATCACAAAAACATGATATGTAAGTTATTATCAACTCGACTAGATGTAAGGATCATAATCCCTACTCCTAAAACTGATCAATCGATCCCTAAGACGATTGATTTTTCAAAGTGATTCTTAGGGCAAGATTTGAGAACTTTTTAATTAGGCCATATCATGGTCTAATTCTTATTCTAACAGCTTCCAAATGATGTTTATAATTAAACATGACCAAAATAAGAACATCAATCAAGCTTTGTAACAAATTTTTAAAATAAATTTAAACTTTTATTTTAAAAAAATTAAGTTCGATCAAACATGATCGAGATGTATGTTTTATGATTTGAAACTCATCCTAACATGTTGTTAAGCTTTAAACTATAACCAAGCCTTTCGAGTTCTTTAATTCAAGAAACGGGTTCTTGATAGTTGGGACCGAGGGTGGAATTCAATACTCAAACGCATCGGACATAGAGTGAGAGGAGAATTCGAGGTTAAAGAGAGAAGAAACCGGGATGAGAAGAGAATACTACTAGAATACACCTAGTAGTTCAAGAAGGAGGTTCAAGGCCAAAAGAATAACTTAGAGCAACAACTTTCAAAAGATTCAATTCATAACCCCAAAAACTGGGGTGGGCATCAACATTTATAGAGGCTGAGTTACCCAAGAGTATTCGGTTACCACTTGTTGCAACAACTTTCAAAATAACAGAATTCGGTTTAAGAGAAATAAGAGAGAAAGGAAACAAAACTGAATTATTCAACAAAAAACATAAACCGGCCCATATGCACACTAGGGCCGAAAAACGGGTGCTGCAAATATTTTAGGACCGAGGCTTTGGTGAGCAGACCCTAACATAATCTCCTCCTTCTAGGTTCGTCGCCCTCGACGAAAGGGAACATGGACTGGTCATCCTCTAATGTGCATCTTCAAACTTCAAAAAATATTGCTTCGGTCGGGCTTCGGTACATTCAGCAAGGGTCGCAGCATAGGACCGCATTTCTTAAAAAACTTTCGGCAGAATCGTTTCAATAGTGGAGCTGGTCGGGTCCTTGAAGTCTTTTGCACTGTCGGGTCACTTACCACTCCTCCCATGTAAGGTATTTCTGTGCAACCAAAGTCGAGTTTTTCATTGTTTAGAGCTGACCTTTGTTGCTGCAATGTCTCCAGCGCCTGGTGCAAAAATAATTTCTTCCAGCTTCGATTATACTCTATAGTATCTTCAAAAATCCAGACCAAGTCTTTTTCCCGAACCAGCATATCAGGGGCAGCAAAGGAGCCATAGTTTTTAATTAGATCTTCAAGAGTATCTTTCAAGGTCATTGTCGCGAGGGAAACAGTTTGGCCTTCGGGCTTACTCTTTATTTGTATTTTGGCAGCAACACTATATTCATCTAAAGTCTTTTCCAACTGGTTTCCATGCATCAAAGTGGCCTGTGACCGAGGAATCCCCTTTAGGACCGTGGTTCTGTCTTGCTTCTCAAAGGATAGGGTCAGCTTTTCGAAGTCCCAAGATGACGGGCCTAGAGTAATAATCCATTCAATGCCCAACACAATATCATATCCTTCCATGGAAATTACCTTCATTTCTATTTGATATTCATTTCCTTCCATCGACCACTTCAAGTCTTTGCAAACACTAGAGCATAACACATTAGACCCATCGACCACTCTAACCGATTGCACCCGGGTTGCTATGCTTTTGTGGTCTATTTTCTCTAAAATCCTGTTATTAATAAAATTGTGGGTGCTTCCTGTATCGATCAGGATCACTACCGGCAGGTTCCCAACTTTGCCAAGAATCTAGAGCGTTTGAAAAGCTTTAGAATCGGTCAAGGCATGTAAGGATATGGTTGGTTCATCCCTTGGGCCGAGCAACGAAGGTAAATCATCAAAAACAGGTTCTTGATCGGGTTCTTGGTCTTCTTGATTGGTCGAGACCATGAATAACTTTGATTTACACCTATGGTTTGGTTGCCATTTTTCATTGCAAGAGTAGCATAGGCCTTTCTTTCTCTTTTCATCCATTGAGACCGGGTATAATTGCTTAACATGGCCCTGATTTGCACTTGAAGAGGACCCATATGATGAATTCTTGAAGTCGGTATTGGTGCTTGGTCAGGCTGTGTTGATATTCGATGGTTTGGGCAGCAACGGTGCTTCAGCGCTGTACAAGTTCTCACTCCACATTCGGGACTGATACGTTGCTTCTTGGACCTTAGCCATGGCCATGGCTTTGTTTAGAGAATCTGGGAATCACAACCTAATGCAATTTACAATTTCCTTCCTTAGACCGAACAAGTAGCAATCTATGACGTAGTCCCTTGGCATATGTAATAACTTTTGAGAGATCGACATGTACCGGAGATTATATTCTTGAACCGAACCAACTTGTTTCAAATTCATCAGTTGCCTCAATGGAGTGTCGTGTATAGAGGGCCCAAATTGCGCCAAGAGGTCTCTCTTGAACACATCCCATGATAATGCTTCCTTTTGGTTGCGGTTCTGAAGATATGACCCGTACCACATTCTTGCTTCGCTAGAAAAGTGAATGGGGGCGATATCTAATTTTGTGTCATCCTTTGTCTTGTCCACCCTAAAGAGTGGATATCAGCTAGCCCTCGACATCGGGTCCATCAAACCGAGGGAAGTCGACCTTGGTTAGCCGAGTGGGAGGAACATAATGTTGGTCGCGGTTCTGGCCAGGGTGATGGGGTCGATATGGAGGACAGTGGCAAGAAGGCTCATCATGATCATCAGGGTCAGCGCGGGGATCTTGGTCCTTACCCGACGCGCCACTTTCGATCGCTACAAGTGTTTCTTCAGCGGCATTGAATCTTCCGTCTATATTATTGCTTAGTTTGGCCATCTGCTGTTTAAGGGCACCATGCAAGGCAGTCGATTCAGTCATGTGTTGGTGCAAAATGGCCTGCGTAGCGGCTGATTGTTGGGACAATCCTTCGATTAGGAACTTTAGTGCTTCCATTTCTATTTGTTGGCGGGTTTCTACCATTTGGAGAATCGCCCAGCTCTGATACCAATATGTTAAGTTTTAAACTATAACCAAGCATTTCGAGTTCTTTAATTCAAGAAACGGGTTCTTAATAGCTGGGACCGAGAGTGGAATTCAATACTCAAACGCAACGGACATAGAGTGAGAGGAGAATTCGAGGTTAAAGAGAGAAGAAATCGGGATGAGAAGAGAATACTACTAGAATACACCTAGTAGTCCAAAAAGGAGGTTCAAGGCCGAGAGAATAACTTAGAGAAACAACTTTCAAAAGATTCAATTCATAACCCCAAAAAGTGGGGTGGGCATCAGCATTTATAGAGGCTGAGTTACCCAAGAGTATTCGGTTACCACTTGTTACAATAACTTTCAAAATAACAAAATTCGGTTTAAGAGAAATAAGAGAGAAAGGAAACAAAACTGAATTATTCAATAAAAAACATAAACCGGTCCATATGCACACTAGGGCCGAAAAATGGGTGCTGCAAATATTTTAGGACCGAGGCTTTGGTGAGCAGACTTTAACACATGTTTACAAACATGTTAGGTATCTATTTGAATCAAAATCCAAGCTCAAAAACACGAAATTCAAAATTTCTAGATTTTTAAATAAAATTTGGGTTTTTTATTGGGATTGAATTGATAAAATCTCTTTTGACAGAAAACTTAGAATTTATTTAAGGATCAATTTCAACTATAGAGAGTACAAAATTGAACCATAAATAAGATCAACCCGATCGAAATTTAAAAAAAAAATCAAGTTTGAATCACAACTTGAATCACATGTGGTTTGGAAGCTTACTTGTGATTGGAGAACACTCCTATGATCTTAAAAAAGCTTTCCAAAACTCTAGATTGAAGCTTAGAACACTGAATTTTTTTTCCGAAAAACAGTCATTGAAGCTCTTTTAAAAATCTTCAAGTAGGCCATGATTGTTGAATTATGTTCGATGGATTAAAAGAAGAACACTTAGGGAGTATTTATACCCAAGCTAGGTCGGTTTTGAAGTCGAATTCATATTCAATTTTCTTCTAAAAATCATCTTCTTCGTTTCTTTTATGTCTTTGTATGCTTAGTTCTAGGGTATGTTTTGAATTCAAACCTTAAGAGAAATAATGGTGATGGAGAGGCGTGCACATGGGTGAATTTTGGAGGGATAATGATGAGAAATGGCGAAGATAGAGCTTCGGGAAGGTCGTTGGCGTCGGGTGCGATTCTTTGACGTTCTCTCTGTCTCAATGGAAAAGACGATCAAAATGACATTGTTTCATTAAAATGAAACACACTGTTGCAATCCGTTGGCGGTCCGTTAGGTGTTCGAGCGTTTGGACTAACGGGGTTGACGTCTAGTTAGTTAATCCTATGTGGACCCAGGCGCGCGTTGCTCAAGTTACAACTGGTTACGCGGCGTGTTCTTGGGCGCGGGATGAATGGGTGAGATTCCTACTGCAGTCGATTTCTTTAATTTCAGACACACTAGATCATTAGTTGTTATTTTTAATAAAATGGTTATTTGAAATCGAATTTTTAACCTTTTATTTTATTTTTCTTCACCAAATTAATACACAAAAATATTTTTGAAAAGATAATAAAAATTATGTTTATTTATTTTATTTTTGAGTATTTATTTAATTATTTTAGGCTATAAATTACACATAATTTATGTCTGAAATTACAATTAAATTATTTCAACCTCTTTTTAGGTTTAATTTGGGTAAAATAAACACAATATTTTAATCTCACGTTATTTTTGTCTTTTAATTAATTTTTCTATTTAAGGTTTAATTATCACAATAATAATCCTAATTTAATTTTAACCTCTCCTTTAGATTATTTTGAATTAAAAAATTCCAAATATTATTTTAAAATTATAAATTGGGGTATATAAAATTTTATTACTTACAACTTCCAAAACCTATCATAATTAAAACTAGAATGAAAATATGTTGATAATTGCAGGGCAGACGGAAAGGAAGGGTGGGTTGTGTTGGGCTCCAGCCCCACGCATCCCAAACAAATTCTATATATAATATAATATATATAATATTAGTTGGGTGAACTAAAAAAACCTTTAAGCCTATTAAAAAAAAAGCCTATCTAGAGACTCCTCACCACTCACCAGTTCAGCATTCAACAGCCTCATTTACCGCTTCAGCCTTTAGATATCTGTAATCTGAGACGGCGAATGTAATCTTAGTCCTTATTCTCTTCAGGTATTTCGTATTTAAATAGTCGAGCAATACCATTAGATTAAGGATTTAGCCATTTAGAGTTGTGGTTTTGGGTAAGTGGTAATCAATTTCAATTAGTGATTTAGTGCTTAAGAATTTGAAGGGGGTTCTTTTTCTGTTTTAAGTTTAACTACTCTATTGTCAAAACTTGGTCTGATTGATTGTTTGATAGTTGTTTAGTTGGTTGTATATCATGTTTCCGTCTAAAAATTCATTTTCTCAATTTGATATTTGTAAACTCATCTTTCTTGCTGAACTTTATTCCGAAGATTTTAGAGGCACTAATTATTTGTTTTTGAAACAACAACTTCGGACTTACTTATTTAATTTACGGGAAGATCCTCAATTTTCATCGATTGCAACAGAAAAACATTTAGTCTTTACATTGTTTTATTGTTTGATAGAGTTGACTTTAATTTTACCAGTTGTAACTGCATCCGTTGAAAGAGTTTTTTTTACAACGAAAACTGATTTGTGTAATCGAATGAGAGACAAATAAATAATAGTTTAATAATTTTTGTTGAAAAATATATTTTTTAATAATTAAAAATGAACGATTGCAATATTTTATAATATAATTGTCTTTTGTTTATTAATGTAATTTATATTGATAGGATAACATTTTAATTATTAAATATATTTATTTAATTAGAAAAATAAATTAATACAAATTTAGTCTCGAGAAATTATTTTTGGATAAGTATCTGTATCTATCCATCTATATATATATATATATATATTTTTACAAAGAATAGAAAACAGCGGCAGAGAATAACCTTTTTTGCTAACGGTATTTTGGTCTTTCAAGATAAACTCCTTGTCAATACACTTTCTCGGCCAAATGATCTGGGACCTCGATCCAATCCCTCACAAAAACTTCAACATGGATGGATAGATGTTATACAACCGTTAACTATTAGTTAAGTATTTCGTATAAGGCAGAACTGTGACTCTCCTCTCAATCCAATTCCTTACTTGACCCTCAAAACTCACTATCGAGTTGTAACCGAACCGAAGTAGATCAAAGGAACGATGCCCATATATATATGGTTTTAAAAATGTCTTGACGAAGCTGGACAAGTTATTTTGCGAGTAAGCTCTGCCTTCCACCAGATGTGTTAAGTCGCCGACTCACATCTAGTAACCCCTCCATCAGCTGCGATGGCGACTGAGTCAGTTAGCCGGCCGGAGTAGGGTGATGAGCTAACATCCTCCGCCGCTGCTGACGGATGGTCTTCGGAATACTCTGTCTCTATCCATTTTCAATCACGTGTGATTTATAATTATAATTACGATCACACAAGGATGAGAACCCAATTATCATTTCTGCTGGAGTCTTGGAGAAGAAGCTACAACAGTCGAGAAAACAAATGATGGTAACGAAATTGGAAGGAAGTAGAAAATGTTAAAAATTTGTTTGGAAACGAAATCTTGTCTAGAGAAGTAATTATAGAAGAAAAATCTATAATTAATTATCTGTATTCATGGGAAAATCTAAAAGATCCTTATCTTTCTGCTCTCAATCTCTTAGTATTTTGTGAAAACTCTTTCAAATTTATATATATATTTTTTACAATTATTTTCATTTAATTTATAATTTAAAATATTTTAATTTATTTTTTTAATATTTAAATCCTTTTTGCTAAGAAGTTGGGAGAAAGTTCTAGAACTATCCTCTTCCCTCAAGAGGCAGTGGGTGTCTAGTGGGACCAATAATAATATAAAAGATTAGACAGTGAGCTGTAATTTTTAATAAAATAATAAAAGACAATCTCCCAATTAATATTCTCCGTTCTTAGAAAGTCTAGAAGGATCTGAATTGCAAATAAGGCAATAAAATATGTGGTGGAATAGCATTTTTGCTTTCCTTTCATTTTGAAACTCTCCTTTCAAAACATGTTTAATGGATATTTTAGTTGGATTTTTTTTTGGATTTGAAGTTAAGTTTGAGTTTTGTTAAAATATAAATTTGAATTTTGTTAAAAGTTAAAAATTAATTTTAAATACTTTTTAGTTACTTATGAATATTGTAGTTAAATAAGATAAAAAAAAAATATTTATTTTATATATATACATATTTAATTATTTATATTCTTTTTAAATCACTATTTTTTATAATTCAATAAACTCTTAACAAAAAAAATAATAATATTTATATATTAAGAGATTTGGCTTTCTTTGGCTTTTCATTATTTTAATAATAAAAAATAAATTACAGCTCACTTTCTAGTCTTTATTATTATTATTGGTCCCAATAGAGGGACCACTGCCTCCTCTTGAGGTAGAGTGTTCCAGAACTTTCTCTCAATTTTTAACAAAAAGGTAAAAGAAGCACAGGAAAAATAAAATTAATTTTTACTAAACTTTACGACACCCAAGACTTAATTGAGAACTTTCCACCACTAGAACTTTCCATAAAGGATATTTTGAGCAGGAAAGATAAGGAAGGATCTTCTAGATTTTTCCACGAATACTGATAATAATTAATTGATGACTTTCTCTTTCTTTAATAATTAAAATGATTTCGTTTCCTAAAAAGTTAAGATTTCTATAGTAAAAGAAGTCAACTTCCTTCCATTAAACTTCATTTGATTCTCAATTTCATACATGTGATTGATAAATGTATAAAGACAGAGTACTGTTCGGAAGACCATGTCGGCAGCGGCGGAGGATCACCCTACTCCGGCTAGGTGACTCCGTTGCCACCCTGGGTCGGTGGAGGGGGTTACTAGATGGGGTCCGACAACTTAGCACATCTTGTCGTGAGGCAGAGGAGGGCAAAGCTTAGTCGCATAATATTTGTCCAGTTTTGAAGACAGCTTAATTAAAACCATGTAAGTATTGGCGACTGCAATTCACCAACATAATAATTTTGATTCTGATATGTTTAAATTGGCAACATTTATCCTACCTACCACCGGGTACCTTCCCGATTTTTATTCTATCGCACTTCAAGAAGTGTATTTATTTTATTATTTAAAAATATACTAAATATTAAAACAAATATTATATTTTAAATCTTTTCTTTTAACATACACTTTGGTAATCAAGTAATTATATTTTAAAATTTGTCATTCATATTCTCTTGGAAAATCTATTAAGCTGATTTTATTCTACAAATTCTTTTACTTTTTGTTTTGAGTTATTCTGGTCACCGATATTATATATTATTATTGGATGACTATTCTAATTTTGTGTGAACCTTTCTTTTGTCAAATAAAACGGATACATATTCTACGGTTTAAAATTTTAGAGCCTTTATTCACACTTAAAAGTTTGAAAAAGTTAATGGCACGTGAATAAACATTTATATAAAAATCTAGGTCTATTAACATTTATAAAATTATAATTAAATTGTACAGAACAAGTGGAGAGATTATTCTAGATCTTCCTTGACTTAGGTTCTCTAGACTCTTTTATAAATTAATTTAGACTTGAGAATTTTTAAAGACTTTTAGAGAATTCTACAATTTGTCTACTCTTGAGAACTTTTAGAAAATTTCAAGGGAGTTTTCTTATTTACATATTTTAGAAACTCTTAGAGAATTTTAGAGAGTTTCATGACCTTACTAATAAAAAAAAAAATTCTTAGAGAAATTTAAAGAGTTTTACGACCTTACTTTTAAAAAAGAATTTATAGAGAAATCTAAAGAGTTTCATAACCTTGCCTATAACTTGGAACTCTTAGACAATTCTAAAGAGTTTCACAAATTGAAAAAGACCATAAAAATCTAGAAATTTTTAGAGAATGCACTTTGTGGGCTTGACATCTTCACCCATGACATTCTTCTTCACCCAAGTCGTCGTCCTCCTCGGCACGACCTTAGACCGATGCTCCATTCAATTTCTATCGGTCAGCTCTAATTGATATTAGACGTTTCTCACACGTCCCTCTATTTTGATCGGTCTCTCACATCTGCGCACAAGCTCTTTGAGCACAGATTGTAGAGACTTCAATTGTTGCGGGGACTGTTTTCCCTTACTTTGGTCCCCTTTTCTAATTACAGGCCCTTTCAGATATGTCCTCTCTTCATATTCTTGTTGACTCTCTCCAAAGATACCCGAGCACGATCTGCTTCTTCTTCCATAAATTTGGCGAGAGTGAAGGCGGACTTACATTGGCCAACGTTACTTATGGCCAAACTCTATGAAGTTGATGGTTGTTTAGTGTCTTTAGCCTTGAGTCCTTTGAAGGCCTTCATGTATGCTCTTTGGACTCATTTGGGTATTTTCCCTTTCCCTTTGGAACCGTCCCCATCATCGTTCTTAGCAAAATTGGAAAATTTTAATTTGTCACGTTTGCGATCTCGGTTGAATCTCATCGTTGAGAACATGCCTATTCCCTCAAATTCCCTTCTTGTTGGTATCACGCTAGTCTTTCCGTTATTTAAAATGATTAATGAATTGGAATAAGACATTATATAAGCACATACCCGATCGAACCATTATTGTTCCAACACTACATCGTAGTCTTCCATTGGGACTAAATTAAACAAAATTGTCCCATACTAGTCTTTGATCATAGTGTGCACTTTCTTAGCCTCCCCGACCACCGACTTGTCTATATTAAAGGACATTATCGTCCCTCTCATTGGGTTGATGCGCAAATTCAATGTCTTAGCTACTTCTTCATGCATGAAATTGTGGGTAGTCCTTGTATCCACTAGTGCCTTGATGTGCCTTCCCCCGATCAAAGCTTTTACAAACATCGAGCTCTTTGTTGTTCCCTTTACCAGTTCCACAACATTAGTTTTTACAACATTGAGCAATCTTAAGGATCCCACTCGAGTCCTTTCCTCATCCTTGGAGGACTCGGTTCCTTTAATCGATGTTACTTTCTCCCTCTTAAAGGGTACATAAACTTTATGTGATTGTGAGCAAAAAATATGACACACTCTTGGCTTACCTATTTGTGCTTTGTGCATGCCTCTTTTTGGACGGGCGGTCTCTTCCGCCTTTCTCCTTGTCATGTGGGCGATCTCTCCAACCATTCTTCTTATCATCTCGGATGAGCTTTGGCCTATCCTCAGAAACCTTGAGCTCGATCAGTCTCTTCGTAATTGCAATTGACTCAGAGACATTATGCACCTTGGCCCTTTGCAGTTTTAACTACGCCCAAGTTTTTAGGCCATTAACAAACGCGAACAAAGCCTCTTGTTCTGTTAGACTAGGTAACTCGAGCATCAAATCCTGAAACTCCTTAACAAACTACGTGTTGGTCCTATTATGCACAAGTTGACTTAACATTTTTCATGCCTCAAAATCAACGTTCTTTGGGAAGAATTGGCGCTTGAACTCAGTCTTGAAGTCATCCCACGTCTCCATTTGCAGTGTACCTCGTTCAATATTTGATTATCGCCTCCTCCACCACAATAGTGCCATATCATTTAGGAAGAAATGTGTTGTTTCCAACTTGGTACGATCATCTAGTATGTTTGATGTTTGAAAGTACATCTCCATGTTCCAAAGGAAGTCCTCCACTTCTCTACACTCCTTGAATCTTTGAATGAAGTTGGCTTGGGAACTTCTATCCGATGAGGTGTCGCACCTCTAAGTTCTCCTCTATTCCTCTTAATCCGACCTTCCATATATTATAGCCTCCTTATTATCTCCCTTTGGAGGGCGTCGACCATCGCATGGACTTCTCCACGGATTGTCTCGAGTACTTCCTTTCGAATTTCATTAACCTCCCTTCGAACCAATCCCAGCATCCTGAATTCTACGGTTCGCATTGTTAATGATCCCCATGACCTCATTCTCCAACTTTCTTCTAGCCTCATCCAACAATGTCATTTTATCGGACACCTCGCTAAACACTATGAGAGCCTCTTGGTGCTTGCACATCCCTTCCTCAAGTCGGGTCACACGTGCTTCCATGTCGGCACACCTCTCGACGGACGTGTCCCTTTTGGACCTCTCGTCCTTTTGTTCATCGGTCGAATCCTTCGTGACTTTGGAGCTTGAATCCATTTTTTTGGCACAATCTTCTTTCAAGTGCGGAAGCAAAAATGTGGATACGATACCACTTGTCATAGGTAGAAACTCGGTCACCTAATATTTCTTTGTCCCGCGTGGTACTAGGTTAGATTGTCACAATCCTAGTTAGTTAGCCTTTTAAAAGATGCATGAAGATGGAATACTTGAGAGAGTAAGAGTTTGGAAAATATCTTATTTATTGTTTTACAAGAGTGAGGTATTACAAGTGTTGAGTGTTCTTGGTTTATGGTTAAGACTTGTTTATATACAAGTGAATAGATTATTCTAGATCCTCCTTGATCTAGGATTTTCTAGACTCTTCTATAACCTAACCTAGACCTAAGAATTTTTAGAGACTTTTAAAGAATTCTACAAACTGCCTACTCTTAATAATTCCTAGAGAATTTTAGAGAGTTTTCCTATCTATATATTTCAGGAACTCCTGATGAATTTTAGAGAGTTTCATGACTCTACTAACAAAAAGGAACTTTTAGAGAAATCTAGAGAGTTCCACGACCTTATTTTTAAAAAGAAACTCCTAGAGAAATTTAGAGAGTTCCATAACCTTACTTACAACTTGGAACTTTTAGAGAATTTAAAGAGTTCAACAAAATAGAAAAGACCACAAAATTCTAGAAACTTCTAGAGAATGCACCTTGTGAGCTTGACATCTTCACCCATCTGAATGGGCCGTGATATTTAGCTACCTTACATGTTGGAAAAAAAATTCATTTAAACATGTCAAAATGTTTAAAATTAAGCATTCTCCACTTTACATGTAAAGTGTTGTACAATAAGATTTAAGATCATTATAATAATGATGTAAATACTTGGTTATTTGAATTTTTAATTTGAAAATGACCGAGTCTTTATGTTTCTTCTCCAAGCTCACGGTTGAAAGATGCTTTTAGGTGCTTTCACCACTTTTTTTAATAAAAATCTTAGCTTTTTTTTAAATGCATTAAGTGCACACATTTTTCTCTTTTTCTTTTAGAATTTTAATAAATATGAGGGAAAATAATAATATAATTAAAAATAAGAAGAGTGATATGGTAAAGGAATTTTTGAAAGAAAATGATTTTTCATTATATAACTAGTTGAAAAAAAAGATAAAGTGGGAAGGAAGAGAAAATAGAATTTTTTTATTATTTTATCATTTTATCCTTAATTCTCTCTTTTAAATTTTTTCTCTCAAAAAAATAATCATAAAGAAAATAACTCCAATTAACATTAAAAATAAACTTTTGAATCTTTAAAATATTTTTTGAAAAACTATAGAATTAATCTTATACTCATTAAGTAAACCACAAAATAACAAATTTTATTATGTTTGTAAAATTCAATTTAATATGTATATAAAAAAAAAATTTATGTTAAAATATTTATTATTTTGTTTTATCTTATTTATTTAATTAATTAAAATTGTTTTAATAATAATTTATTTAATTAAGAAATTTTTATTAAATAAATTATTTAAACAAAATCTAGTTATTATGTAAAAAATGATTTTTTATAAAAAAATTATTTAAATTATATTAAATGATAAAACATATTAAGTGTAATAAAACTTTTTTTTATAACTTAAATTAATTATAAATTTAACTTTATTAAAATTTAAAATCAACATTGGTTAATAATTTAATTATGTCAAAAATTATTTATTTATACATTATAAACTGGTTGTTACTATTCGCATTACTATTTTCGGTATTTGTGTTTAAATATTGGTAAGTTTTAGATTATTATTTCAGCCTAATTTTGAGTTCAGATCTTCTAGACTTTTCCAAGAATACTTTTTTTTTTTTTTTTAGGAGATTTGGCTTTCTTTGTCTTTCATTATAAAAAAATAAAATACAGCTCACTGTCTGGACTTTGTTATTATATTATTGGTCCTAGTAGGCACCACCACCTCTTGAGGTAGAGAGTTCCAGAACTTTCTCTCAATTTCTTAGCAAAAAGGTAAAAGAAGCATCCAGAAAAGGTAGTTTTTTTTTTTTATAAATTTACTAAACTTTACAGCACCCAAGACTTATTTGATATTTTAATGAATTAAAAAAATTATATTATTTAGAATTGTAAGTAATTATATTATTAAAATTTTAAAAAATTAAATAAATAAAGATAAAATAATTTAAAAAAATAAAAATAAAAATTTGAAAATATAAATATTGAAGAACTTTCCAGAAATAAAAATAATTAATTAATTGAGAAGTTTCCACCACCAAAACTTTCCAAGACGGATATTTTGGGCAGGAAAGATAAAAGAAGGATCTTCTAGATTTTCCCAAGAATTCTGATAATTAATTGAAGATTTCTCTTTCTTTAGTAATGTTGTTATTCTTCTCCAACAGACTGATAAGTGGGGAAGACCATGGCGGAGGATGTGAGTTCATCACCCTACTCCGGCAAGGTGACTGACTCCGTCGCCATCCCCAGCTGGTGGGGATCCGGCGACTTAGCACATCTTGTTTGTCGTGAGGCAGACAGAGGAGGGAAGACAGCTTAAAACCCATGTAAGTATTGACGACTGCAATTCTCAATTATAACATTATCGAATGTTTTAAATATTCGATATCATCTCTACGCAACTTAAATAGTCGCACAACAACTCAACGAGTTAGGGTAGTTTAATATAAAATACAAGAAATTTAATAAGATTTACTAACATAAACAAAACTTTAGCATAGTACTTAAGGATGAAAATTTAGAATTTTTTTATTTGATCATTAGTTTAGATTTAAAAAAACAAAACATTTTTTTAAACTGAATCTTAAGGTAACAGTTTTTTTTCAATTTATTACTTGGGTTTAGGAGAGTTCAAAACTTAGGGGTTGATTCTAGTCATTTGTATCCTATCAAAATTTTGTACAATATATGTATGATTTTTTATATGTATAAATAATTGATAAAACATTTCGGTATATCGTGTACACTTACAAATTTTAGATATCTTATCACGGGTATTTTAAATATCTTAGGCATCAATTATTATTATTTAAACTACTCTAATAAGATAACATTATTTACTTCGTATATTTTTTTAAATGTTAAAGAAATACAATTTTATTATTATTAATTAATAAAGATTGAAAAAAATTAGTTCTAAAGGTGAAGTTAAAAAAAAAAATAGGAAAAAGAATTAATATTTTTTTTATTAATAAATTTGATATTGAATAGTGAAAAAGAAATATTTGTTTGGGTGGGAATAAAATAAATATATATAATTATTAGAATGAAATTAATGTTATATTAAATTATATATATATATATATATATATATATAAATATAACTATAAATATAGTCAGGTTTAAATATTTGCACATTTTCCGTTACTCAAACACAAGACCACCGGGTATTTTTCTCATTTTTATCCTAAACCAACCGAATTTGATTTTTTTTTTTTTTTATCATAAACCGACTTAAAATATCACATATATATATATATATGATCAGTACTTATTATTAAATATATTAATCAAATTTAATTTAATCCTTGTTATTGATTATGTTGAATTTTTTTTAATAAATTTTTTTTTATTTAATTTACATGCAATGGTTAGAATATATTATTCAGTTATGCAGGAATAAATTTTATAAATGTTTAGGTAAATTCTTTACCAACCTTCATGACTACTTCCAAAGTTTCAATTGATACATCAGGGGTTGTATTCTCATTGCTCTTGAGAGGAAAATGTCTTGTAACTATTCTAGGAAGCAATGCAACCAATTCGGAGGCCATAGTGACAACATGAACAATTTAGGCAGTAGTGGTAGAAGCGACGCAAACGGTAACAATGTCCAAAAACGATATAGTTTTTAACAGTTATGGACTCTTCCTCCCGTGAATATAGTGAGCCATCTCAATGTGAACCTTACCCATCCAACTTGTGGGATTGCCCCCTTCTCCCCCACCACCACCAACAAAATGGCCTCATTATTCATACTTTACTTGCCTATCCTTTTTTACCAACATCATTTTGGCATAATGCAAGTGGCAACATACCTTTCTATATTCTTGCCTAAAAATTATTAACTTATTAATCTCCTATTCAGATTCTTATCAAAGAGAATCATCACATTCTCATCTTTGAATTTTTTTTATGTTTGTGTTATCTTTTCTTCACTTCTACTATTATAAATAAATTTCAACCCCACTCTACTATGTGTGTTTTAGAGATATCCATCAAATCATCGTGGTTACAAATGTAATGATTTATATTCTCGAAAAATTATTATAAATTGTCATGTAATGTTCAATGAGACCACATTTCCATTGGTTAAATTACACACTTCTAAAAGTTTGATTTTTTAAAATAATGTTTTATCACTCTATTCGATCAATTATTTATCTTCTCAATTCCCTTCTTTTTCTTTAAACTCTAGAGCCCACTACCCCCAATATAACTCGTAGTGGCGTACTGTACTCTGTTAAGAGTACAGCCTTCGACGATTATGTCAAGCCCGAGCATGATTTGTGTTTCAACAATTCTTCCTCCAAACCCGAATTTTCTTTTACCGAGCCTTTTAAACCCACCTCAACGGCCTATCACACGCAGTCAAAATTATCCTTTTAAACCCAAAATGACCTTTAACCTTATGTCCACAGTTTTTAAATCCCCTTGGTCATGTAACCCGCGTTGACCTTATGTGACCGAAGGTCATGAATGATGAATATAATGCTCTTTTTAGAAATAAGACGTGGGAGTTGGTGTTAATATTATACGATTAATGTGGATTTTTTTTCATAAAGAAATTTCTGATAGTTCTTTTGAGAAACATTAAATACGTTTTTGTAGGTAATGAAAAACCTAATAGATTGGCGTGGATTGTCGCGAAGAACGTATTTAACAATAAAGTTCTTCTATTTATGAGACTTGTTTAATGAAGCATGATAAAGAAGAGTGTCTCAATGACTCATAATTAGTGACATTGTGGTTTTTAATAAAGTCTTATTGGGGTCTAATAAATTCTATATGAGAAGAATAGGTTTTGGCCAATTTGATCCTAATCAAATTCAGATTAGAATGGTAAAATAACCAAAGGCAATGTTTTTAATTTCGGGTGAGGCTTTAAAAGGTATCAATGGAAATTGAACATAATTTAGTCATTAATCATTGTGATCTTAGTTGGTTGGATTCTTTTATTAAAGTCTCCATTCATGCCTTCTCTTCTTTTTCCCCATCTCAATTTACAAAGATATCATGCTAAGAAAAATGTTGACCAAATACAATTCCATTTTAATGTGAGATTTAGAAGGAAATCAATACATGATTTGGTGTAATATGGAAACATTTGCTATCGTTTTTTTCTTACTATGAATTTTTGGAGGCTTGTAGGGAGAAGAAATAAATGATTTCTATGATCATGATGATATTATGTTATAGCTTAACTATAAATATTTTTAAAATATATTTTGTCATGTTTATCTCATTATGAGCTATTTTTTACTTAATTTTTTTATAGGTTATTAGTTTGAATTTTCCCAATAATTTAGATTATAGATATATTTATATATCTATTTTTTCAAATATTTATTATGATCACACTATTAATTAAAGTGGAAGTAATAATTCTAAATATTTAAATCCCAACTTTAAATTTTCAAATAATGTTAACTTAATTAAGACATAATTTTTTTTCCATATAAGAATAAAAGAACCTCAATTAGTTTTCCTCAAATTTAAGGAACATTTAGGTTCAAACCCCAAAATTTGTTATTTCATTAGCTTTTCTTCAAGATTTTGAGTATTCTATATGGGTATGTGCTCTAATGTTTCTCCCAATGTAGAAAGAAGATTCGAGAACAATGTAGTAGTAGAATAAGGTTCTTCTATGGATTTTTAAAAAATATAAAGTATATTGCATCAATTTTTGTCACCAGTTTGATAGAGTGAGTTTTTTTATAAAAAATTTATTATCACATTTTATTTATTTTATAATTATTAAAATTTAAACTAATAAAATATATATTTTTTAATAATATAACTAATTAAATTTTTAAATAACTTATTTTTAATTAAATAATTTTAAAATTTTATAAATCATATGAGGTATTATCAAATCACTCCAATAAAAGAGTTTTTGGGATAAAATCCTATTTTTATCTAAAAATCTAAACATTAAATCAAATAATTTTATCATTTAAATATTAAAATTATACTCTAATTTTATTCTCTTTCTAAACTATCATTCTTTCACTTACATCATATTTAAAAAAAAAAATAATAAAAAAAATTAATTTTTAAATTTTCAAAATTAATTTTTTCCTACTTTTTACCCAACAAGAGTTTTTAGAATTAAATAAAAAAAAAACTCTTTTCTCAGACAAATCCTGAGTTTACATATCACTTATATATAATTATAAGTCTTCAACATTTTTAAATTGAATTATTTGCTTAAAAAATAATAAATATATGTTGAATAATTTATTCAATTAACATAATATAATCAATTTTAAATCACAATGCAAAAAATTAAAATTCACATACATCACTTTCTCTCAATTAATTTTTTTTTTTAATTGTTTTTGGTCCCACGAGGCACCACTCTGTAGTCTAGAGTTCCAGAACTTTCCTGGATCACTCTCTCTCTCTTTCTCTCATTTTTCTCTCTCTTAAGAAGAAGAAGGAGACAAAAACAATAAAAAAATGGATTTATACTCTTACTAGAAGTTTCCAGCCACGGATATCTTGTGAAGGAAAGATAAGCCTTTCAACTGTATATATATATAAAGATAGAACTTTCACGCCCTCCACTACTCTCACTCTTGTATTTCTTCTCGGCCGACCGACCAGTGTTCCCAAGCATGAAGCTAATTTCCGGAGTAAAGAAGAAAGCAAATCACAGTCGTCACCATCAGGGCCTTTTGAACATCTTCTAATTCTCTATCAATTTCATAAATCTGGCCTTTTATGATCTTTAATTTCATTATGGATCCTCCTTCTAATTACCCAATAAAGACAGAGTATTATTCTGAAGACCAACCTGGAGTGGATGTGAGCTCATCTTCCTACTCCGGCGAACTGAATCAATCGCCGCCGCAGCCGATGGAGGGGTTGCACGATGTGGGTCCACCGCCCTTTCTGACGAAGACGTTTGAAATGGTGGAGGATCCGGCGACTGATCAAGTAGTGTCGTGGTGCAGAGGAGGGCAGAGCTTCGTCGTTTGGGATCCTCATGCTTTCTCTTCATCTTTTCTTCCCAAATTCTTCAAACACAATAACTTCTCCAGCTTCGTTAGACAGCTTAATACCTATGTAAGTCTTCCATTTCTGCAATTCCACTCTTTTTTTTTTTTTTTAATTCAAAATTATTGTCATTGACTCTGAATATTTAAGTTCTAGAAGTTTCGAGGGCTATGGATGGTTCTTTTAATTTTCCTTTTTTTATTTATTTATTATAATATGATGATGGGCAAGTTGAAAACTTGAAATTATTAGTTTTTTTTTTCTGAAAAGAAAACCCCAGTTGTTGGACATGCCTTTTGAACCATCTAGATTGTTCCAAACATTTATTTATTTATTTAATAAAAATATTAGATTTAGGATTTTTGATTTTTTTTTTAATAATTTAAAATATTTAAAAATTAATAATTCATAATTATTTTGAATATTATTTTTATTAATATAATAATAAAATAAAAAATATTTTAATTAATAATTCATTTCAATATAGCATAACTTATAACCTCCACTCATTCTCTTCCTCTATTATTACATTTTTTTTAAAAATATATTAATAAAATATTAAAATATTATTTATTTTAAATTATTATTATTATTTTAACATTATATATTATATTTTTTAATTTTTTATTAAAAAAAAATTCATTTTCACGAAATATCACAAATCATTCTTTATTAAGCCCTAATTAACAAAATGGAAGAATATGTTTGATTAAGTATCAAACAAACCTAAAATTGAAGAATCCTTTTGTTTTCTTGATTTTCTTGATGTTCTGCTTTTGAATCCAGAAGGTGGAACTTAGGTGGGTGATTCTTGCAGGGGTTTAGGAAGATAGATCCAGACAAATGGGAGTTTGCCAATGAAGGGTTTGTTCGAGGACAGAGAAATCTGTTGAAGACCATCAAAAGGAGGAAAGCTCCACCACAGGTTATACCTCCCCAGAACCAGCAAACCATAATAACCCCTTATGTCGAGTTTGGACGGCTCGGATCAAATCAGGAAGTAGATTGTTTAAAGCGCGACAAGCAGTTCCTGTTGATGGAACTAGTGAAGCTAAGGCAGCATCAACTGGCTACAAGATCGCAGCTTCAATCAATGGAGACAAGGCTTCAAGGAGCTGAGAGAAAGCAGCAGCAAATGATGAGTTTTCTGGCGAAAGCTATGCAGAATCCGGCATTTATTCAACAGCTCGTCCAGCAGAAGGAGAAGAAGAGAGTAATTGAAGATGACATTAAGAAGAAGAGACGTAGACCTATTGATCAAGGGACTAGTACTGGCGTAAAGGCTGAGCCTTTGGAAGTTGAAGACCCTTTTTTTCAAGTTTCAGAGCTTGAAGCACTTGCCATGGAAATGCAGGGGATTGGAAGGGGAAGAAAAGAACACGTTGATAGAGAGGAAAGAGTTTCTGATGATGATGATAAAGAACTTGATGAGGGTTTCTGGGAGGAGCTGCTGAATGAGAAGTTTGATGAAGAAGGAAGCCATGATGAAGAGGAAGAAGATGATGTTAAAATTTTGGTTAACCAATTGGATCACTTGGTTCAAATTAAAACCACAAAGGACCGGTTTGTTTAATCATTAGTCTAGAACACTGTTTTATTTTTTTTCCTTTTATTGTAGACCCCTCATTATTTCTTTGTTCAATTTATGTAAAAAAGAATTCTCTTTCTCTCCTCATCTTATTACAAATCCTAGGATGATCAGGATGAAGCTTCACCAATCACACCACCACCCAGTTGCCACATTGGATGAAAATGGCGACCTAATTGTAATTTTCAATCTTTTCCTGGTTGTTTTGCCAAGCCAATTCTTGAATAGTTGTGTTCATAAGGTCAACATCGATTGGTTTTGACATTATTTTTGTAATAGTACTGTGGTTGTACATTGTTGTGGTGCTAATTGCTGAAGGTATTTGGTTACAAGCTTATAGGAGTTTGAGATTATAAATGAAACAGAGAAGATAAACAAAATGGGAAATTTGATGAAATGACCCAACTAATAACCTTAATTTTAAAAAAGCCCGTTAATGTTTGCAAAATAGTCTTTTTTGTCCTGCGAAAAGTCTAAAATACTCTCTCGTGCGCCTGATTTACCGCTCATTTACGAGAAATGTCATTCACGCATTTTCATCTAAAATGCGTGAGTTGATTAAATGCGAGAAATATCAAATGCGAGAAATATACAAAATGTGAGTGGATTAAATGCAAGAATACCAAATGCGAGAAATATACCAAATGCAAGGAATACATCAAATGCGAGAAATATACGATTCGAGCAGCTAAACTAGTTCCCCGTGGGAGAATACTTTTTATATTCGTAGATCGGCTATTTTTAGGAATAATTAATGTTGAAGCGGAGAAAGATCAGTCCAGTATTTAGAACTAGATTCGTACAAAATCAAAAAAGGAGTGAGGCTTGAGTCCACTTTCGATTACAAAAGTTCGAGTAGAAAGAAGAAGTTACCCCACCTTCGATACGCTACCACTCACTCGGCCAGGAACCAAAAGTAAGGGCGAGTTCAATTCAAGTCTTCATCGATCGGGTCTATCTATATGCTCCAGTGAGACGAGGTGTAGCGCAGTCTGGTCGACATTTCTTTTCTGTACCAAAACCATATGTCTCGGTTCTGACCACAAGGCGAAGCCAAAAGGAGTGAAGTCAACAGAAGGAGAAGCTATTGAATCTTCTTTCAGAAAGGCTAGACGACTATAAAGAAGGGATCGATCCCAGACCAGGCTCCGCTCAAGGTGCTGCTAGGCCACCAGAGGAAATGCAAGACTCAAGAAGAGTTCGCTCCGCTGCTCCAGATCCTCGAACCTACCACGACTACCATCCGCGGTCCATTTTCGTTCTCTTCCCTGCCCGGGAAGGCGGAATGCGAGAAACACACAATAACTTTATTTTGCGTTAATCAACTCAGAATAAAAGAATGTAAAAAAAAGTTGATTAACGCAGGGGTCGATTCCAAAGTCCAAACTTTCGACTTCAAGCAACCCATTCGATTAATCTGAACCAAAACTCATCCGCCTTCTTTACTTGGGAAACCACCAGCAGTAGCCATGAAGCCCTTCCACATAGAAGGAAACACCCTTTCTCTCTCCTTTTACACGGACGTCGCTAACTCCAAGTACTCTCTCTATCTCTTTCTCTCTTAATTCACTTCCAGTATTGGTAGTCGTAAGCGTTTTGGTTAGCTTGAATATTCAGTCTTGACAACAGGGTTCAAATTTGATTTGGCTCTTTCTTAATTTGAAGAGCGCAAATTGATTATGTACTTTGATTTGTTTAATTGTCTGGCTAATAAATATATAGAAATCTCTGTTAGGAATTTTAGCTCCAAGCTTATTTGATACTGCTGCAGGAGACGATTGAAAGAAAACAATGGATACCTATAATGATAATAAACATGTGTTTGAAATCTCTTTATGATATGGTTGCAGAGAACTTCTTGACTTGATGCAAGACGTGACAATTGAACCGGAAGTGGCTTTTCTTAACGCTTCACTGGTATGATCAGATCAATCCATTAATTATCTAGTTTTGTTTCAATTGATTTCATTTTAATGCGCCTTTAACTTGTCAATGTCATCCTCCTCATACATTTAGATTCCCAGATGTTTTCCCTATTCTAGCGGCTGCACATAAAGCTCTGGTGGGAATCACTGACTACACGCACTCTTCATTCTGAGCTTGTTTATAACTACTTGGGCTCCAAGCATGTAAGTCTTGTTGTGTTCTCTCTATTAGGCAGCAGGCGTAAACAAATTGTTTCTCTTTTTTCTGTTAACGATATGATTGACTGGCTCATAGTTCTAACCAACTTGATTAGATAACAGAATCCTTTAAGCGATGTGGAATCTCCGAGAGTACCACTTATGTTGTTGTGGCACGTTTTGATGCCTCCGAGGATGAGGTAGTTTGTCTTGTCTGTTTTCCTTCCCCTTACAAGAAAGGACTTAAGTTGTTGCTGACATTAATTTCAGATGAAAGGCATTGAAAAACTTGTCAAGGGGGAAAAAATTGACTTAGACGAACTTCAAGTAAGAGCAAATCAAACTCAGATTCAAAAAGTATTATTTATCTATTTTGTGCGTCTGTTTCATTCTTTATTAAAAGACTCGAGGAAGAGGAGGAGGATGACTAATTGCTCTTTCTTTCTCAGCACTATAAAATATCTGGACTCGAACTAGGGATATCCTATGTAGCTGATGCCATTATAAGCAGAATTGCTGCTCGCGATGCCTTGTGAACCATGAACTAACTTATATAGAAATTTGAAAGCTCTATTCATTCAAACTTTTCTTTGAATTTTAATGCAGTGTAAGAATTTATTGTTTCTGTCTCAGTTTATTTTTTACTTTACAAAGGCAAAGTTTGTATTAGCATATTCTGGCATTTATACAGTATTGGTACTCTTCAAAAATTTATTTACATAGAAAAAGATCTTTAAAACAAAATAATATGGTCTAAAAATCCTTCCAACTGATAAATATACAAAGATGCAGATACAACGATAGAGTAATAATATGGAAAGAAGGCAATCAGAACGAGTGGGCTCAGGCACATGTATTCACATACCATAAATCATTTGTGAACTCAATTTCTTGGGCTCCTCGTGAATTCGGGTTGTGTCTGGCTTGGGATCTTCGGACGGAAACATCTCAATTTTCACTTTTAGATTCGACGGTGGTTGGGATATTTCTATGATAGAGCAGGCTCATCTTGTAGGAGTAACATCAGTTTCTTGGGTCCCTTCTGTTTAGAAGTTGGTGTCTAGTGGATGTGATAATACTGTGAAAGTATTGAAGCTGACATCAATAGGATTATGGAAGATAGATTGCTTTCCTGCCTTAAAGATGCATGATGATTGGGTTAGAGATGTTTTGTGGGCGCCTAATTTGGGGCTTGTTAAGTCTACCATTGCTAGTGCTTCACAGGTTGAGAGGGTTGTGATATGGAATAGTGTGGGGAAGGAAGGTGTAAATGTAATTATAAAATCAAGTACATGTAACTCAATACAAATAATGTCCTAAAAGACATAAGGTCTTATAACTGAAAACACAATTGAATTGTGGATAAATGCAATATTAAAGAACATATTAAAGCAATGTACATGCTTCATAATTTATCTCATTTTTCAGAACATTTTTAGCTATACACTCAAACGCAACTTCAATATTCAAGCCATCTTTTTGCAGAAGTCTCAAAATAAGGTATGTTACCCTTAGAAGCACATCATGCCCTTACTTTCTTCTCTGAAACCTGAAATTCAGAGAGCAGTATGTATATAGTGATTAGTAGCCAAAATAAGTCAGGAAATATTTTAAGTTATTTTCTCATGTCAAAAAATGATTCAAACATACCACCATGTTGTTGCCACCATCAACATCTACCTTGTTACCTAGGACCACAAATGGAAAGTTCTCAAGGTCATGTGGGCTAGCCTAAAAGACCCCAAAAAATGAACAAAATAGTTAGTTCAGTAAATTTATGATTTTTTTAACCAAAATAGTTAGTACCTGAAACAAAAATTCTTCCCTCTAGTTGTTAAAATTCTCAAACGACTTCATCACATTAACATCATAGACGAGAACACAACAATCAACCCCTCGATAAAAATCCACGCCAAAGCTTTGGAACCTTTCTTGTCGTGCTGTGTTCCATATCTGCAGGGATTGATTACTATACTAAGAATATTGAGAAATTAAATGTATAAAAACTTGTGTAATGAAAATTGGAAGTAGAAGTGAGACATTTAGTTCATCACCAAACTGACATTTCCATGTTCAACTTATTAAAGAATGAAAAATGAATAGAAATTATCATCTAGCCATTATATCAAGTATATAGGACCATATTGGCATATTCAACATAAACATTTAGTTCATTGCAAATCATTTGTTAAACCCTAAAGAAAATGACACGAAATTTAACCTCATTATCCTTTTGTGGCCACCAAATACATTCTTTTAATGTGTTTAAGGATCTTAAAAAAAAGAATCTAGTGCTGACATTACATACCAATTAAATAATCCAATCAAAATCTAATAATGAAGAAAGCTGACCTGCAAAGTGAAGACTCTATCTTCAAACTTCAAACTGCTAACTTCTTTAGTAAGGAAATCAGATCCAATGATAGCCTTATACTGATTGCTAAACTTACGATTCACATACCTACAAAGTCGAAGCAATAAATAAAACACTGGACAAAGAAATACATCCAAGAACTTCAACAAAAGAAATCATCATCAGAATGTAGGGATCCACATGATTCTTATTGATTCATCAATGACGTCTTCCCGACCTACTAAAAGAAGATGAAAGATATATCCATGTCACAAATCAAAACCTCAAACTTTAATATACAAACAAAATCAAAAGTTGAAATTCTATAGACGGGCATGTTTTGACCAAATTTAGAAAGTAAATGTTTCAGATCTACGAGCAGCCAACATGATATCTCAAGTAAATGATTTAAATGGTTGAAATTGTAGGTGTTTTTAGGTCTTACCCGCTGTCGACGAGACTTATAACCTTGAGAAGCAATGCTTTACTGACGATTTGTTCATTCCAACGCACGCAAACATTGATTCCATTAAAACTATTAGGGCTGCACTAACGTTCTTTTCTTAGGTTACAGGTTTAACAATTAATAAAAGCAAAAGTGTGGCATTTTATGGAGGCGTGAAGGACGAAACAAAGCAGGACATCTTTAACATCATGGGTATCAAGGAAGGCAGTTTTCCTGTAAGATACTTAGGAATTTCGTTAACCGCGAAGCAGATCGAGATCTCACACTGCAAACCGCTGATTGAAAAGGTAAAAAACACGATATCTTGCTGGGCAGCGAAAAAACTTTCTTATGCAAGGAGGATCGAACTTATCAAAACCGTGGTCATGGGCATAGTTGGCTACTGGGCGCATCAGATGGTCATTCTGAAGAAGGTAATGAAGGAACTCGACACGCTGATGAGGAACTTTATCTGGGTCAGTAGCAGAAGAGGAGGAAAAAAAGTCAAATGGACCGCTCTTTGCAAACCGAAGGACGAGAGAGACATCGACTTGAAGAACTGTATCGAGTGGTACAAGGCTCTCACCTTCAAGCATCTGTGGGCTTTTGAGCGCAATCAGGAGTCACCATGGATCAAATGGGTGCATACGAGGTTTATGAAATACGAAACCAGCATCTGGACCTGCAAAATTCATGAAGGTATGAGCTGGTCTCTAAAAAGATTCTTAAACTAAGAAGCGATATTGTAGATCTTTATGACATCCGACTAGGGGACGGGAAAGAAACTCTATTCTAGAACGACTCTTGGTTTGAAAACCAGCCTATCATCCACAATGAGGAGTTTCAAAATACCCGCATCAGAAGGGACTACACAGAAGCAAAAATCAGAGACATTAAAGACGGGAATTGGGACTCACTCCTGAGAAGAAATCTAGAAAGACATATGATACTTGATCATATAAGTAACATACAACTACACGACAGACTGGATATTCATGAATGGAAAGCTGAGGACAATGGGAAGCTGATCTCGAAGAAAATATGGGAGGTAACCCGGGAAAAAGCACAGAAAGTAGAATGGGCTCTTCTTGTATGGTCAACGAAGATTATCCCTAGACACCAGTTCATCCTATGTCTCGCCTTCTGGGAAAGACTCAACACTCGTGATCATATCAGCAAGTATATGAGCATCCCGGACGCGAGATGTCTTCTATGTAGAGGAAATGAAGAAACCATAGATCACCTATTCGGAAGCTGCTGTATTGCTTCGGAGCTTTGGGACAGATTCTATAAAAGCCTGGAGCTGATTAGTTTTCTAAGCGAATGGAATGAAATCAAAGATGCAACACTACTAAAAGCCAAGGGAAATAGATTTACAACAAGCGTGTTCAAGTGCGACTTTGGAGTAGTGGTGTATAACATTTGGCAAGAACGAATTGCAAGGGTATATGGCAGAACCCATAGGAGCATTGAAGAGTTATGGAAATATATTGTATCAGATTGTATCGCCCTCGCGGGAACGTGGAGAAGAATTCCAAGCACGGAGCAGAACTGAAATATCTGTAGGAACTGAAATTTACCATTTTTTAAACTCACTAGAATTGAAAGCATTGTAATTAGATAATTCATTTACGTTTTTAGCTTTTTAGCTTTTATTCAGAATGTTACGACTTCAAAATTATTCTAGGCCTGTCTAGAATGATCTCTTAAACTCGTGGTTTTTTTCCTATTTTTGAGAATTTTTAATGAAATGACGCTAAGTCATTTTTCCCACCAAAAAAAACCTTGAGAAGCATACGCTACTACCACATCTACCGATTTCTGCATCTTGTTTGAAACCACCATTCCTACCACATGTTTCATTTCTCTCTTTCTATTCCTTGTACAATCGTCTTCTTTCGTAGCCTATTGTAGATCGATATGAAACCCTAGCTGCTAGCCATTTTCATATATTTTACAAATTTTCGAATCTCAATATATACTCAGATGTAAGAGCATTACACGAAGTGCGGGAAAAAATTGATTAACGCAGAATAAAGTTATGGTGTGTTTCTCGCATTTAGTATATTTCTCGCATTTGGTGTATTTCTCACATTTTGTGTATTTCTTGCATTTGGTATATTTCTTGCATTTGGTATTCTCGTATTTGCTATTTCTCGCATTTGGTATTTCTCGCATTTAATCAACTCACGCATTTTTCATGAAAATGCGTGAATGACATTTTGAAAGGATCAGTGGCACCAATAGAGACATGGGTTTATCTATTGATGACAACTTCTGGAAAACGGTTTGATAGAAATCCTATTAGGGATTAATATCACTTTCTATTCTTCGCAAACCTTTACAAACTCTTGAAACGATTCAAGTGCGGAAACGTTTGCTCAGGTTTGAAGCTAAGAACCGATGAAGGAGAAGATGACAGAATGTAAATGACACACAGAGTTGTTTATGGATGTTCGGAGCAAAACTCTCCTACGTCACCCCTTCTTCCAATCACCAGAAGAATTCAATATATTTTTCTTAGAATCAAATACAGTTGCAAAGCTAGCTCACTGTTGAACAGAACAGACTCTGTTCAACTTACAGTATATTGAAGAATATCACTCAGCTAGACAATACTTTGATTCCCTCTCTCTCTCTTGATGTACAAACATAGTAAACAAGAAAGCAATTCGTAAGAATGATTGTAAGTTATCAAGTATGGCTTGTTCGTTCGTGTATCTTCTATCTACATATGTGTGTATATTCGTCCATTGTCCTTGATGATCTTTAAATAGAGAACAGGTACCAACGGTCGAATCTTTCATAATGACACGTGACAAACACCCATTGGAAAACCTCCATAGTACACAGGTACAACATACACTGTGCACAAAGATCGTGGCCGTACTAATCTGGTAGTGCACCAGATATTCTTCTAGGATTGTCTTACAAGAAAAAAATAGTGGGAAGAATATTTGCTTACGTAAAATTAATTCATTGGATGGAACTAGCTGTCATACTAATCTGCACGGATTAGTGGAGCAGGAGTAGCGTACAACTAGTTGATCGTGGGTAGACGGATGCTAACTTCAAGCAACTGCTGAAGCGAGACATTAGGCGGGCTCTAATTAGACTGACAAGTCTAATGAAGTTAGACGCCCCCGTCAAGTTGCAAGATCCATTAGACCACAAAGTCTAATGAAGTTAGACGACACGTCTAACTACGTGTCCCTTCAGACTAATCTGAAGGAGTTAGACTGCACGTATAACTACGTCTGTTAGACTGCACGTCTAACTACGTATCTATTGGACTGCACGTCTAACTACATTTGTTAGACTGCACGTCTAACTACGACTGTTAGACTACACGTCTAACTATGTATCTATTAGACTGCACGTCTAACTACATCAGTTAGACTGCACATTTAACTACATCAGTTAGACTGCACGTCTAACTACGTATCCGTTAAACTGCACGTCTAACTACGTATCCGTTAGACTGCACGTCTAACTACGTCTGTTAGACTGTATGTCTAACTACGTATCCGTTAGACTGCACGTCTAACTATGTATCTGTTATACTGCACGTCTAACTACGTATCTGTTAGACTGCACTTCTAACTACATCTGATAACCAATACGTCTAATATACCATATTCAAGCTAAGTCAAACTTAGCATGTTTTGATGCACCTGCACAAAATCAATTAGACGACTTAGTTTCCTTCTTATTTAAGTTTTACACAATCTCATCATCAAAATTCCATTAGTCAAAATAATTTGACCCAACACAATTCTCGTAAATGAGCGGTAAATCAGGCTCGCGAGAGGTATTTCAGACTCTTCGCATGGCAAAAAGGCCCATTTTGCAAATATTAGCAGGCGCGAGTCTTTTTTTGGAATTAAGGCTATTAGTAGGGCCATTTCATCCAATTTCCCAACAAAATAGAGTACAGAAGACTACTCTAACCTTTGTAAAGAAAGTAAAAAATTAATGTCTAAATTCATTAATTCTGTTTATAAAAGCATTTAAGATCATAGCATTTCATTTATAAAAACATTTCAGCACTAAAATTTCTCTACCTAATTTATAAATAATTATTTTGATTATTCTCAATAAATAAAATTCAAAGAAAAACTTAATTAAATAATAAATTAATTATTGTGATAATTAAATTTTAATTAAATAAGAATAATGGCAAAAAAAATAAAAAAATAATTTGAGATAAATGTTATATTCATTTTATTTCAAATTAATTATAAAAAAATTAAAAGGGATTAAAATAAACATTTTAGGATAAATGTTGTATCTATTTTATCTTAAATAATTATTTATTAAGCCCTAAATATATAAAAATAAATAAATAAATAAATTGACAAAATATATGTCCTATTTATTTTAAATATTTTAAATATTTTTTTAAAAATTTAAAAACAAAGCTTAAATGGTGAGAGAAAAATTAATTTCAAATAAACCTTTAAAGTTAAATAAAATAAATAAATATGTAGTTGGGTATTGTCAAATCCAGAAGAAGCGTTGCAACAGAAGTCATAGCCTTCGGACAAGCGTTGGATCCTTATCCAATGCCCAAGAATGAGCTGTGTCGCTCGCTGCAACGAAAGAAGACGTGTGCGCGAAGCAGTAAACCACCAAACGACTACTCCAACACCGTCTCCTCCAACGCGGACGAAACGCCCGAGCACTGACGGAACATGGATGGAACGCCCAACGACCACGTTCGTGCCCAGAAACGACGTCATTTCAGCCCTCCCTCAACACTCGAACACGTAAGCTATAAAAGACGCCGTTTTTCCCCTACATCTTCGTCTTCCTCGCGACGTCGGACGAATAAGAATCCACAACCATCTTTGATTTTTTAAAGATGAAATTTTTTCTTTTCTTGATCGTTTGACCTCATTCAAAAATGAAATGATCACCCTATTTCGGTTATCATTTCCTCTAAGCCTACAATCATCTTCAAAACCTACACCAACGACTAACCGGAAAACAACCAAAATGTCATTATGGTCGTTTGACTCAATTAAGCCCACTTGCTTCTCAAACCGACATCGAGAGGCTATAAACAGCCTCCATAGATTGATCCGAATGTAAGAGATCAACTCTTAAGCCTCCAATAAAAGATTTTCAGAAATTCGCCATTAAAGCTTCAAGCTTTTGAATTTTTCGAAAATTTTGTGTAAGGTCTTAAAACTCGGATCCAGGCATCCTCAAATCTTCCACAAGAACTAAGGAGAGTTCTCCAACTCTCAATAAGCTTCAATCATCCTTTAATTTAATCTTCCAATTTAATATTGAAATTTTCCATTTCAGTTTTCACAGTTTCATGTACAGTTGCACCCCTGTCAAAACATTGGAGTTTTGACAATCTCCTACAACAGTTATAATTCTAGATAATCATTTATATACGAGATTAAATTTATGGACAATATCTCAAAAAATGGGGAAAATAATCTGATTCCTTTATGAAAAAAACACCACGAAGGACAGAAGAAGTGTTCAGAGCATGGTCCCGAATGCGTATCGAATTCAAAAACATCATGATTCGTTTAAAAGGATTAAAGTTCATGCCAATCAAGAAAAAAGATAAGGATAGGAACTGGGGAATAAAAAATGTTCATTTATCCAAAACATTGGTCATCTATTCATAAATATGGTTCGAAATCGTCGATTGACGGATTTCAACTATTTGTGAAGGACAATTTGAAAAGAAAATATTCCCTTAAAGGCCAAAAGAGCCAAGACCGATACTGTAAAAACAAATAAGAAAATCGAGTCTCCAAACCCTTTTGTTAATAGGTATCCAAACCCATGTTAATAGGTACTTAAACCCTATTCGTTAATAGGTCCCCACAACTCTATATGTTGATAGGTATTAAAACCTTGTCTGTCGATAAGTACCTAGATCATTCGTACAATATCCGTCCAAATCCTATCTTTCGATATGTACGAGACATCGTTTTTATACGATTCCGTCCATACCCTATCTATTGATAGTCATCAAGACTTTGTATGTCGACAAGTACCAAGATCATTCGTACTTGATCCATCCAAACACTATATGTCGATAGGTACAAGTCATTATTTTTATACAATTCTGTCCAAACTCTTTCTGTTGATAGGTATCAAAACCTTGTTTGTCAACAAGTATTGAGATCATTTGTACATGATCCGTCCAAACCCTATCTTTCGACAGGTACGAGACATAGTTTTTACACGATTTCATCAAAACCCTACTTGTTGATAAGCATCAAACATTGTCTATTGATGAGTACCGAGATCATTCACACATGATCTGTCCAAACCCTATCTATTGGTAGGTACGAGACATCGTTTTTACACGATTTCGAAATAACTCTATCTATTGATAGGTATCAAACCTTGTTTATCGATAAGTATATGAGATCATTAGTACATGATCCATCAATCTATTAATATGTACAAAACCTGATCTATCGATAATCATCTGAGATCATTTGTACATGATCCGTCAAAACCCTATTGTAGACACTCATTTTTCACACCTAATTTTATAGTTTATGCTTTACATAAATCTGAGTCTATAATATTTTCTCGAATTCATTCACGGACTCATTGCACGATTTATATTAAAGACGATTATTTTTTAAAACAATTGAGTTTTTGAAAATAATTGATTTTGGATTCTTAATAAAGTTAAGGTAGTAATTTGTCTATGTTACAACACTTAGAGAAGTTATTATGCTTAAAATATTCAAGGTTTTATTTAATTAATTACTTGGGTATTTATAAAAAATAAAAATTAAAAAAATTATTTACAAAATATATATTAGCGTTTTTTATAAAATTTCGTTAGGTATATTTTGTTTTCTTTTAATTTGATTAGTTTGTTAGATTAGTTAGATTAGATTTTGCAATTTGATAAGTTAGTTAGTATTTTATTATAATTATAATTGCTCCTTAGAAATAGGAATAATTAATAATAATACAATTGTTTTTTTTTAATTGTTTGTTTTAATTTTATTTCTTTTGTAGGATAAAGGGAAATGGGTCAATCCAAGATCCACATGCAAGATCCAGATCAGATTTGTGAATAGAGATAGGAAGATCCAAATCAAAGGCAAATCAACCCAAAGTAAGGCCAAGGAAAGGATCCAATTGACGGATCCGACCGGTCACCCGACTAATGGACCGACCCATGCCCAAGATTCGACCCATGAAATCAAATGTTAAAGAGTTAGGTGAAGGCAACGGTCATCTTCTTGATGGTGATAACCACAAATCTTGAAATGACGATTCTATCATGTGCGGTCAAAAGAAAATAAAAAAAGTTGCTAAAAAAGAGGAGGAAGTGGCAAGAGAGAAAGTTTCAATGTGTGTAGAAGAAAAGATTGAAGACTGGGTTATTTTTTAATTATAAAATTAAAATAACCAAGTATTACATCATTATTAAATAAAGATTAAATCCCATTGGATTGAAAACTTGATTTAGTGACATGTCAAGTGGAGATTGCTCCATTATTTTAAACATTTGTAAATGTTTAAAATAGTTTTCTTTCCAACGGTCAAGTTTGTTAAATGGGCCTTTGGGCCCTAGGGTTTCATAACTTTGCTTATAAATAACCCTCTTCACACCCTAGCAAAGGAACTTCAACTTTCGACCTTCAATCTTCACCTTCTTCTCTCTCTTTACACATTAGGCTGCCGAATTAGACTCTACTTTTCTAAAAAACCTAAGCAAGAGCACCAACTAGATTTGTTGAGTCACAAGTCTCTTGATTAGGGTTTTCATTTTTTTGCAAGGATATAAAGAGTAACCCTTTCTAGGATTAGGTGGAAAAACCAAAAAAACAGCAAGTTATTCTACAAGGAGACGCATGTTCTTCAGCCTTCCAGCACTTCTCCCAGGGTCTCGGCGCTTTCCAAACGACGCTTGCTCTGCTCCAACTGCTGCTGAATCAGACTTCTGACGCTTCCCAGGCGACGCTTGCTGCAGTCTTCAACTTTTTTATTTTTTTTATTTGTTTATTTGTTTATTTTTTTTATTTCTGCATTTTAGATTTAGGTTTATTTTTTGTTGACATTTTTTATTAGTTAAGAGTTTGTGGCTTGTTTGATCCTAGGTTAGAAAAATAAAATAAAATTAAATCCTAACTAAAATTGAACTTAGCCCAAACTTAGACTTATAATTTTCTTTAGACATAGGACTTTTTTATTTTATTTATTATTATTTTATTATTTTATTATTATTTTTATTATTTTCATTATTATTTTTATTTAAATAAAAAAACCCCAAAATAGTAAAATTTTAGACCTTTAAATAATTCAATAAAGTTTCTTAAAAATTAATCTAGACTTAGGCCAATTAATTTTTGATTAATAACTTGCCTAGTTTTGATTTTTAGGATAACTTTATGTGTGGATTATTTGCTATCGTTTTCTTTTATCTTTGCTTATTTGTTTATCTCATGCAAACTCATTAAATGCTTAAAATGGAAAATCCTAAAATGTAAAGCGTAAGAATGTTTAAAGAAAGGCCAAAATTAATTAGTAGAGACCTTAGGGACGTTGTGGGACATAGCGTCTAAGAGACCCTTTCCCACACGTAACCAAACGCCGAACTCACATCTCTTAAATTCCTAATTTTTGAAATTAGGTGGCGACTCTCTAGTCGTGAGGTTAATTAATACTGAAAAAAGTTAAAAAAGGCCTATGACATACTTCCCATTAAAAACTCACAATCTCTCCCAGATTCGCCGGGAAGGTAAGATATGGAGTTGTCTATAAAGCCTCGTTTTTAAAACTTAAATTTTTTCAACATTAAAATTAATTCCCCTCACGTTTTCAAAAAATAAATTTTTTAAAGAGTGCCCAGAATTTTCAAACTAGTTGATCAAAAGTCTTTTTTTTAAAAAAAATTCGATCACACCTATCTGCCGATATGTATTAAAATATTATCTGTTGATAAATGCCGCATTATTTGTACATGATCCACCAAATTCTATCTATTGATAGATCCAAAAACCTTATATGTTGATAAGTGCCGGGATCATTCATACATGATCCGCCAAAACCATATCTATTGATAGGTCCAAAAATCTTATCTATTGATAAATGTCGCGATCATTCACACATGATCCAACCAAACCCTATATGTTGATAGGTCAAAAAAATTTATTTGTTAATAAATTTTGCGATCATTTTTACATGATCCGACCAAACCTTATCTGTTGATAAGTCTAAAAACCTTATCTGTTTATAAGTGTCGCAATCATTCATACATGATTTGGTTTGTTGTACTCAAACTTGATTCGAGAGGGGCACTCTTTAAACACTAAAAATCTATAAAATCAATTTATAAATTTACAAATAATTATTTTAATTATTCTGAATAAATAAAATCAAAATCATTTAAACAAATGGAAAATTGTAATTAAACAATTATTTGGATTAAAATTATTATGATAATTAAATCCTAATTAATTAATGATAATGGTAAAAAAATTTAAATAATTTGAGATAAATGTTATACTAATTTAATCTCAAATTAATTTTAGAAAAATTAAAAGGGATTAAAATAAATAATTTAGGATAAATATTGCATCCATTTTATCCCAAATAAATTATTTATTAAACCCAAAAATATAAAAAAATATTTTGGCAAAATATATTAAATATTTTGTAAATTTTTTAAAGATTTAAAAATAAATCCAAAAGGGTGAAAGAAAAATCAATTTCAAATAAAAATAAATAAATCTGTAATCGGGTGTAAGCCAAAATCCAGAAGAAGTAGTACAATAGAAGCCACAATCTTTGAATAGGCGCTATATCCTTATCCAAAGCCCAAGGAATGCACCGCGTCTCCCGATGCAATACAAGAAAGACGCATGCGCGAAGCAACGAACCATCAAATGAATTCTCCAACGACGTCTTCTCCAACGCAGATGAAATGCCTGAACGGTGACGGAATGCGAACGAAACGCCCAACGACTGCTCGCTTGTCCAAAAACAACGTCATTTTGGCCCTCCCTTAACGTTCGAACGCGAAAGCTGGAAATGACGACATTTTTTCCCTACGTCTTCGTCTTCCTCGTGACACTAGACGGATAATCATCCAGAACCATCTTTGATTTTTCAAATATGAAATTTCATCGTTTATTGTTCGTTTGGCCACATTCAAAAAGTGTAATGATCACCCTACTCTAGTGATCATTTTCCCTAAGCCTACGATCATCATCATAACATACACCGACAACTAGCTAGAAAATAGTCAAAACACCATTATTGTCGTTTGACTCAATCAAACCCACTTGCTTCTCAAACCGACCTCGAGAGGCTATAAATAACCTCTCTAGATTGATCATAAGGTAGTATATCAACTCTCAAGCATCTAATCAAAGATTTTCAGAAATCCTCCATTAAGGCTTTAAGCTTTTATATTTTTCGAAAATTTTGTGTAAGGCCTTAAAGCTCAGATCCAAGCATCCTCAAAGCTTCCAAAAGAACTAAGGAGTGCTCAGAAAGTCTCAATAAGCTTCCAATAATCCTTTAATTCAATCTTTCAATTTAAAATTAAAATGTTTACTTTTTAGTTTTCATAGTTTTATATAATATTGTTTGGTTTTTTGGATTTATTATTTGAAAAATGATCATAGGATCATTTACAAGCTTTCCGTTGAAGCAAAACTAGATCAATCGATCTAAAATAGAATACCCCAAATTTGAATTTGGAAAATTTCAAAATCGGGTTTTTTGTTACTTAGTTATTACTCAAGAACAAGTATCCAAAAAGATTCCTAACTTAATATGTTTATAATGATGTTGGGATACTATTTGGATCATGTTTGATTAAAATCAATTATTTATAAAATATGAAAATCTTAAGTTCTTGAATTGATCAAAACGAATATTCAATGTTCTTGTTTTAGTTCCAATAAATCATTTGAAGGATAATAAAGATATAGGAAAGCTCCTTACACTTCATTAAAGTCAAAAACCAAAAACCCGAATATTACATCAAAACTGTTTTGGTTGAATGGAACATCATATCGGCTGAATAACACATCGGGATGATATTCATAATGATATTGGGAGCTTTGTGAAGTTTTCCTTGCTCTTGGATAAAAGGATCCAACCTTAATCAAAATTGCAAAACTTGATGTTTTGATGTTCTTGAGGACCAAGGAACCTAGCCCAAGTTTGAATAGGACAGAGAGGTCCAACCAAGAATCTTCGACTAGGACCAAGAGGCCCGACCGAGAATCTTTGACCAGGACTGAGGATTTTTGAACATAGGACAAAAGAGGCCCAACTGAGGAATCTCACACCCAACCGAGAATTACTGAACCTAGGACCGACGAAGTTAGCCTAGTGTCACAGCCCATTGGAATGGAGTGACTATGTTAAGCCACAAGGTGCAATCTCTAGAAGTTTCTGGATTTTTGTGGTGTTCTCTATTTTGTGGAACTCTCTAGAATTCTGTAGAAGTTCTAAGTTGGAGGCAAGGTTATGGAACTCTCTATATTTCTCTAGAAGTTCCTTTTTGAAAGTAAGGTCATGGAATTCTCTAGATTTTTCTAGGAGTTCTTTTTTATAAGTAGGGTCATGGAACTCTCTAGGAGTTCCTAAAGCATGTATAGATAGGAGAACTCTCTAGAATTCTCTAGTAGTTCTCAAGAGTAGGAGTTAGTAGAATTCTCTAGAAGTCTCTAGGAATTCTTGGGTCTAGGTTAGGTTATAGAAGAGTCTAGAAAGTTCTGGGTCAAGGAGGATCTAAAATGATCTCTCCACTTGTATATAAACAAGTCTTGGCCATAAACTAAGCACCATGTACAATACCTCACACTTGTAATAAACAAGATATTCTCCAATCTCTCTCTCTCTCTCTTTCTCAAGTATTTCATTTTCTTGCATCTTATAGAAGGCTGACTAGCTAGGATTATTGCAATCTAGTCTAGTACCGCATGGGACGAGGAAATATTCGGTGACCAAGTTTCTTCCCGTGACAAGTGGTATCAGAGCAAAAGTGATATCGCATCCACATTTGTGCTTCCGCATTTGAAAGAAGATCATCCCAAGAAGAGATAGATTCGGATTCCAAAGTCACAAAGGTTTCGATCGACGAACAGAAGGACAAGAGGTCCAAGACAGACAAGTCCATCGAGAGGAGTTTCAGAATGGAAGTGTGGGTGACCCAACTTGAGGAAAGCATGTGCGAGCACTAGGAGGCTCTCAAAGTGTTTAGCGCGGTGATAGGGTTACATTGTTGGATTAGGCTGGCGAAAAGTTGGTGAACGAGGTCATGGGGATCATTAACAATGCGAACCGTAGCATTCAGGACAAAGTGCTGAGATCAATTCGAGGGGAGGTTAATGATATGCTCGAGACAATCTGAGGAGAAGTCCACGCGAGAATGAATGCTCTCCGAAGGGAGATGATGGGGAGGCTCGATGTGATGGAGGGTTAGATTGGGTGGAATGGAGGGGATCTTTGAGGCGCGTCACCTCATCAGATGGATATTCCCAAGACAATTTCATTCAAAGGCTCGAGGGGTGCAAGGGAAGTGGAGGACTTCCTTTGGAACATGGAGATGTACTTTTGGGCATCAAGCATATTTGATGATCGTACGAAGTTGGAGACAAACCTTTCTTCCTAGATGAAATGACACTACTGTGGTGGAGGAGGCGGGACGTAGATATTGAACGAGGTACGCTGCGAATGGAGACATGGGAAGACTTCAAGACCAAGTCCAAGCGTCAATTCTTCCTAGAGAACAACGAGTTTGAGGTACGGAAGCGGCTAAGACAACTTGTGCACAATAGGACCGTCAAGGAATATGTGAAGGAGTTCTAAGAGTTGATGCTCGAGTTACCCAGTCTAACGAAATAAGAGGCCCTATTTGCGTTTTTGAATGGCCCAAAGACCTGGGCACAACTAGAACTACAAAGGGAAAAGGTGTAAATGTAGCCGATGCAATTATAATTGTAGAGAGGCTGATAGAGCTCAAGGTTTCTATGGATAGGCCTAAGCTCATCCGAGGTGATGAGGAGAAAGGTGGGGGAGACCGCCCACATGACAAGGAGAAAGGTGGGGGAGACCGCCCACCCAGAAAGGGGCATGCACAAAGAAACTCGGGGAGGCAAGCCGACGAGGCGGGTAAGCCAAAAGTGTGTCATATTTGTGGTTCTCATAATCACATAAAGTTTATGTGCCCGTTTAAGGGGAAAAAAGTTGTAGTAGTTACAGGAACCGATTCTTCCGAGGAAGATGAAGGGACTCGAGTGGGATCTTTAAGACTGCTCAATGTTGTGAAGACCAGTGTTGCAAAGCCGGTCAAGGGAACAACGAGGGGATCGATGTTCGTGGAAGCTTTGATCGAGAGAAGGCGCATTAAGGCACTAGTGGATATAGGGGCAACTCACAACTTCATGCGTGAAGGAGTAGCTAAGGCGTTGGGTCTGCGCATCAACCCAATGAGAGGGACGGTAATGTATTTTAATGTAGCCAAGCCGGTAGCCGGGGAGGCTAAGAAAATGCACACCAGGATCAGAGACTGGTATGGGGCAGTCTCGTTTACCTTAGTCCCAATGGAATACTACGACGTATTGTTAGGACTACAATGATTTGATTAGGTACGTGCTTGCATAATTTCTTATTCTTACTCCTTAATAATTTTGGATCACGGTAAGACTATCGTGATACTAACAAGGAGAGAATCAGAGGGAATGAGCTTGTTTTCGGTAATGCGATTCAGCTAAGGTCGCAAACGTGGTAAAGGGAAATTTTCCAATTTTGCTAAGGTGGATGATGGGGACGGTTCCAAGGGGAAAAGGAAAGTATCGAAGGAAGTCTAGAGATGGTGCAAGGTGTTCTAGGGACTCAAGGATTGAGACACCAAACAACCATCAATTCCACAATGTTTGTCCATAGTCCACGTTGGCCAAAACCAGTCCGCCTTCACTCGCGCCAATCCGTGGTAGAGGAAGCAGATCGTGCTTGGGCATCTTTGGAGAGAGTCACCAAGAAGATCACGAGAGGAGTAGATCTGAAGGGGCATGAAGTCAGAGAAGGGGACCAAGGAAAGGGGAAATTGTCCCCGTAATAAATGAAGTCTCTACCGTCTATGCTCAAGAGGCTTGTAAACAGATGTGAGGGACCAATCAAAACAGAGGGACATGTAGGAAACGTCTCATATCGGTTGGAGCTGATCGATATAAATTGATTCGAGCACCGATCTAGGGTCATGTTGAGGATAGCCACGACTTAGGTGGGGGAGAATTTCAAGACCCATTGGAATGGGGTAACTATGTCAAGCCACAAGGTGCAATCTCTAGAAGTTTCTAGATTTTTTTGGTGTTTTCCATTTTGTGGAACTCTATAGAATTCTCTAGAAGTTCCAAGTTGGAGGCAATGTTATAGAACTCTTTAGATTTCTATAGGAGTTCTTTTTTGAAAGTAAGGTCATGAAACTCTCTATATTTTTATAGGAGTTCCTTTTTGTAAGTAGGGTCATGGAACTCTCTAGGAGTTCCTAAATCATGTATAGATAGGAGAACTCTCTAAAATTCTCTTGGAGTTCTCAAGAGTAGGAGTTAGTAGAATTCTCTAGAAGTTTCTAGGAATTCTTGGGTCTAGGTTAGGTTATAGAAGAGTCTAGAAAGTCCTAAGTCAAGGAGGATTTAGAATGATCCAAGCACCATGTACTATACCTCACACTTATAATAAACAAGATATTCTCCAAGCTCTTTCTCTCTCTCAAGTATTCCATCTTCTTGCATTTTTTAGAAGGCTGACTAACTAGGATTATGACAATCTAGTCTAGTGCCGCGCGGGACAAGGAAATATTCGGTGACCGAGTTTCTTCCTATGATACTAGGCTAACCTAGAGCCGTTGATTTCCAAAACCGACCAAGAGACTTTAGCACACGACCGAGGATCTCTGAACCCTGACCGATAAACATCACACCTAGGACTTAGGACACTGATCCTAGGGTCTGTTTGGTTGTAATTTTAATTTTCAAAATTATTTTTGTAATTTTGGGATCCTAAACTATTTTCTAAAAATCCCAAAAAAATAGAAAATGATTTCAAAATATTTTCATAAAATATTTTGACAAGGGCTCGTTTGAGATTTATGTTTAAACCTTAATGTCTTTAATAACTAATGTTATTCACACATATTCCTCTATGGTCATCATCTTCAGCTATAAGTACCAGCATTTAAATATTTTTGTTACAATTTTAAATACATAAAAACATGTGCATGACTAGGACCGGAAGAATAATTGGTTAAAATAAAATGTTATATAAACAATTTTCAAAATCTAAGACTTATAAAGTAGAAACCATTTTTAAACGGATACGAAGGATGAAGCGTAAAAGCCTAGGAAGCACGGATACGGGTGCGTGAGTGCGGGGATACGCCGATTCGGCAAAATTTAAAAACAAGGATTCGGGTGCGGGGATACGTCATATAAAATATAATTATATAAATTATAAGTACACAAAGTTAAAATCTGACTTCCATATTGCCAACAATCTTAATCATCTTGTAAAAACATTGCTTCAAACTCCGGCTCATCTAGTGAAAGGCTAGATATTTCAAGTTCTTCGGAACCATCAAGCGGATCAAATCGGTCACCTCCTACATCCCACAACCTTGATTACCCTTGCTTGTAATGTTCATTCGTTCTTGAAAGAAGCCTAAGATTGTTGTGCACAAAAACTAAATCTTCCGCTCATTTTGGTAGTATCTTATTCCTTTGAATTGAGTGAATAAAGGAATATGTGCTCCAATTTCGCTCACAACAAGAAGAAGAACAAGGTTGGCATAATAGTTTCAAAGCTATTTTTTGGAGATTTGGTGCTGAAGCTCCACGAACAATCCACCACATTCGTGGTTCCATAATGCCTCTTTCTTCCACGGAGTCGGGACAACCAAAAATATCTATTTGCCCCGAAAAGCGAGCAAATTCAATATTTACCACTACTCTTGCTTCACTTGATGGAAAGTATCGTTTGAGGCACTTATTTTTTTCTTCTGATAGCTTAATATCAAGATGAGGAGGAATACGATTCGGAGCGGCACTAAGCCATGTGTCACTATAATACCTAAACAAAAACAAGTAAATAAATTAAATTAAAGCTCAAAGATGACAAAAATGATCTTAAGAAGTATGATATTATATTATAAAATAAAAGTTCACCTCAGATTTAGTGAATGAGCCAAGCAATGAAGCGGTGAAGAGCTTTTAGTCCATCTATCTGTTAGTATTGCATAGACTATATCATAAAATTCAGAACCCTCCGTGAGCTCTTTCTCTTCATGCCTATATATGATATTTTTTACCTTCTCTATCATATCGTCCCACATATCATATATGAAATGAAGTGAAGGTCTATCGGTATCCGCAAAACGAAGCATATCATAAATAGGAGTAGTGAATTCTATAATATAATCAAGTTTATCCACCATAAATCATCAAGCACCGTGCTCCTAATAGTTTGAGCTTTCGAGGGATCACATTCTCGGTAAGTACTCCACTCATTACAAAGAACCATTGATTCAAGTGCTCGTTTCACTAATTTAAATCTTATGAGCATGACAAGTATCGAAGCAAATCTCGTTTGAGCAATAGAAATAATTTTTAAAGGAGCAAATTGATTAAACATTGTTAAAACCATATTATGATTAAGAATATAATTCTTAATCATTAATGGTTTGTCTCCAACCTTTGTAATCCAGTGACACTCAACATATACATCCTCATTAGACTCGATATTCTTAGCAGCACATATATTCTTCAAAGACAAATTAAGTGTGTGCACAACACATGGAGTCCAAAATATGTGAGAATACATAGTCTCAATGAGCATACCTGCTGCCTTGCAAACAGGTGCATTGTCCGTGATAACTTGAACTATATTTTGTGGTCCTACTTGCATTATAACTTCTTTAATTAAGCTAGATATATAGAACTTGTCTTTGTATTCACCCTCATAGTTCACTACCTTCAAAAACATAGGGCCACTCTCAGTAACAACCATGAAATTAATCAACGGTCTTCTCTGACTGTCAGTCCAACCATCTGATACTATGGTCACCCCTTTCTCTTTCCAAGTCGTCTTGATTGGTTCCAATAATCTTTCAATATGTGCCCTCTCCTTTTCTAATAACGTAGTTCGTAGTGCATTATAACAAGGAGGAACATAGCTCGGAATGTTGCTATTGGCAGCAAGTGTATACGACTTGATGTAGTGGGGATTTCTAGCAAAATGGAAAGGTAACCCCCTTTAATAAAATGCTCTTGCAATTTCTCCATCCACTTGTGCTCTCACCTCCTAATTAAAAGCTTTATTTATAGGACTGTTCTTGTCAACTGCTCTTCTTTTGGAACCTTGTTTTGGCAGCATTTCAGCTCCTCCCCAGGGAGAATCTAATGAAGCATAACTCAATGGTGGGAGTGGAATCACAACCTACCATTTTCTTTCTTCTGCATCTTCCATCTCCCTTCGAAGTTGCAACGAAATATCAGTAGTGACTCTAGGACACACTGAAACTCCTTCTCCCTTGATCTGCAACAGGTGTGCTTTAACCCTTGAATACGAACCCATAAATTCCAGATTATATAAGTTGCATTTAATTTTCGTATTTCCACATCTCTCTTTCATTTTCACTAATTTTGTCACATGTTTCCACAGCGGGTCCTTATCTACTGGACTTTGTTGGCTTAGAGTGACTGTCGTACTTGAAGCTGAGTTAGAGGAAGCCATTGATTCCATCTGCTATAATCTCTCTCTCTCACACAGAAGAAGGAGAAGAAGAACTAACCTGATAGTGGAAGAATGGTAGTGGAAGACAGGCAACCGAGAGAGAAGCACCGTAGAGATTAGGTTTTTTAATTTGGGGGTTGGGGGCTCATAGTCATATTTAATATTTGGGGGTTTTTTTAATTTGGGGTTTTTTTTAATATTTTGGAACTCATATTTACTGAATATGCCATTCCCGCACCCCCCGCACCTTCGATTCTGGGATACGCCACGTGGCGCACCCCGTACGGACTCCCAGCCGCACCCCTGCACCCCCGAAGCACCCGGTGCGCAGTGCGCTACAGAAACGAACACCCATGCATCCTAGGTAAAAGCTCTTTCCCGAGTATCACTAAACTACGAACCAAACGAAACTTAGTGAAAAATACGTCTGTATACGGTTACCTTTTTTTAGTTCCGCCGACTGTTAGCTAACTGAAAAATAAGTTAGAAGCAGCCAACAAGTCTGGAAATCTAAAACCTGACTCAAAGTCAAGAAGTTTTAAAAGAAAATCATCTTCAAAAACTAAGGGATCAGAGACTAGCAGGAAGGCGTCTGCTATGTCAAAATCATACGCATTAATCACAACACAAAATGAGAAATTCATCAGAATAACTCAAATAAGGATCCCTAAGGGACTGATTGACCGATGACCCAATTAAATGTGGGTACCAAACGATTGTAAATATTATTTTGTGTAGGTACATGTTAGTGACTGCCTCGAGGATTTTGTGTGGTATTTGGATAGCGGATGTTCCAGACATATGACAGGAAACAGACGACTTCTCACTGATATAACATATTTTTCTGGACCTAAGATCACTTTTGGTGACATCAAGAAGGGTAAGACCATGGGTAAGGATAAGATTATCTATGGTAATCTAACCATTAATGATGTGTTACTTGTTGACAATCTGTGCTATAACTTGATTAGTATTAGTCAACTATGTGATAACGTCTATCAGTTGATTTCCAAACTCATGCATGCCTAGTTAAGGATCAACATGGTAATCTTTATTAACCGGAAGCAGAGTAGGAAACTCATATATAATGAACTGGAAAAATAAATCATCCGATCCTATGTGCATGATTGCCAAGAATGACCAGAAATGGTTATGGCATAAAATATTAAACCATCTAAATTTTAAAACCATCAACAACATATGTTCGAGTAACTTAGTGTTCGGTTTGCCTAAACTACAGTTTTCTAAGGACAAGGTGTGTACTTCTTGCTAGTTAGGCAAATAGGGCAGATAATCATTCAAAAGTACTAGGAAATCTCAATCCAGCCGATGCTTAGAATTATTACACATGGATCTGTTTGGTCCAATTTTTGTAAAGAGCATAGGAGGAATGAGGTTCACCCTAGTTTTTATTAATGATTTCTCACTATTTACATGGGTAGCAATTTTGCAATCAAAGGATAAAACTGCTGAAAATCTGATTAAAATCTTTAGAAGAATTCAGAATCAGAAATCTTTAAGTATTGCTTGCATTAGAAGTGATCAGGGAACTGAGTTCACCAACAAACGCCTATCCTCTTATCTCGAGGAGTCTGGTTTTATGCACGAGTTTTCTAGTGCCAGAACTCCACAGTAGAATGACATTGTTGAGAGAAGAGTGAGAACTCTAAACGAAGCAGCGAAATCTATGCTTGCTGAATTAGATATTGCTCAGAGATACTGGGCAGAAGCCATAAACACAACTTGCTACACACAAAATCGGTCAATAGTTAACAAACCTTTTGACAATACATCCTATGAACTGTTTTACGGAAGAATTCCTACTTTAAAGTATTCGGGTGTAAATGTTTTATTCATACAATGGGAAGGATTATCTGACCGCTTATGATGCTAAAGCAAATGCTGGATTCATGCTGGGATACTCTTCAGTTAGCAAGGCTTACAAAGTATTCAACAACATAACTAAAACTGTTGAAGAGTCCCTACATGTTGTTTTTGATGAGTCTGTTGAAAGTAATTCTATCGATCCCATCGACCTTGCTAACAAATTAGAAGCGACAAGTCTTGAGTCTGTAAATGAGGATGAAGTTCTTGTTAAACGAATTTCGTTGTCTGATCCTGTGGCTGATCTGGTTGAAATCCAACCAGATGTTCAAACTCCTGTTCAACAAAATGTTGAGAGTTCGAACGTCGCAGAGCCATCCAGTCAAATGACCAATCCTTTAGGAACAAACTTCATATGGAACAAGAATCATCCACCAGAATTGATTATCGGAAATCATAACTCTCCTCATAGGACAAGACGTCAATTGATGGATGAAATGGCCAATTCTGCCTTTATTTCTCAAATTGAACCCAAGAAAATTGGTGAAGCAATGCTTGATCCAGATTGAATCAATACTATACAGGAGGAGTTAAACCAATTTGTGAGAAATAAAGTGTGGCATCTAACTCCTAGACCGACTGATCAGTCAGTCATTGGAACAAGATGGGTCTTTAGAAACATGCTTAGTGAAGATGGACAAGTTATTAGAAACAAAGCCCGTTTAGTTACTCAAGCATACAGACAGGAGGAAGGCATCGACTTTGATGAGTCTTTTGCACCTGTAGCTAGACTTGAGGTATTAGAATCTTCCTGGTTTATGCATCATTTAAGAATTTTAAAGTTTTTCAAATGGATGTGAAAAGTGCATTTTTAAATGGTAAACTAAATGAAGACGTCTATGTTGAGCAACCACCTAGTTTTGTAGACCATACTTTACAAAATCATGTTTTTAAACTTGACAAAGCATTATATGGTTTGAAACAAGCTCCTAGAGCTTGGTATGATACTTTGACTAAATTTTTGTTTGATCATGATTTTATTATTGGAACTATTGACAAAACACTGTTTAGATTTCCTAAAGACTCTCACATCCTGCTTGTTCAAGTATATGTTGATGATATTATATTTGGATCAACTAACCCCAAATTGTGTGAGAAATTTGCCAAGCTGATACAGGACAGATTTGAAATGAGCATCATGGAAGAATTAACCTTCTTCCTCGGTCTTCAAGTTTGTCAGTTGGAGAAAAGAACTTTCATCAATTAAACAAAGTACCCCAAAGAGTTACTAAAGAAGTTCGGGATGGATAACTGCTCTGCTGTAACTACTCCAATGAGCTCCTCCAGTAAGCTAGATAAAGATGATGGTGGTCAAAGTATAGACATCACAGCCTATAGAGGTCTTATTGAATCTTTGCTCTACCTCACTACCAGCAGGCCAGACATTCAATTTGATGTTGGTGTCTGTGGAAGATTCCAAGCTAATCCTAAACTTTCTCACTTTACTGCTACTAAACGCATTTTGAAATATTTGAAGGGAACTCAAAATGTGGGATTGTGGTATTTGAAGGATTCCAGTTTCAATTTAACTAGTTTATTAGATGCAGACTATGCAGGGTGCAAAATTGATAGAAAGAGCACGAGTAGAACTTGCTAGTTTCTTGGAAATCGTCTTATCTCATGGTTCAACAAGAAGCAAACGTCGATTGTTACGTCTACAGCTGAAGTAGAGTACCTTGTTGCTGGTAGTTGTTGCTCTCAGCTCTTGTGTGTTCAACAACAGCTTAGGGACTATGGGATTGAGGCTGAAAAATCTCCAATTTTCTGCGACAACACAAGTGCTATCGCAATCACCTACAATACAGTTTTGCACTCTCGGACAAAGCACATCGAAATTAGACATCATTTTATCCGAGAGCATGTCAATCGGAAGCAGATTCGCCTTGAATACATCCCTACAGATTAACAAACTGCAGACATCTTCACGAAGCTTCTACCCGAGACTAAGTTTTCTCACTTTAGAAATATTTTAGGACTTCTTGATCCTGATTGATTTTATTATGTGCATGAATTGAGGGGGAACATATTGTTCAAATGTAACTAGAGAGACAAGTAGACAGAGGTCTTAATACGTCCAATGGATCAGTAATTTAAGAAGCATAACTACTTAGACGTATGTCTGCTCAAGCAGTTTTTATCTTCTTCTGGATTACTATCTTGGTTAATGACCTGCGCGGTTAGACGTAGACGTCTAATAGACGTTATACGTTTATAAGACTAGAGCAATTGGAAGCTCACGTCTAACCGAACACACGTCTAGCACGTGGTGTTTATACGTAATTAGACGTTTTAAGTCTAAAAGACTTGTGACCGTCTATAAGACAAGCGTGATTAGACGTTAACATCTAATAGATGCATTTCCCAGTTAGAAGTAAAGAATGTGGAAAGTAAATTAAACGTCTAACTACTTGTGTACTTAGACTTTTCATCTTTTAGCTATTGGGATAGCTGTCCTCTGTCACTATATCTGTCCATATACTTTTCCCGCCAAAAATAAACCAGTCACTTCTCAAATGGATTGAAGACAAGTGTCTTTCAATGTTTAAAGAGTGACTAAAATTTCTGATAACTTTCTACTATACGTTTAATATTAATAGTACTTTTTCATGATTAATATTAAATGATGGTTGCGTCCCTTGAGAATAGGTTTCTGAAAATTTTGACGGTTCATATAATCATGAAGTTAATAGTTACACGTTAGCTTTTCTGTATTTAATAAACGGTCATACTCAAAGGGTTGAGTATCTCTGAATCATCTTTTCTCTCTCTAGAATTCGAATCGCCAAAATCTTGTGTTCATCTTGCTAAAATGTCTTCTCTTTCTCCGAAATCTCTACAAATAGAATTTAAGTCTGTATCCACTCTAGTGATTCCAGAAATGGTTGCTATGTTTGAATCTCTGAAAGCTTCTGGACTCAAGAAATTTCTTCGTACCCACTACATCTTTCACGAACAGGCGGTTCGTGAATTCTTTGAAACTACTGGTTTTTATCATAACGAGTATATTCGTGCGAACGTACTTGGCAAGAATAACTGCTTATCTGAAGAAACATTCGGCTTGTTCTTCAGACTTTCAACCGAAGGGATCCATGAGTTTCCCTTTTCCTCCAATGACATCTTGTTTGAGATGACGCTCGTCTTCTTAGATCAACACTTCGAAGGGAAACTCCTTCTGATTGAGTCCCATGGAAAGAGTAACTGTCTGAAGGTTGAGTATGCCCTACTCAACGACATTATCTCCAAATCCATTCTTGCAAAAGACTCTCCCTACATCTACTGTACGAAAGTCTTTGAAATAATGGTGGCAATCACAAGAGGTGTAGCCATCAACTAGTCGAAATTCCTCTTTAACAATCTGGTTAAAATGATTTCCTCTCGAAAGAAGATCTTCGGATACGATGCTCCCCTCAATGCACTCCTTTGTTGTCTCCTCGCTGAACTTGGTCACGTGTTTTAGTTTAATCCATCTAAAGTCTTGAACGGTCCGAGAGATCTCGACTATGTTCTTCGGGTGGGTAGGCTTAGGTCAAAGAAATGAAATAGGGAAGCCTCTAACTCGGCTCTAACCTTTGCCCTAGAAATGGCCGTAGATTTCCTTTCCGAATGATGTTAAAAAGGGGGAAAGAAAGGGAAAAAGATTAGCCTTAGATTAATGGGGAATGGAAAATCTTTTGATGTTTTTGGGATGAAAACCCGTTGATGAATGTTTTTCTGTATTTTCTTTTGAAAAACATTCATGTTGTTTCGATTTAAGCTATCATTTGCTATAAGATATGAACAGTTTGTTGCTATCTACTGCATTATTGAATATTCTAATCTTGTAGTTGCGCAATGTTTTAACATCATCATCAAAAAGGGGGAAATTGTTGGATCAAATTATTTGACTAAGGGTCAAATCATTTTGACTAACGGAATTTTGATGATGAGATTGTGTAAAACTTAAATAAGAAGGAAACTAAGTCGTCTAATTGATTTTGTGCAGGTGCATCAAAACATGCTAAGTTTGACTTAACTTGAATTTGGTTCATTAGACGCATTGGTTAACATACGTAGTTAGACATGCAGTCTAACAAATACGTAGTTAGACATGCAGTCTAACATATGTAGTTAGAAGTGTAGTCTAATGGATACATAGTTAGAACGTGCAGTCTAACAGATATGTAGTTAGACGTGCAGTCTAACAGATACGTAGTTAGACGTACAATCTAACAGATACGTAGTTAGACATGCAGTCTAACAGATGTAGTTAGACGTGCAGTCTAACAGATACATAGTTAGACGTGCAATCTAACAGATACGTAGTTAGACGTGTCGTCTAACTCCATTAGACTTGGTGGTCTACTGGATCTTGCTACTTGACGGGGGCATCTAACTTCATTAGACATATTAGTCTAATTGGAGCACGTCTAATGCCTCGCTTCAGTAGTTGCTTGAAGTTAGCATCCGTCTACCCACGATCAACTAGCTGTACGCTACTCCTGCTCCACTAATCCATGTAGATCAGTATGACAACCAGTTCCATCCAATGAATTAATGCCACATAAGCAAATATTCTTCCCATTACTTGTTTCTTGTAGGACAATCCTTGAAGAATATTCGGCGCACTACCAGATTGGTATGGCCACGATCTTTGTGCACAGTGTCTGTTGTACCTGTGTACTATGGAGGCTTTCCAATGGATGTTTGCCACATGTCATTATGGAATATTCGACCGTTGGTACCTGTTCTCTATTTAAAGATCCTCAAGGACAACAGACAAATATACACACATACATAGAGAGAAGATACACGAACGAACAAACCATACTTGCTAACTTAAAATCGTTCTTACGAATTGCTCTCTTGCTTACTGCATTTGTACATCAAGAGAGAGATAAAATCAAAGTATTGTCTAGCTGAGTGATATTCTTCAATATACTGTAAGTTGAACAGAGTCTGTTCTGTTCAATAGTGAGCTATCTTTGAAACTGTATTTGATTATAAGAAAAGTATAGTGAATCGTTTCGGTGGTTGGAAGAAGGGGTGACGTATGAGAGTTTTGCTCCGAATATCCATAAACAACTCTGTGTGTCATTTACATTTTGTCATCTTCTCCTTCATCAATTCTTAGCTTCAAACCTGAGCAAATGTTTCCACACTTGAATCGTTTCAAGAGTTTACAAAGGTTCGTGAAGAATAGAAAGTGATATTAATCCCTAACAGAATTTCTATCAAACTGTTTTCTAGAAGTTGTCATCAATAGCTAAACCCCTATCTCTATTGGTGCCACCGATCCTTTCAGTATGCCTTATGAATATTAGATTCAGGTGCATCTCATCATATGTCACCTAACATTAACTCATTTATTTCAGTTAATTATGTTTCATCATTTTCTATCATGACTGCCGATGGTACTCCAATGCCATTGGCATGAATTGATTCTATACATACACCTTTTTTTGTTTCTCCCACATATTTACTATATTTCCAATCTTTCTTTAAATATTATATCTGTTAATCAATTGTGTGATTCTGGTCTCACAGTTTTGTTTACTTCTTCTAATTGTTGTGTTAAGGACCCACAGTCACCAAAGGTGATTGGGATAAGCTGTAGGAAAGGAGGACTTTATATTTTGGATGAACTCAAAGTATCAGATGTTGCTGCCTCTAGCATAGACTTGTCATCATTTCGTTTGAATCATTCATCTTCAGAATTTTACCTTTGAAATTCCCGTTTGGGTCATGTTTCTGGATCTCGTTTAAAGTTTTTAGTGTCTACTAGAGCTTTGGATTGCTTAGAAAGTCATGACATTTCAGATTGTAGTGGTTGTAAATTGGCTAAATCTTTAGCATTACCTTTTTATAAAAGTATTTCTTTTTCCACTACTCCATTTAATCTCGTGCATTCTGATGTGTGGAGACCTTCTCTTGTTTCCTCTAAAGGAGGTTCTCGAAATTATGTTTTGTTTATTGATGACTTCACTCGTTATACTTGGGGTTTATTTTATAAAACATAGGTTTGAATTTCTCACTATAGTTACCAATTTTCGAGCTCTTGTGAAATCAACATTCTTGAGTCATTAAATGTTTTAGGTGTGATTTAGGGGTGAATACACCTCTAATGATTTCTCTCAGTTGCTTGCCTCTGATGGTACCATTCACCAAACCTCATGTACCGACACTCCTCAACAAAATGACATGGTTGAAAGAAAATATCGTCATCTTGCTGAAATAACCCGTTCTTTCATGCTATAAGCCGAACTTCATAGTGTGTTTTGGGGAGAAATAGTTCTTACTACTACTCATGTGATCAATAAAATCCCAATATCTCATAATTCTGGTTTGTCCCCTTTTGAAAAAATTATATGGTCATTCACCTAATTACTCCTCATTACGTGATTTTGGTTGCATTTGTTTTATCCTTCGATCACATGTTTAACGTAATAAGTTCTCTTCCTGGTTTTCCTTATGTGTTTTTTTGGGTTATGGCATTGGTCAAAAGGGATATCGTTGTTTTGATCCAGTTAGTCAAAAATTGTATGTCTCGTGTCATGTTGTGTTTTTAGGGCACATTCCATTTTTCTCTGTATGACCCAAACAGATCTAGTTCGCATTGATCCCTTTGACATTGAGCCTGATGAAGATCTATTTGATACTTTGGTTCACGATACACCCACCTCCCATATTCTTACTCCTACAACCACCCAATTTCCGGATGAGACTGTGGATCCTCCTCGTCATCACTTCACTCGCAATCGTAAGTCTACTAAATTTCTAGATTTTGAGTACTCCTCTTATTCTACTTCATTTGCTTCCTTTGTCACTTCTGTTCATCATTTTTATGAGCCTTCATCCTATAGAGAGGAAGTTCGTGATCCCCTTTAGCAGGCTGCTATGGCTGATGAACTTACTACTTTATATCAGACTCATGGGATTTGGTTTCACTACCATCTTATTAACATGTTATTGGTTCTCGTTGGGTCTACAAGATTAAAACAAAATCAGATGGTTCCGTTGAGCGATATTAAGCTTGACTTGTTGCTAAAGGCTATTCTCAAGAGTATGGCATGTATTATGAGGAAATATTTGCTCCTGTTGTGAAAATGACAACTGTTCGCACTTTGATTGATGTTGCTTCGGTTTTCCAATGAAAAATCTCTCAAATGGATGTGAAGAATGCTTTCTTGAATGGTGATCTTCATGAAGAGGTTTATATGACGCCTCCCCCAGGTGTTCCTCATCAGCTTGGTGAAGTTTGTAAGCTTTGCAAAGCTCTTTATGGTCTCAAATAAGCACCACGTGCCTGGTTTGAAAAATTCTGTATTGTGATCACTTCACTTGGCTTTCTTCCTAGTCACCATGATTCGACTTTATTTGTCAAACGTACAACAACAAGACATATTCTTTTATCCCTATATGTTGATGATATGATTATTACAGGTGATGATCATGATGGTATTGAAACATTGAAGTCTAAGTTGGTAAATTCTTTTTACTATTAAAGATTTGGGCATGCTATATTATATTTTGGGAATTGAGGTAGCCTATTCTCCTAAAGGTTATCTCTTATCTCAATCAAAGTATATTGTTGATTTTTTTAAGTGCGCTCGACTAACCGACAATCGAACTGTTGATACACCCCTTGAGACCAATGCTAGATATTCTCCGTCTTATGGCACTCCTTTGGAGGATTCTGGTATTTATCGTACCATTGTTGGCAACTTGGTATATCTTACTATAACTCGCCCAGACATTGCACATGCAGTTCATGTGGTTAGTTAGTTTGTCACTACCCCTACTACAGTTCATTGGTCTGATGTTCTTCGTATTCTCAAGTATCTTTAGGGCACTGAATTTCACAGTCTCATATTTCCTTCCACGTCTTCATTAGAGTTGCGCGCCTACTCTGATGTAGATTGGGCTGGTGATCTTACGGACCGCAAGTCAATCACTGGATATTGTATTTTCCTTAGTGATTTGCTTATTTTATGGAAGAGCAAGAAACAAGATGACATCTCTCGGTCTTTCACAAAAGCTGAGTATCGTGCCATGGCCTCGACTACCTGTAAAATTGTATGGTTACGTCGATTACTTACTGATATGTGTATTTCACTTTCTCACCCTACTCCGCTACATTGCGATAATCAGAGTGCTATTCAGATTGCACGAAATTCTGTCTTCTATGAAGGAACCAAACATATCGAGATTGATTGTCATGTCACTCGTCATCATCTACAGACTCACACCATCACTTTTCCATTTATTACTTTCTCTTTGCAGATTGCTGATATATTTACAAAAGCACACTCGGCTTCACGCTTTCGTTTTCTAACTGGCAAACTCTCAATGCTTATTGTTGTTGCATCGTGAGTTTGAGAGGGGATGTTAGATATATTATTTTATTATCTTTATTAGAATTTAAGGGTATTTTAGTCTATTACTACTTAAGGATATTTCAGTCTATTATAATCATTAACTATATAAACTCTTTCATTACATTTAATTTGTTTAGGTTTGCTAATATGAAACCCTAACTTCTCTCTTTGTTTCATCAGTCTATTTCAGAATCGTCGAGAGGGATCGAGGGAGAATATATGAGGTGTGTCATATCACACATCTTTTTTTGTTTTCGGTAATAGGTATATTCAAAGTGAATTGAAATGAGTCTCCATTAAAATTTCAGAAAACGGAAATTATGGTTGATTTGTTAAAATGGTTCGACAACAATTTTATGAATAATGTTAGTTTGAGAATGGAAAAAGCTCTCAACTTTATAAACTTCAGATGGATTGAGAATGCTTCAAGTGTGGAGTGTAAGTATTAATTCCTTGTATCAAATAAAATGTAACAGAATAAGGTGTAAAATATTTTATTTGATAATGTGTATAAATTAATTCATTGAAATCTTAGGAATTACACACATTGAATTATGAGAGGTTATTCTCATTATGACATTTAATATATTTTAATTCATTATAATTAATATCACACATTAAATCGTATAGTTACAATAATCTTCATAATGTTATATTAATAGAATAAATAAAACTAGGAAAATTCTTGTGCTATCACGATACAAATATAAACAAAATAAATTTAATTTTTTTTACAATAATATGTATTCAACGTTTAAAATTCGTAATAAATTATAAATAGTATATTAAAATAAAAAATAGAACACTCTTATTTCACATTTTATTCACTTTGGTAAAACAACTCATCTTTTTACATATCTCATCACATATTATTTTCCAATGAACCTCTAATCTCGTGACATTACAATTTCACTTTGGTCTATCAAATATCTAATTAATATTTTTTATGAATGGGTCAACCCACAATCCGACCCAAATATCTATTTACTCTCACATATATATCCAAATTAACCATAATGCTCGACCCAACAATCCGAACACTTTGAAAATTAAGCAATTTTATTTTACAATAATATGTATTCAATATTTAAATTTATTAATAAATCACTAATAATATATTAAAATAAAAAATGGAACACACTCATTTCATATTTTATTCACTTCGGTAAAACAACTCATCTTTTCACATATCTCATCACATATTGTTTTCCAATTAACCTCTCATCTCGTGACCTTATACTTTAATTTTGGTCGATCAAATATCTAATTCATATTTTTTTATGGGCGGGTCAACCCCCAATTCGACCCAAGTATCCATTTACTCTCACATATATATCCAAATTAACCACAACGGTCGACCCGGAAATCCGGACATTTTGAAAATTAAGCATCATTATATATATATATATTAATTAGTTAAAAAGTTGAACTTATATTGTTAAAATGTCCCATGTTCATCAAATTTAGTGTTGAATTTAAAGTATAAAGCCTTATTAGCCTAGTTGGTTAAATAGTTGTACTTGTTTTGTTAGGTTGTAAGTTCGAAACATACATATATCATTTTAATTTTATTTTTAACTGTTTTAAATTTATGGGCGGGTCAACCCATAATCCGACCCAAGTATCTATTTACTCTGACATATATATATATATATCCAAATTAACTGTTAGGATCGGGGACGCCCTTGGAGGACCGGGGTGTTTCCGATTTTAGGAAGGGTGACCGCTTACAACAACACAACACACTTTGGTGATAGTCCGGTTAGAGACTATGATCGTTCTCAGCACTTCACAAACTGTCACAGACTCTTGAACCGGGTTCAAGGGCGGAAATGTCTGTTTCAGTCTGAAGCAACGTATGCGACTTAGTTTGATGAGATTAACAAGGAGTCGGTTAGATGAATTATATGGACCGGTTTGATTAGGGATTATGTTTAGGTTGGTGATAGTTCGGTTTTTAGAGTGAGTAAGCTGGAAATAAAATAAATGACACGAGACAAGATTTTTTATGGATGTTCGGAGCAAACTCTCCTACGTCACCCCTTCTTCTCAAGTTATGAGAAGGATCTCCACTAACTTTCAAAGTTACAACACTTATAATGCCGGTCGAGCCTAACTCGCTACTCGCCGGTTACACCAATTCACTCTTGATGTAATACACAACACAACACACACAAAAACACAAACAAACAAATCTTCCGGTAAATGACACAACGGTTTTGGATCGCGCGTAAGATTTCTTTATCTCTCTAAGATTTTCGTAAATTGTGTCGCCATTAATGAGGTCGCTTCGTCTTCCTTTTATAGTGAGGATGATCCCAACGGTCATTTTCTTCTCTCACTGTGGGATTGGTTAATCCAACGTCACGCCGGTGTAGGGAGGTTGCTTGCATGTTTCACCTTCCTCAACACTTGGCAAGCATGCAGACACTTCTCAGGTAAAGATGACGTTGCCGGTTTGCAGATTCGAACACGTGTCAGGCATGCACCTTCCGGCTGTCGAAGTCGGATCAGTAAATCATCATTGTTTTCCTCGCATGCTTCTAATCGGATCTTATCTTCGTTTATCTCTTCGAGACACGTCTATTTCGTCATATTGCGTCATCTTTGTAGTTTTTAGTTTCCGGTTGATTCTTACACAGTATAGTCCGGTTGGAATGTAGACTTGTCTTTGCTAGCCGGTCTCTCTGAGAAAGTTTGAAACCGGTTCCTCTGATCTTGACTTGATCACTTGGAACTGAATTTCTTTGAAGTGTTCTTCAATGGGTTTGTGAGGCTCCAACCGGTTTGTCCAATTCGATCTGTTCCTGCACATAGAAGTTGAAAGTTGTTTAGTTTTTCTGGCCGGTTCCAAAAATTAACTTTACTTAATTTTTCTATCAATTTCTCCCTTTTTGATTATTTAGAATAAATATTCAAAACTTGTAATGTATGGCCGGTTTGAAAATTAACTTACTTAATTTTTCTATCAATTTCTCCCTTTTTGATTATTTAGAATAAATATTTAAAACTTGTAATGTATGGCCGGTTTGAAAATTAACTTACTTAATTTTTCTATCAATTTCTCCCTTTTTGATTATTTAGAATAAATATTCAAAACTTGTAATGTATGGCCGGTTTGAAAAATATGTTTGAAAATTTCTCTCTTTTGATGTTTTTCTGTTTTAAGAAAAATTTCAAAACATGTTTTGATTTTTTTTAAAGGTTATTTAGAGAAATAATTACTTCAAAGTATGATAAAAACGACTGAGTTCTGAAACAAAACCAAACATAGAAATATTGTTCATAAGAAAATAAACTAAGGATTGGATGATCCCCCCTTTTCATTTTCTTTCTCCTTCCGCCTCCTTTCTTCCTCTTCTCTTGTCTGCCATTCTCTTTCTCTTCGTTCAGCATCGAATTGCCAACCGGTCTATACACTTGAGATGCCGGGAGTTCGTTTGCCGAATCCAAAACCGCCGCTTGATGGTTTTGATGGGCGAGGCGTTTGAGCAACGATCGGTCTGGTACTTTGAGTTGCGATTGTAGTTTCAACTGCTTTATTCTTACGCCGGTTGAGTTGTTTGAGATCCTCTTCTTCTTCTTCGTCAAGAGGTTCTTCGTTTGAGCAATGACTTGACTGAAGTTTGCACAGTTTCATCTATCATCGACCTGATCGATGTTTGAGCGGTGTTGGCAATTTCGGTTTGAACTGATCCCCGAATGGTATTTGTCAAGTTGGCTTCAACGGTTGCAATCTTCTCATCGGTTGCAATGCTGTATTTCCCAAGACAAGAGATGATTGTATCGATCACCACTTGCTTTACTTGCTCAAGATCCTGAGTCTTATCAGTTTGAGGAGGATCACTTCCCCGGTTTTCTGCTGTCATGGAGGACTCTCCGGTACCAAAGAAGGGTTTGCTTTGGTAGAGGTCGGCATAAGTTAAGACATGTTTGCACTTTTCCTTCCATTCTGCTTCGAGCCGGTCAACATTTTTAATGAGTTTTTCACGCACTGGGTGAAACCGCTCAAACATTCTTGATTGAATTGGAGTTAAAGTTGCTCCTTCTGCCTCCCTCAATGCATCTTCTACTGCATGTAACCAGGCGTATTCGTGAATCGCCAAGGATTTGCTGAATGCGGCTTGAATGACATTGGTACCCGCTAGTTTGAGAGCCACTTCTTCTAGTTCCAACAATTTCTCCCAGTGTTTGTTACCGCTCATATCTGGGATCATGTCTGATAGCTTTGTCTCACAACGGAGCTTGACCCATAAGTGGTATGGTGATACCAACTCACTAGCATCTTTGTTCATATCCAGAAGGAGCTGCTCAAACATCTCCTCCTCTTCTTCTGCTAAAATGAGGACCTCGACCTCGGTTACAATCACAGGTTGGGAACCAGTTTGCATAACACTTTTTCCCTTTACCGCAGAATCCTCAAGTAAAACCTCTTTGCCTTTGTTAACCTGAAACGACCCTTCATGTGTGATAGTTGAGACTGCTGTCCCATCTTGGGCCGATTGGAGCGTTGTTTCGGTTGGAACAAACTTGTTCCCCGCCGAACCGGATGGTTCTTTTTCTTCAGTATTTCCCTCCTGAGCCGGAGGGGTGATGTTCTCAGTTTTGGCCGTTTCTTTGACCAGATGGATTTCACTCTGACCGGGTATCTCAACCTGATCAGCTGGCTTAAGACGACTTGACACATCGTCTTCGGTTTCTTTAACAATATTTTGGACTACGTCCATAATGACCTCTGAAGTCTTTAAACCTACGTCGGCCATTATCTCGTCGAGGTTCTTGTTAGGAGATTTGGAGTTTTCAGAGTGAATACTAACCTCTTCTTCCTCCTTCGATGTTGACTCGGTTTCTTGGCTCCCCGAGGGTTCGGCTTGCCTGGATGGTGGTGAATCGACTAGTATGGGATGAACTGTGTTGATGGGAATGGGCTGAAAGACGTCTCCGATTCTCTTTGGCGAATGATCCGAGGAAAGAGTTTTCTCGGAATCCGCCGGCTTGTTGGAGCTATTCTTTGCGGATGTCTTCTTCCTCCCCTTTTTCTTCTAAGAGGCCCCGGCCTGAACCGCCTTCCCCTTAGGATCTTCTTGTTTCGAGCTTTCTCCAGCCCGAGCGGATGAACTGGTTCCCTTTGATGACTTCGTTCTGGAGGACTTCGTCTTAGCCTCTTTGACAGTCTTCTTACTCATTTGCTCGGAGTTAAGAATATTTGCGGGTGGAAGCGGTTCTCCTTCACCAAGTTCCACATTAAGGAACCTAAGGATCTTTACAATTTGCATTGCGAAGGCCTGAACCCGGCCATCCTTCTTCACTACCATCTCGCAGAACTGTTCGAACAGAACGATTCCCTAGTCTATTTTGTCACCGCGGACAATCACCATCATCATTTTCAACTTGAGTTTGGTCATGTTATCGAAGTTACCTCCTCTACCCTGAAGTGAACGAGAGATTATGTTCAACAGCCATTTGAACTCCGGCTTGAGTTTGTTCTTCCGGCTGGATTGAGTTACCAGGTCCTGGTCGTCAGCCGATATAACCAACCGGACTACGTTCGATTCTGCGTCGGTCAGGCTAGTCTTGAAGTCCAACCCGGTATTCGGCAAACCGAGTGCTTCAGAGAATAGCTCCTCCGTGATGTTAACCGTTTTGCCGCTTACGGTGGCGGAGACTTTCCTCTTCGTTAGAGTCGCCGTCGCCAGAAACTCCATAACTTCCGTCGGATGCACGATGAACGGACCAGATAAGAACGTTTCCAATCCCGCATCCCTTAGTGATTGAAACACAGCCTTGTTCTCCTCAGCGGCGTGTTCGTCGATGTCGTTGAAATCGACCTACAACATGAATTGAAATGCTGCTTTTACTAAGGCCATGATGATTTTGTGTATGAAGAAGACGAAGAACATCGATGAACAGAAGTTAGAGAGTTTCTTAAGATTTGAGATTTTAGAGAGAGAAAGCTTGTGTAGAAAATGAACTATTTTGAACTTATATAGGAGGCGGTTTCGAACGGTTGGAAGATGAACCGTCACTTGGTTATGTTTTTGGCGCCAATTTTCCCTCCAACTTTCGGCGGTAAATGCGGAGAATACACTGGGCGGTAAGTTTATGCGCGGTAAAACCGTGGGCGGTAAGTTTTTCAAACTTTTCAGGTTTTGTTTGAGATTTTGATTTACCGGAGGCTCGTTAACCGGAAGTTTCGTTTAACGTGGAGTCTTATGTTTATTCAAGTCAAAAACCGGAAGGAAAGATTTTGTGAATAACCGGAGACTTTAAAAATGAGAAAATTTTATTAATAAGACCGAAACATAGAGTAACTAAGTGGTTTTCCGGTCGTACAACAAAATGACCAAAAAACCGAAAAGAAAAATAGACAATCTAAACTAGCTCGATCCACTTTTCCTCGGTCATTCTGACAAGCCATTTGGATACGGTGTTGTCGGGTGTCCGTTTCTCAATCCTTGATATCCATCTATCTAGCACGGATAGAGTCAGAGTGTTGGCCGGTCCGACAGGAACACCGGGTCCAAGGTTGCGGCGATGATCCTTTAAGAATCGAGTGATTTGTGGAGCAAAACCGATCATTCCCCTTGGAGCGGTTATAAGCTGCTTCAGATTGTTGAAAAGGTAGGAAGCCCAGTTGATGGGCGATTTACGGATAATGGCTATCATGATGTCGAAAGCCTCCCGGTTATAGTTTTGGTTGGACATTCGGCCCATGATAGACCGCTGAACCAAGTCATGAAGGACTTGGAAATGAGGAGCGAGTTTTTCTTTCTTCCCGTGGTCGGCGACCGGTTCGATGGAAGAGGAGAAGATATGGGCGTAGTCTTCCTTAGCCGGAAAGAACGGCGTTGGGAAGTCTGAAAATCCTTCGGTTGGAAGGTTGAAGAAAACAGCAAAGTGTTCTTCGGTGAGCCGAAGAAATTTCCCGTCAATGATGGTCCGAATGCTACCATCATTAAGAATGTTCCCATTGTTAAAGAACTCGTACACCTCCTCTTCGAGGATGGTGTCTGAACCTTCAAGAAATTCTTGAAGCCCTGATTCTACGATCGGTTGGAAGATGCTGTTGTAGAACCGACCATCTTTTATTTCTTAGAAGTTGACTATGATTGTGTTTCGTAGTTCAGCATTCATTTTGGAGATTAGAGTGGGAATCGAGAATCGAACAGAGTTCTTTGAACTTTCAAGCTTAGAGAGAGAAGAGTAATGGAAGCGTGTTTGAAGAGGAAGAATTAGATTCCCTTTTATAGCTTGAGCGGTTGGGTGCATTAAATGAGAATATTTTGAAAAATCAGACCGTTTATGTCTGGTCATAAATGCCTTGTCAATTTTCAAGAGGATAAGGGTATGTCTAGTCTTTTCGGATCAGGCATGTTTCTTGAAAGCAAATATTTCTGTTTCCAAGAGTGATTTGAATTGGTTTGATACGGCGCATTTAATGTTGGTCATTTACTTTAGGATTTCTTTGATTTTCGATTGAAAGGGGAAAGAAATGATCTTCATTAATGGAAAGTACCGAACCGGTAGTACAACAAAATTACCGGTTTGGGAAAGGATAAAGGAAAATGAGAAATAATTTAAACATTTGATGACCCGGCCGCTTGATTCCTTTTGGCCTTAGCTGTTTCCCACCGGTCGATCAGCTCTTGGACTCTCTCCTTAGTGAGCACATGCTTCAGATGGAGAGTGACGAAGGGTCCGGAGTGGATATCCAAGCTGGCACAAAAACTGCTTAGCTGAGGAGCGTAGCCGGTTTTGTTTGAAAGAATCATCTTCTTTAGGTTGCTGAAGATGATCCAGGACCAATTTACCGGTGTCCCAACCGTAACGGCGATCATCATCTCGAAAAGCCTTTGGGTGTAGTAGTAGCCTTTCTCTCTGCCCAGAACAGACTTTCCCAGAATCTCACAAAGAAGCTGGTACTTGTGAGAGAGTTGGCTTTTAGCACCCCAGGGTCTAACCGGGATGTCAGAGTTGGAGAACCGATGACACATTTCTTCAATGGTCACCGGAGAGTAGGTTAAATCGGTTACCCCTTCAGTGGGCAAACCACAGTATTCAGCGAAATCCGTCTCGCTGAATAGAAAGGACTGACCGTAAACTCGTGCAACGATTATGTCTCGATGCACCTCCTTTGCGGTCTGGAAGAATTCATCGACTACTAGGTAGTCGAGAATTAATCTATTTTCCAGAAATCCTCTTAGCCCGCTTCTTTCAACGACTAAGAACATTTCTTTGACATTGTGATCTTCGTATTGGTAGATCGAGTTGAAATCAACCAATAAAATTTTCTTTGCTAGTGGGTCGGAGTTCATGTTCTTTAGGTGATTTGAACTCAAGATAGTTTTTGTGAATAGTAGATTTTATGAAGAGTTGTGAGGATTTGAGGGTGGTTTATATAGCCAGGGGTTCGGCTAGATCAATAGGTTAAGCATGCTTAGTGATGTCATCAATTAGTTAATAGGCTTTAACTTGTTAAAGTGTATAATGTTTGTTTCCAATGCAAAACTAATTATTACTAAGATATTCATGATGACAAAAATCTATTGACAAGATGTGAGTCTCCCTCTCTTGATGATGGACACATGTCGTCATCTCGATTGCGGTAGACTATTTTATTTATTACAGGCTTCATTTCTCAAGGTATGCATGAAAACACGGTTAGCTATCCCAAGTTAACTAGAAAAGTTCAATCCATCGAAACTACAGTGCATTTGTACTAAGCGGTTCTCCATGACCAGTTTTAGTTGGATATTTTGTTCCGATTATGAAGAAATGTTGAGACATATCAACATTTGTTCAACTTTGGGTTACATATATCCACTTCTACCAGGTCATTTCAACCGTGTAGTAAGTATACACGTGATTTGATATCATGAAGTGATCATGCATAACCTGAGACTTCCTCCCAGTTAGCATTCTTGAATTTTCAATGGCCTATTTTAATTATGGTTTGAGAAGCGAGAGCTTCTCCCTGAACACATATCCCGGTTTTTCATTATTATGTATGTAAGCAGTATGCATGCATGATCATGATATGAGTTGCTTAATATCAGTAATTCCTAGAATATTTCTGAAATGAGAAAACTTAGATTCATGTAGCGGTTTGGTGAAGATGTCAGCTACTTGTTGCTTAGTCGAGACGTATTCCAACCGGATGTGTTTCTCCTGAACGTGCTCCCGGATGAAATGGTGTCTTATATCAATGTGCTTTGTTCTTGAGTGCAACACCGGATTGTATGTAATCGCTATCGCGCTGATGTTGTCATAGAATATTGGAGATTCCTCAGCAACTACGCCAAAGTCCCTTAGTTGTTGTTGGATCCAGAGGAGTTGTGCACAGCAGCTTCCGGCTGCTATATACTCTGCCTCTGCGGTTGATGTTGCAACTGAGATCTGTTTCTTGCTGCTCCAGGTAACTAGCCGGTCACTCAGAAACTGGCAGGTTCCACTTGTACTTTTTCTATCGATCTTGCATCCTGCGTAATCTGCGTCTGAGTAGCTTATGAGATTGAAACTTGAGTCTCTTGGATACCAAAGTCCCACTTCTTGAGTTCCCTTTAGATATTTTAATATTCTTTTGGCCGCAGTGTAATGTGATTGCTTTGGATTGGCTTTTAATCTCCCGCATACTCCAACCGCAAACAAAATGTCCGGTCGGCTGGCTGTTAAGTAAAGCAGGGATCCAATCATTCCTCGATATGCTGTGATGTCAACGGCTTGATCATCCTCATCTTTGTCTAACTTTACGGAAGGGCTCATTGGTGTAGCCGCTTCGGCGCATGTATCCATTCCAAACTTCTTCAGTAGTTCGGCTGTGTACTTTGGTTGGCTTATAAATGTCCCGGCTTCAATCTGCTTAACCTGAAGTCCTAGGAAGAAACTCAGTTCTCCCATCATACTCATTTGAAATCTGTCAGTCATCATCTTTGAAAACTTATCACATAGTTTTGGATCGGTTGATCCGAAAATAATATCATCGACATATATCTGAACAAGTAATATGTGTTCCTTTCTCTCAAATTTGAAAAGTGTTTTGTCGATTGAACCTATTATAAATTTGTGATCAAATAAGAATTGTGTTAACGTATCGTACCAGACTCTTGGAGCCTGTTTCAAACCGTAAAAGGCTTTGTTCAGCCGGTAAACATGATTTTCGTGTTCTGGATTTTTTAAACCTGGAGGTTGATTAACATATACCTCTTCATTTACCTTACCGTTTAGAGAAGCACTTTTAACATCCATTTGAAAAAACTTTGAAATTTTTGAAAGCCGCATATGCTAAAAATATTCTAATGGCTTCTAGTCTGGCTACAGGGGCAAATGATTCTTCAAAATCAACGCCTTCTTCCTGTTTATATCCTTGAGCCACTAACCGGGCTTTGTTCCTCGTAACTAAACCGTCTTCATTGAGTTTATTTCTGAATACTCATCATGTTCCTATAACCGGTTTATTTTTCGGTCTAGGGACTAGGTAACAGACTTTATTTCTCTCAAACTCGTTTAGTTCCTCTTGCATTGCTAGGATCCAATCGGGATCTGACAATGCTTCATCCACCTTTTTCGGCTCAATTTGTGATATGAAAGCGGAGTTTTCATAGTGTTCCAAATTCTGTTGCCTAGTTCGGACAGGTGAGAATAGGTTACCTATTACTAGTTCAAGAGGATGATTTTTGTTCCTTCTGAGGTTTATCCGAGACGTGTCTATCAAGCTTTCGGTTGGTTGGTCAATGTTAGACTGATCGGTAGGCTGAACAGAGTCAGACCGACCGATTTCTTCAGTCGAAGCTGAAGAGTCAACTTTCTACGGTAAGGCAGCTTGAGTAGGCCGAGGTTCAGCATCAACCGCTTGGTCATTGACAAATCGTCTAAAAACCGGAACCTCGTCTTCATCATCAGAATAGATATTGAAATTTTCCATTCTGTTGTGAAGGTCGAAGGGTAATGCAGTGTTTCGTTCAACCGATTTATCAAAAACAACGTGGGCTGTGTTTCTTCAACTATTAAAGTCCTAGTATTATATATCCTATAGGCTTTACTTACAGCTGAATATCCCAACATTATTCGCTCATCGGATTTAGCAACAAAAGCGGTCAAATAATTTTTGTCGTTGTTGTGAACAAAACATTTGCTACCAAAAATTCGAAAATATCGTATGTTTGGAATTCGATCATAGTATATTTCAAAAGGGGTTTTGGAAAATCGTTTAGTTACTAAAGATCAGTTTTGTGTGTAGCATGCGGTATTGATAGCTTCAGCCCAAAACTTTTGAGCAATGCCCGAGCCGGCTATCATTGACCTTGCGGCTTCCTTGAGAGTTCGGTTTCTTCTCTCAGCCAGACCGTTTTGTTGAAGTGTTCTGGCATTAGACAACTCGTGTCTAATACCGGAATCATCAGGAAAAGTGGTTAATCTGCTATTTATAAACTCAGTTCCTCTATCACTTCTGATTTTGTTTACTCAAATAGATTTTTCATTTTGTATTCTCAAAATCAATTTGATCAGGTTTGGAGTTGCTTGATTTTTAGAGGCTAGAAATGTTACCCAAGTAAACTTAGAATAGTCATCAATAACTACCATAGTATAATGCATGCCTCCTAGACTGGTTACTTTAACCGGACCAAACAGATCCATATGCAAGAGTTCTAAACATCATTCAGATTGATAATTTCCTTTACTTTTGAAAGATGAATTTATCTGTTTGCCCATTTGACATGCAGCACATACTTTATCTTTTGAAAACTTAACATTTGGAAAACCGTAGACTAGTTCTTTGGAACATATAAAGTTAATTGTTTTGAAATTCAAATGGTTTAGCCGTTTATGCCAAAACCAATTTGGATCATTTCCAACTATCATGCACACAGGTTTTTCAAAATCAGTTTTCCAATTAACTTTGTAAATATTTCCCATTCGGTTACCGGTTAAAAGTATATCATTTTGCTGATTTTTAACTAAACATGCGTTTTTATGAAATTCAACTTTATAACCGACATCACACATTTGACTTATACTTAATAGGTTAAAATGCAGTTGTTCCACCAGTAATACATTATTTATGGATATGTTACCATGGACAATCTTACCCTTGCCCACGGTTTTACCTTTCGAGTTGTCATCGAATGTTATGACTGCTCCGGTTTCATACTTGATGTCGGTTAGTAGCTCATCGTTACTGGTCATGTGTCTTGAACATCCGCTGTCCAGATACCATTCCGAGTTCTTTAGTCGGTTGCTTCTCCTAACCTGCAAAAGAAAATTATTTACACCTTTTTGGTACCCACATTCAGTTGGGTCCATGGTTGATTAGTCCCTTTGGGATCCAAACTTGAATAAGCTGGATCACTTTCCCGGTATCTGTTCTTATAATGTTTGGCTTGACTTCTTGATCTTTGCTAAGGAATGCCTTATGTTGTGGTGATGAGTTTCTTTGAGACCTAGATTTACTCGTTTTGTTTTGTTTATTCTCTTTCCGGTTGGCTTTCCTTCTCTCAGGATGAAGACAGTTTTCTGATTCAGTCGGACTTACATATTTAAGCTCTTTTTCCTGTTTTAAATCATGTTCTTCCTCATTTTTGGTTGTTGAACTCTTGACAAATCTTATGAATGGAAGATTGTCTTTCATGAGTTTCATTTCGTTAGGTTGTTTTGATTCGTTTTGTTTGTTTTGTTCGTAACCGATACCAAATCTACATTTAGGGTGTATTTTATAATTACACATTTGTTTTACGGCTTGACGAGATCTCTCCCACGCAGCCGTAACGTACATTGCTCGTTCATCAGTTTTAGTTACCGGTTGAACTGTCTCCTCATTGTCTAAGGATAGTTCATCCGGTTCATACATTGCGGTTTCGCATGACTTATCAACAATACCATTTGACTCTATGGTTTTAGGTTCTACCGGAGTCGGTATTTATGCAGATATGTTTCTGAACTCAGCGACCATTTCGTTGAGTGCAGAAATCAAATCTTCCTTAGTAAACTCATCAGAAGAGAAATCAAATACCTCTTCATCGTTTGCCATGAAGCATGTTACCCTTTCTTCATTATCTTCGTTGTCGGAGTACGCCCACTCGCTTCCACCGTCGGATGTAATGAGTGCTTTCTGAATTTCCTTCCCTTCGTCGGCATGCTGGTCGTCGTTTCTCCAGTAGTCGTTCCGTTGGTTGTCATTTCTCCGGTAGTTGTTCCCTTGGTAGTTGTTACCCTGGTACCGGTTACCTTGGTAGCTGTTGCCTTGATAGTTCCCTTCCGGTTTTCTGTCGTCCATCCTTGGTTTTCTACATTCTGACCTGAAATGTCCAAAACCGTCACAATTATAACATCTTTTATTTGATTTATCTACATAATTATAACTAAAGTTTTTGTTAGATGGTGGCTGATTCTTCTTAATGAATCTCCCAAATTTCTGAGCTAGCATCGCCATCACATCTTCACTGATCTGATCAACGTTTTTGACTGGAGCCGGAACGGTTGATACTTGGACCGCCGGTTCCACCGATGTAACCAAAGCTCTGGTTGCGGTTGACTTGGATGCTTCATCTTCGATCCGAGACTTAATCTCGAATTCGTAAGCTTTTAGATCCTCAAACACGTCATGCAACTTCATCTGCCCGAGGTTGCTTGATTCCCTCATCACCATGGTCTTGATATCCCATGTGCTCGGTAGTGATCTTAAGGCTTTGATGTTTACTTCTCGGTTGTCATATTTCTTTCCGAGTGTTTGAAGCTCGTTGACCACACTAGTGAACCGGTTACTGAATTCCTTTATATTTTCCCCCAGTTTCATCCTGATGTTTTCATATTTCTGTGTAGCCACCAAGATTTTGTTCTTTCGTTTCCTTCATGGATCTGAATGATCGTTTCCCAGGCTTCCTTTGCATTATCGCAGGCTGATATTTTGTTCAAGGTGTTATCGTCTATATGTTTATAGATGTGCCTCATGCAATGGTTGTCAAGGTTACTCCGTCTTCGATCTTCAGTTGTCCATTCGTCTAACTCCTTGTTGATCTTGATTGGCCCCTCTTTCAGAACTCGGCTCATCTCATCATCCAGCGTGATCAGATGTAGATACATCTGTTTCTTCCAACTGCTAAACGCTTCACTGTTTAGCATTGGCGGCTTGTCGATGTGGGTCATGCTTCCAATCTTCTTCGATTGCTTGAGTGCTAAGAACCTCGCTCTGATACCACTTGTTAGGATCGGGGACGCCCTTGGAGGACCAGGGTGTTCCGGTTCAGGAAGGGTGGCCGCTTACAACAACACAACACACTTTGGTGATAGTCCGGTTAGAGACTATGACCGTTCTCAGCACTTCGCAAACTGTCACAGACTCTTGAACCGGGTTCAAGGGCGGAAAAGTCTGTTTCAGTCTGAAGCAACGTATGCGACTTAGTTTGATGAGATTAACAAGGAGTCGGTTAGATGAAGTATATGGACCGGTTTGATTAGGGATTATGTTTAGGTTGGTGATAGTTCGGTTTTTAGAGTGAGTAAGCTGGAAATAAAATAAATGACACGAGACAAGATTTTTTATGGATGTTCGGAGCAAACCCTCCTACGTCACCCCTTCTTCTCAGGTTATGAGAAGGATCTCCACTAACTTTCAAAGTTACAACACTTATAATGCCGGTCGAGCCTAACTCGCTACTCGCCGGTTACACCAATTCACTCTTGATGTAATACACAACACAACACACACAAAAACACAAACAAACAAAGCTTCCGGTAAATGACACAACGGTTTTGGATCGCGCGTAAGATTTCTTTATCTCTCTAAGATTTTCGTAACTTGTGTCGCCATTAATGAGGTCGCTTCGTCTTCCTTTTATAGTGAGGATGATCCCAACGGTCACTTTCTTCTCTCACCGTAGGATTGGTTAATCCAACGTCACGCCGGTGCAGGGAGGTTGCTTGCACGTTTCACCTTCCTCAACACTTGGTAAGCATGCAGACACTTCTTAGGTAAAGATGACGTTGTCGGTTTGCAGATTCGAACACGTGTCAGGCATGCACCTTCCGGCTGTCGAAGTTGGATCAGTAAATCATCATTGTTTTCCTCGCATGCTTCTGATCGGATCTTATCTTCGTTTATATCTTCGAGACACGTCTATTTTGTCATATTGCGTCATCTTTGTAGTTTTTAGTTTCCGGTTGATTCTTACACAGTATAGTCCGGCTGGAATGTAGACTTGTCTTTGCTAGCCGGCCTCTCTGAGAAAGTTTGAAACTGGTTCCTCTGATCTTGACTTGATCACTTGGAACTGAATTTCTTTGAAGTGTTCTTCAGCCGGTTTGTCCAATTCGATCTGTTCATGCACATAGAAGTTGATAGTTTTTTAGTTTTTCTGGCCGGTTCCAAAAATTAACTTTACTTAATTTTTCTATCAATTTCTCCCTTTTTGATTATTTAGAATAAATATTCAAAACTTGTAATGTATGGCCGGTTTGAAAATTAACTTAATTTTTCTATCAATTTCTCCCTTTTTGATTATTTAGAATAAATATTCAAAACTTGTAATGTATGGCCGGTTTGAAAATTAACTTACTTAATTTTTCTATCATTAACCATACTCTCAATCCTGCAATCCAGACACTTTGAAAATTAAGCATCATTATATATATATATATAGATAGATATGGTCCATAGTTTATTTTTATACAAATACGTTCTTAGAGCTATTTGATGATAATAACTCTATAAATATGACTTATTATCTTTAGAGGTCCCTAGGTCTATTTCATCTATTATAAAATTGTACAATTGAGAGTTGAGGAAGAAAAAGGGCTTAGAAAAATCTCTAAGGACCTTCGAACGTTATGTTAAAAACGTCATTCGTGGGAGAAAGTCTAAGGTTCATCGGCAATTATCGAGAGACAAACAATAGCTGAAGGGAAGTGCTCGATTCAATCACGCTTCCTCAATTCGATTTAATGTTCCTAAAGTTTTTCTAAAATCATTAAATTAATTTATTCTTAGAAGATTTCTTACATTTGGTATCAGAGAAAACCTAAAATCTCTTTCTGGTTTAGTTATCTTGAAATCACCAATATATTTATATATTGATATATTTTCATTTACACATCAATTGTTTGCACTTCTTATGTCCTAGTGCATGTTTTGTGTTAATGTTATTGGTTTATATATTTTAATCTTTGTTTATGATCCAAATAATATGAATCGTTTGTGCCTTTATATATTTTTTTTCAAATATTAAGTTTAGTAAATGTTGGGTAATAATATAATTTTAATTGATTAGAGAATAACTCCACAATCTTTAATCAATTACATTGTATTTTAAGTTTGTAAAAGAACATTTACACATTTATCATGATAATAACATGTATGAATAATTATAATAAATATTGAATCAAATTTCTTAATCTACCCATATGAATTAAAAGAATAAATATGATTTGATGATGTATTATAAAATTGTTATATAAATCTTATTGAATAAGACTTTAGCCCATAGGCAAGTATGTCTCAAAATTTATGATTTAAAAGATAATTTTATTAAATAAAATCTAATCGAATAAGAGATTTATGTTGAAGAACAAATTTCTTAACTAAATCTAATTGAATAAAATTTTAGCCTACAAGCAAGTCTTTGTCGCTTAATTTATGTTAAAACATAATTTATCAAAATAAATCTAATTTAATAAAACTTTAACCCACATACAAGTTTTTTGTCTATATATTTATTATTATTATTAAACCGTTTATTTACATTGGTAAACATGGTATTAATGTATTATAATTTTGGGGTCTCAAATATTTAATGAGCATTCATAATTTGCAGTTATTCAACCTATGAATATAATGATATTAAGTGCGACAATCCTTAACTAAAATGTGATAATGTAAGGTTTAGAAAGAGATAATACTTTTGCGATTGGGATGAATGAGCATTGATTATACTATAAGGAAAGACAAACCATCTTCAATTACTAAACTAACACTAAATTTGATATTGCTATTTATGATAAATATGAGCGATCTAATCGCTTCTTCGTTATTGTAAACATAAAAATTTGACATACCATAATTTAAAAATAATATTATTAATTTTATAATAATATAAAAATAATATTTTAAAATTTTAAATTCAAAATAATCCAAAAAGAGATTTAAACTCAAATTAGGGTTAATTATTATGATAATTAAAACCTAATTAGAAAAATTAAATAAAAATATAAAGTAATTTGATGTTAAAATATTATATTTATTTTATCCAAATTAAACTCAATAAGGGGTTGAAATTATTTCAATATGATTTTGAACATAAATTATGTATAATTTATGGCTTAAAACTATTAAATAAATATCCAAAAATACCCAAAAATAAAATAAATGAAAATAGTTTTTATTAGGTTGTTAAAAATAAATTTTTGTATATTAATTTGGTGAATAAAAATACAAAAGGGTTAAAAAATTAATTTTAAATAACACTTTCATTAAAAAAACTGATAATCATGTATGACAAAAATTATATTTAAACTTTGCAGCAGGATTCTTAGACATTGGATCAACGCTGAATTTTCATCCAACATCTAGGAAGGAGCCACGCACCCCACTCTAGCGGAAGTACGCACGCACCCGGTTCACATCGGATCAACTAACGGGATCGCTAACCCTATTAGCCCGATCGCCCAATTATTGATGCAACGTAATAATGCATTTTGTTTAAACAAAACGACGTCGTATTGTTTTCTTTCCCGATAAGCAGGGCGAACGACGAAGACCGCGATCGACGCCGTCAATTCTTCCAGAAAACTCATCTCCCCTGTTTCTCAAACTTATCCCTCCATTTTTACCCATGTGCACGTTTCCTTCTCGCCATTATTTCCCCTAAGATTAATAGTCAAAACATGTACTCTATATAGGCTGCTAAGGACGAAATGGAAACGGGAAAGAAGAACTTCGAAAACCAAATCAGAATTCGTCCAAGATAACCGACCTAGATTGGTATAAATAGTATCTAGGTGGTCCTCTTCCAATCCATCAAACAATCATCTAATATTACAGCCTAATTCGAAGAATTGAAGAACTCCAACGAACTATTTTTTTTGAAAATATTATCCGATGATCTAGGCTTCAATATAGGGCTCGGGAAAGCTTCCAACACATCATTTGAGTATTGTCCAATCATTGATAAGCTTTTAGACCTGCTGTAATTCAATTTGTGATTTGAAATTGGATTTTTCCAAGTTTAATCTAGTTGATCACATATAGGGTTCAATTTTGTGTGTTCTTTGTTTGAAAACAATCCCTAGGTGATTTTTAAGCTTTTTGTCGAAAGAGATTTGACTAATTCAACCTAAATCGATAATACCAAATTTGATTTAAAAATCTAGAAAATTTGAATTTTGTGTTCTTGAGCTTTTAAGTTGGAATTTTGATTCAAATAGTTGTCTAAATTATTTGTAAACATGTTATGATGATTTTCAAATCATAAATGAATATCACGATCATGTTTGATCCAACTGAAGTTTTAAAAAATGGTTTTAAATTTCATTTTTGAAAGTTGTTACAAGGCTTGATTGATGTTCTTATTTTAGTTGTGTTCGATTATAAATATCATTTCAAAACTGTTAGAACAAGAATTAGGCCATGAGCTGACCTAAATAAAAAGTTTCCAAAATTTTCCATAAAAATCATTTTGAAAAATCAATTGTTATAGAGTTTTGATCTTGTTTAGGGTTAGAGGTTATGATCCCTATGTTCATATGGCTTGTTTGTAACTTACATATCATGTTTTCATAATCTGTATCAAAATTTATCAACCTGCAATTCTTCATACCAAATGAAGAACACTCATTCCTCAACGATTGAGTTTTGTAGAATCGGGACCGAGACCGAGAAGTAGGACTGAGAATCCTTGGTCCTGACCGAGACCAAGGACCGAGAAAATTGACATAGGACCGAGTACAAGGACCGATGTTCTTGAGTCAAGACTGAGATCAATGATCGATGTTCTTGAGCTAGGACTGAGGAATCCAACTGAGGATTCTAACCTAGGACCGAGACTCCTAGGTTCCATGACTAAGGAAACTAGACCTGGGACCGTGACTCCCATACCTAGGACCGAACAAATCAAATTAAGGACCGAGCCTCCTGAACCCTAGGGCCGAACCTAATACTAATACTTTTCTGATATTTTTTAGGGTTTTTACTCAGTCTTATATCAATGCAATTGCATGTACACCTTTTAAATAATTTTGTACAATTATTTACGTAATTTAAACCTACCATTCTTTAGGACACATAAACTATTAATTAAATTAAATAAATGTTATAAATAAATCTTCTGATAACCAGACTTTAAATAAAGAAAACTACCCTTCGACGGGCGCGGGGGACATAGCGCGAAATCCATTTCCCGAGGGTAACCAAAAATACGAACCCCTTATAGAGACTATGGTATAAAGTACATTTATACACCGGGAGACTTTGTTTTCAAATAAATAATCTTTTATTAAATTAATTATATTTGATTAATTTAAACCGTGTTTTAATTAAATAATCATTTGATCCCTAAATTATTAAAATTTAAATAAATTAATTATTTTTATATAGTTAATTTTAAAACCAGCCAGGCATTGTCAAAATCTTTTAAAAATAATCTTTTATTCTAAAAAGATGTTTGGCCCGCAAACTAAAGTTGAAACACATCAAACATTGAGCCACCCTACGATTCCCCATATTGTCATGTGAAATCGACACACCTGCTAAGCTATGGGGGGACCGATCCCAGGAGTTACAACTTTCTTAGCGACTCTTCTGAGGACTAATTAATCTATAAATAAAACTCTAGCTTTTATAAATTTTTTATTTATAATATTTTGAACTTTCATAATAGTCCACCTTATAGGGTTAATCACCCCAAAAGGTACCTAGGCTCCATCCTTATAACTGTCAGTAACCAAATAGGTCTATCATCTGGGACTATGTAAAGAAGTACTAGACCAGAACATTATACTTCTGCGAATTATGTGAAGACCGATCATATCGGTGTGTGACCAAAAGATGTTGCGTGAGGAAAAACTAAGTACCCGTAATGGATCCCCCTTTCGTCTTTGATACATCAGTTAGGATGCGACCTTAGCGATAGTGGGGAGAAATTCCAAACCAAACCTTGATTAAACCTTAGCACACCAAACCTAGTTAGTCTTCCCAACCATTGTTTAACATGTCTAGACAACAAAGCCTCGACAAGTCAACATGTACGTGCTTATTTATTAAACATGCATACATATATTATAGATATAATAAACATCTCTAAGCATATTTATGTTATCAAAATCAAACGACATGCTTGTCAAGTTGATTATGCGATTGTAGAATATCTCTATTATAGAACGAGGATTTGTTCCTCTAGAGCCATCATTTCCACAAGACAGAATGGTACTACTGAGGTTACTGTCTAAGTATCGCTCTAAAATAAACTCATTTTCACATCCATCATAACTTTATGATGGAGATACAATGAAAGTGGGATCCGGTGCACATGGCCTTCATCTTGAGTGATCGCCAAATCTGTTCTACCATCGAAGAGTTCAACAAAATCAAAATCATGATGATTGACAAAAAGAATATCATAAGGCTCAAGCCTTACACGGAGTCCATGTCCCTAAGGAACCTTATCCATGAAGAGTTTGGGTATACTAAGAGCACAACAAACAAGATCCTAGTAAGGACTTACTTGGACTTGCCACGCTGGGTAAAGCTGAGAACTTAGACTGGAGAAATTCCATTAAACTTCAGCACCTCCCTAATCATAATGAAAATCATGATGACCCACTTTCTTTTAGCCCCATCAGGAAACTACCCACCATCCTCGAAGATACTGGAAGTAGTTTACTGACTTAGAGAAGGAAATAAGGATCCCACTAGAATAATCATAGCTGAAACATTGCTAGGTTTAAATGAATCCTATTGCACCTACTACCTCAACAAGAGAGGAGCTTCTATTATCCTCTACATATAGTTCTTGGAAAAGATGGAGCGCATACATCCCCCGCTTCCCGGTAATGATATGAAATCCGCCCTTCAATGCTGACTCATTTGGAGTGCTAAACCAGAGATACCATCCATGACAATGATTCCATACGCGAACCCGTACCCTGGTATGGTATAAAGAAGATGGTATATCTAATGGATGATCAACCCGTAATCATTCTTATGGGTCTCAAATGGATCACTTGTTACTACACCAACGAGCTTTTCAAACAATTCGAGAGACACTACATGCCTCTTTGTCATGATTGTGTGGTTGCCATAGACCGACCTAATAACCACAATGACTTTGCAAACTACCTTGAGCTGTGGAATGATGCAGTCAAGATGAGTATCCCGAAAGATAGAAAGGATTATCTTGACCAGATTATGTATAGTACCGGCGTCAGCAAGGAGAAGACAAGAGTGAAGGTTTTGTCACATCTACATGCTGTAGAAGAACTCGCTCCCCCTAATGAGAAACTCTAGTTTTACCACTATTATATAAACACAAAAGTTAGAAAGCAGTAGTATAATCAACTAGCAAGCTATAAACCCCAAAATTTTAAAATGTATAAAATTAGGGTTCCATAAAGCAAATATATAAAACACTTATGAGATGTTTACTCTAAGCTATGTTATTTGCATATGCATTTTCTTTTGTTTTTACAGTTGCAATACTTCATTCTTCTGCAATCGTAGTCATCAACGATGTCCATACTGACGAATGTCGAACTGGTCCCATAGATCATAACTTCCATGTTAATGAATGGAATTATCAGTCTTATGTCTCATCCCCATTATGAGATACATAAACATCAAAGTAAAATCAAACTTAATGATGGAGATGCAACAAAAGTGAAACCCTGCGAGCTTACTTCCTTGGTGAAAGGTCTATATGCCCAACCATAGAAGAATTCCATGCCATTCTAATGATGAACAACAAAAATGTTTTACATTTAAGGTCGTTCATAGACTCAATTCCCATTAGAAAGCTCTTACAGGAAGAGTACAGATACTCCAAATCTACATTTGATAGTATCATCACGAGAACGTATGTCGATTTCCAGACTTGGACCAAGATGGAAATAATAGATGGAGAAATCCCTTTGAAGCTGAGATCATCTATGATAACAATGTCAGTCCTACCGACCCACTTCTTTTTAACACCAGCAAATTGTAAGCCCTCCTAAAAAATTATTGAGGTAGCACACGAAATGCGAAGAAGCAACAAATATTCCTCTAGTGTCATTCTATCAGAAACACTGATGGGCCTAAATAGCTCATATAGGTTTTCTACTATGAGTAAAAGAGACTCCCCTTAAACCTCTATATATGTCTTCTTGACAAGCTCAAGCACCTACCACCAGTTCTGTCAGATGGCATCATGTCCCATTTCATCCAATATCAGTGAATGCAGCAAGCCTTTCCTAAACTCGCTGTACAAAGCAACGATGAAGTGTAGGACATTCTCCCATAGTATCCCATCAAGAAAAGGACTTTAATGATGGATTACAAGCCGATAATCATGCTTATGGGTTTGGAATGTGTTATTTACTACTATACCCATAACATCTTCAGGCATTTAATCTATAATTTATCAAAGCTGCCTTCGCTGTGGACAAACCATCGATCAAAGGACCCATGCATGATATCTCGAAAAATGGAATGACGCCTACTAAATGAATATCCTATCAAAATAGATGAAATACCTGGAGAAAATCCTCAAACAGTACGAGAAAGTTCAGGAAATTAAAGCGGAAGAAGATGCTAGTGTCGGAATAGACTATGTCTGAACTTAAAGCTTTTAATTTCCGTCAAATATATTTTCCCCTTTAGACTCTGTAAAATATCAATAAAAGAGTCTTAACAAACTTTGCGAATATATTTATATACAACTCTATGCTTGTGTTAATTGAATCACAAAAAAAGATCCTCATTCTCTAAGATTTATATCATATGCATTTGCATTTGTACTTTTGTTACATCTGCAAATCTTCACCTCATTTTCTTTCTAATCATAGTCCACTACATCAAACCGATACAACCCCACGAATAAGAGACCTCAAAACTGGACATTTTGTACGTCAAGAAATTACCGAAGGAACTCTGAAAACTAATAAAGATACGGTGTCTCCGACTGAGTTTACTAAAGTGAAGGCTACTCTTCAACAAGTAACAGAACAATTGACAATGTTAACGAGTTCAATGACCAAGCCTGCTATTCCTATTTAGGATCAGTCATCCTTATTACGACAACCACATAAAACTGTCCCACATATCGTCACACCAATTAGGACTAACCTTCAAATAACATGGAAGAAGTATCTCTATATGAGAAGCCTAAAGTTGTTGATAATAGGTCATCAAGAACCCAGCTAGAAGCCGTTGATAATCCCAAACGCCCAGAAAGGCATAAACCCTGCATATATTCCTCTTACAGAATACAAGATACAAATGCCTCAACAGAATGCCAATCAAGCTACATGCTAATATTATCTAAATCAGTTGACCAAATATAGTATTGATGAACACCATGATTGAAAGAATGCTGTGAAGACTGCCGAACTAACAGTCATCCCATTTGAGATAAACTGCCATCTTTATCAAAATACGTAAGCAAGAGTGACCATGTCACTTTCTTCTAGATATATATAATGGCAATAACACCTTTATATTTGAGAGAACCAACGATCCTCTATCTATTTCTACAATACTTAGATGATGCAACCTTACGTTGGTATCACCAAAAGAAGGTAGTTTAACTTCAAACTATCGATGAATTCACATCATCTTTTAAAGAAGGCGAGAATGAGAATTTTCATTTTTTATCAAAATGTGGAAAGTTGTTGCTGAAAAAATCGATTCGTTACCCAGCGAACAATGACAAATCAATATGACTTTGGATAATGTTTACAACTGGTATTCTGTTGGATTCGTCGTTAAGAACTTCTAAAATATGAAGAAGCTCCTCAAGACTGGTAATAACCTCATCGTAAAGACATACATTGCTCCTCCATGACCTTAGAGAAATGAAAAAAATTAAGTTCATCAGTCATAGCTACCTAGAAAGCTCCAACCTCTCCTAAGTCAAGTACGAGCAAACTTGTGTTGGCTAAAACAAATTTCCCGATGACATCAAAACTATCACTACCAAAGGCCCCAAAGACTTCTAGAACTTTAGATGATTTGGATATGACCATAAGTCAGGCCCTTACTCTCCTCCAACAAAGGAATCTAATAAAATCTTTAACTCCTAGAGAAGGTAAATAGTTCCTTAGAAAATTCAAAAGTGCATGGTGTGCATACTATCAAATGAAATATTACTTTACTGATAATTGTAGTGCCCTAAAACATCAGTGTCAATACCTGATTGATCAAAAGATCATCCCTAAACTTGAGATCGCGAAGAATTCGTTACCCGATCATAAGGTCAATATGATCTCCGTAAATGAACCTATAGACAATCTTGAAGTCAATATGGTCAATCCATGGCCTAAAAAGGAGGATCGGAGAGTTCTACATCCACCATCAGTATCTCAAAATTGGTGGATCCCTAATAATCTCAGAACGAATTCCTTGAGAAAATGTGCAACCCGAATTCTTAGTAACCCGAAGTGGATTTGACTTCCAACCAAGTTTTATGAATATAGCCACTTCCATCATGGCTAACCTTCCTAGAACATGTAATGACCCAAGGAAGGAAAATGAGCCCAAAGCTCAAAACCCAAACGATAGTCTTCTTACTCAACTAAAGAAGATGAATGCCAATATTTTTATTTGGGAAATACTGATGTATTCTATAGAACACAGGAAGGCTGTGCAAAATGAGTTAAGCAAGGCTAGTATATCAGTCAACACAACCCATGAAAAGTTGGTTGAAATCATTTCAGAAACTTCACAAATCAACATGATAGGATTCAAGGATAAAGATTTACTTGCTCTTGACAAAACCCATGTTAAGGCACTTTACATTTCCATAAAGATGGTCGATAAATTCATTCCCATGACTCTAATCGACAATGGTTCAGCACTAAATATATGTCCATGGAGGACCCTCCAAGAAATCGACATCTCTATTGATAAAATCCTTCCATCAGATCCGTGTGTCCGGGATTTTGATAATTCTCGTTGAGAAATTATAGGTAGCTTTCAAACAAAATTTACGTAGCCGATATACCGTTCGAAGTAAAATTCTACGTGATCAATATGCGTTCGTCATACAACCTATTCTTGAGAAGACCTTGATTATATCAAGCTAAAGCTCTGGCCTCCACCTTGCATCAAAAAATACAGTTTATGGCTAACATTAACTCATCACAATAGAGGGTGAGAAGTACATCATGGCCATCGTTGGTTCAACTCTTACCAGTAACACAAAGATTGAGCTAAATAGATTCGATATTTATCCTATATTTAGGCAAGGCAAAGATTCATCTCACATTCATGTGTTATTACAACTCAAATAACTTCGGTATCAGATATACTTCGATAGAGTGTGAAGGATCTAGAAAAGGTGAAATTTCTAAGCAATATATACATGTTTCTCCAACCTTAAATGGACAATTTGTGCGTGATAGGGAAGCCACATTGTGTTTTGATTTCCTTGAGCCATTTTCAATCAATTTTTGCAAAACTACTCTCCAGGTTTTATAATATTTTTAGATTGTTTTTATAATCCTAATTCATCTATTAATATTATTAAGAAATGACTGCTTATTGGTACGAAACTCTAGAGAAGGCAGAGATGATCCCTCTATGACGGAAAAAGGCTCGGATGATGAAAGTTCTTGTAAGAACAATTCCGTAAACCTACTAGAAGCTGATAAAGCTCCTATGATCAACATAAGAGTTGATGACAACAAAACCCCCTGTTCTCACTATGAAAAAGTGTTTGATGTTGTAATAAATAAAGAAGTCTGTAATGACAATTCCGATGGGATGTCATCTTCTTTTTGTAATAAAGAATCCAATAAAATACTAGAGTACAATTTTGAATATATTTTAGATGATGATGTTTCCTTTCAGTTTTTTATAAATTTCGAAATGAAAAAGTTTTTGGAACATGAGGACGAAATTGTTTCTACAGTAGAAACAAAAATCGAGATAAACCTCAATACCATAGATGATCCTCAAATGGTAATGATTGCATAGAGCCTGAGTGATGACAAACGTCATGAGATGATATAATTTTTAAAAATCCAACAAAGGCATGTTTTCCAGGTCTTACAAAGATATGTTCAGCTTAGACCCTAGCATTCTTCAACGCCAAATTCCCATCTATCTAAAGGATAAACTTGTCAAATAAAAGTTAAGACGTATGAAAACTGAGGTTGTAACCAAAATTAAAGACAAAGTTCAAAATTATTTGGAAGTAGGATTTCTTGAAGTTGTGGACTACCCCACATGGATATCCAATTTGTTCATATCTTGAAGAAAGACAGAAGAATGCGTGTATATATAGACTACCGTGATCTAAATAAATCCTGCCATAAGGATAACTTTCTTTTACCTCATATCGACATTATGGTCGATCATGCTGCCGACAATAAGCTGTTGTCTTTCATGGATGGATTTTTAGGATATACTCAAATCCTAATCGCTGAAGAAGATAAAGAAAAAACCACCTTTATCATAGAGGTATGCACGTTATGTTTCAAAGTTATACCCCTTCGGCCTTAAAAACACTAGAACTACTTATCAAAAAATAGTAACGATGATCTTGCACGACATGATCCACAAGAAAGTGAAAATCTATATTTACGACATGATTGTGAAATCTAGAGATTGAAAGGGACACATTCCCAACTTGAACAAATTCTTGCAAAGAATTATAAAATATCGTTTTCGATTAAACTGAAGAAGTGCTTGTTCGGAGTTATCGCTGGTAAGATGCTAGGTTTTCTTATTACCCAATGAGGAATAGAAATCGACCCATCCAAGATCGTGGCGATTACGGTTATGCCTACCCCTCGAAATGAATGAGAAGTCTAGGGATTTCTCGTCAAAATTCAATTCATTAGTTGTTTCATTAGTAAACTAACCCTCACATGCGATCCCCGCTTTAAGATATTGAAAAAGGATTAGAAATTTCAGTTGGATGAAACTTGTCAACAAGCATTTGACAAATTCAAAGAATATTTAAAGTCACCACCAGTCCTTATGCCACCAAGACCTAGAATTCCCCTAATTCTCTACCTCATAGTGATAAACTTAGGTATGTGAAGCCTGTTGTCTCAATAAAACGAGAATAAACTCGAGATCGCCGTTTACTATCTGAGCAAGAGAATAACTAGATGCGAATTAAACTATTCAACACATGAAAAAGTGTGTTGGAAACTTGCATGGGTCACCAAAATATTGAGACATTATATGCAAGAACACCCTATCAAACTGGTATCTAGGTTAGATCCAATCCATTATCTATTTCAGCAAACGCTATTATCGCCCGTACTCGCTAAATGGATGATAATGATTTCTGAATATGATATCACGTATACATTTCAAAAATATGTTAAAGGAAGTGTTGTTGCGGACTTCCTGGTTGATCAACCCATCACGATTGAGTCTTCCTATGAACTCGACTTTTCGGATGACAACATCATGTCTGTCATCTCAGACATGTGGAAGTTAATGTTTGATGGAGCTTCATCCAAGCATTACTATGGAATTGGAATTCTTTTAATAGATCCCAAAGGGACGTATAATCGTATCTCTATTAAATTAGAATATTATGTGACTAACAATGAGGCTAAGTATAAGGCATGTCTCTTATGTCTCAAAATTATATATGAACGATGAGAAACTAAATTAGACATAGTTAGCGACTTTAATCTGGTTATATCCCAGGTTAGCGAAACATGGTAGGTACGAGGGAAAATTTTAAACCCTATCACGTGTCTTTTGTTCATGCGCCAAGAAGTTAAAATCGCTTTGTCAATGCTTTAGCTACGCTAGAAGCCATGACCCAAAACCTTGTTAGAATTAAGGTCAAACCTCTGAAAATTTGATAGAAATAGAAGCTTAACATTGAAATCGTAGTGGTTGCCTCCATTCAAGTTCCAACCAAACTATGGTTCGATATTCTTCAAAAATGCATCGAGTATGGAGAATATTCGTCCCATTTCTGAGCTAAGGAACAAAGAGCCATACACAAATATTCCACTAACTATGCTTGGATAGCTAACAAGCTATACCGACGATCTTTTAATGGTCAAAACATGATCTACGTCGATGGTCCTGATGTACGACGGATCATAGAGAAAGTACACGCAAGAGTATGTGGTCTACATGTGAATGAACTAGTTTTTTTCAAAAAAAATACTATGCGTCGGGTATTATTGGCAAAATATAGATGAATGTATTAGTTATATAAAAAGATGTCACCAATGTCAGATATATGCTTATCTAAAACATACCCCAACACCTTTGTTGTACAATATAGCATCACCATAACCCTTTTCGACATGGGACATTGATGTCATTGAGAAAATTTATCCCCATGCGTCAAATGGATACGAGTTCATACTCGTAGCTATCAACTACTTTTAAAAATTAGTCGAGGTAGCGTCTTATAAGATTTTGAAGTCTACTCAAGTGGAAAAGTTTATTTGCATCAATATTATCAACAGATACAAGGTAACTCATGCCATTATATCAGATAATGGGAGACACTTTCTGGGAAATGTTTTATCCTTGCTCAAAGAGTTCAAAATTGAACAACGCAAGTCATCGTCCTATTGACCCTAAACTAATAACACAGTCGAGGCGGTTACCAAAAATGTGATTAGGATCATCAAGAAGATGACCAACCCATACAAGGATTGGCACGAGAAGTTACTATTTTCCATATAGGGATATTGTACGACTACTCGATCATCAACAAGCGGAACCCCATATTCTCTAGTATATGGGATGGATGTCGTACAACATTTCTATATTGAGATACCTACATTAAGAGTCCTTTTAGAATCCAAAGTCAATGAAGAAGATTAGGTAAAATCTTAATATGACTAGTTGACGTTGATGGAAGACCATAGTGCATTATGGAAAACTCAGGCTTACCAAAAACGAATGGCCGATATCTTTAATAGAAAGGTCAAGACTAGTAACCTAAAAGAAGTTAACTTAGTGCTTAAACAAACCCGAGAAATGCAAGCCAAAGCTGCAATTTGAGAAATGACGTTTCATTCTCCTTTGTACAAAAGAACAAATAGAGCTAGACTCAAGGATTAATAAAATCTATTCATGTATGTATAATATGTGTTCCCGTAGGTTGAGGTGAAATCATCGTTTATGCTCCTCGGACGACTATCTCGATGACTATCGTAAAAGTAAAACGTATTGATTTCCCCAGATATACCCCGGGAACCCAAAAATAAATATCAAAATGCTCCCGTATAGGTTGGGTAGTTGAAATCACTTTTTATGCTCACTCGGCGGTTGTCCTGATGACTATCGCAAGAGAAAATCATATTGATTCCCCCAAATACACCCCAAAACTAAAAAAAGAGAGAAAAAGTGAATTCCCGAAGCCATAAAGTTGAAACTTTCTCTATGATTATACAAGGAATAATCAAACTTTCAAAGAATTGCGGCCAATGGCAAAAAAAACAACCAAAAGTATTGTTAAACGAGACTCCACGTCTCGGTCACCTTCCTTGTGAATTAAGAATTTGGATAATCATATGCACGAGATTGAATTTATCATCTATATCTTAACATAAGAGGAAAAGTAACTCGGGCCCTTTGAAGCAAGATAATCTCTACCAATTGCAGGAATGCTCATAGTTTAGTCCCCGCCACATTTCAAATCCAAGTCTCCATGATCCATGGATGGAATCATGGTTTCTTCTGTCTTTAAACATAATTTGAAATAGATTCGAGAATGATCCATACCTGGTAGCTTTTGTTAAAACTCCCACACGCTACAAATAAATAAGGTACCATAAAGCATGCCAAAGTAACACGCACCCCTTCCTTGTGAAGGAAGATTACAAAACAATAGTCGATATTTCACATAGTTGTGAAGGTAACTTCGTAAGAAAAAAGAGAAAATGTACTTTTGAAACACTCCCTATAGTGTTGAGAGTCCCCTAAAAGTCAAAGGTTTTAATCCAGTTGCGAACGACATTTTCTCACGTTAAAGACAAAGGCTCCCGAAATACAACTAGTCGATATTTCACCTAGTTGCGAATGACACTTTGTCAGCCCAGAAAGAGATATTTCACCTCTCATAAACAATCCCTAACTGAACTATGATTTTTCAACCAACTGTGAAGGTCATTTTGTATAAGACCTCTCCAAAGTCCTATCCTGTAATAGTCATCCACGGTCATTATTATGATCTCACTAAAACCCTATCTATTGACAGGGACAATATATTATTGTTATGATTCTGAAAGTTCTATTTTAATATAGGTTATTATCATAACCTATCCCCTCAAAGTAATTGTTATCACCATTCCTCAAAGAGAAAGTCCTATCTCATGATAGGCATCCATGGAAGTCATTATTATGACTATTCTCCAGCAGAAAATTCCATCTATCATTGGACATAACATGATTATTATCACTATTCTCCGGGAGAGTATTCCTTAAGAGAGTCATATTTGTTGCTAGGTATCCAAAGAGAAGTCTTACTTTCTCCCTAGTCAAGCTCTATTTGTTGATAGACCTCATCAATCATTGTTATGATAATATTATTGTAATAATCCATCTCCAATCAAAGCCCTGTCATCTTACAGGCATGCATCAAGACTATTGTGATTCAACCAATGAATGATCGCGTGACAATCCGACTTATGAATCATTGTTATGATTCATCAACAACATCTATAGTCATTTAGGTTCTATCTTTCTACCTTATTATAATTATGGTAAAATTTCAAAGATTCAAACCTCGAAACAACGTTTTCCAAAATTAAAGTTTGTTTTATTCAAACTCGGTTCGAGAGTGGAATTTTGTAAGCATGAAAATTTGACATACCCTAATTTATAAATAATATTATTAATTTTATGATAATATTAAAATAATATTTTGAATTTTTAAATTCAAAATAACCTAAAAGAGATTAAAAATCAAATTAGGGTTAATTATTGTGATAATTAAACCCTAATTAGAAAATTCAAAAAAAAAATCCAAAAATAATTTGAGATTAAAATATTGTATTTATTTACCCAAATTAAACTCAAGAAGGGGTTGAAATTATTTAATTATGATTTAAAACATAAATTATGTATAATTTATGGATTAAAACAATTAAATAAATACCCAAAAATACCAAAAATAAAATAAATGAACATAATTTTTATTATGTGGTCAAAAATATTTTTGTGTATTAATTTGGTGAAGAAGAACACAAGAAAGGGTTAAAAATTCGATTTCAAATAACCCTTTTATTAAAACTAAAAACTGATAATCATGTATGGCAGAAATTATATTTAAACTTCACAACATGATTCTTAACCATCGGATCAACGCTAGATTTTCATTCAGTACCCAGGAAGAAGTCACGCACCCCACTGTAGCAGAAGTACGTGCGTGCCTGGTCCACATCGAATCAACTAACGGGATCACTAACCCCATTAGCTCGATTGCCCAATCATTGACGAATCGCCAACGGAACTCAACAACGCGTTTTGTTTAAACAAAACGACGTTGTTTTGTTCGTATTTCCTGATCTCCCCCATTTCTGAACCTTATCCCTCCATTTTTTTACCTTTGTGCACATCTCCTCCTCGTCATCATTTCCCCTGGGATGAATAGTCAAAACCTACACTCTACCTAGGCTGCTAAGCACAAAATTAAACGGGGAAGAAGAACTTCGAAAGCCAAATAAAAGTTGAATTCCTCTAATCGACCTAATTTGGTATAAATAGTCTCTAGGTGATCCTTTTCCAATCCATTAAAGAATCATAAAATATTAAAGCCTAATTTGAAGAATTGATGAACTCCAATGAACTATTTTTTTTTAAAATATGCTCCGGCGATATGCGCTTCGATCCAGGGCTTGGAAAAGCTTTCTGCACATCATTGGAGTATTCTCCAATCGTTGATAAGCTTTCAAAATTGTTGTAATTCAATTTGTGGTTTGAAATTGTATTTTTCCAAGTTTGATTGGGTTGATATATTGAGGGGTTCAATTATGTATTTTTTGTTTGAAAACAATCCTTAGATGATTTATAAGCTTTCTATCAAAAGAGATTTGATCAATTCAACCTAAATTGAAAATACCCAAATTTGATTTGAAAATCTAGAAAATATGAATTTTGTGTTCTTGAACTTTTAAGCTGGAATTTTGATTCAAATAGTTGCCTAACATGTTTATAAACATGTTAGGTTGATTTCCAAATCATAATATAAACATCCCGATCATTTTTTATCCAACTGAAGTTTTTTTAAAAATTGGATTTGAACTTTAGTTTTGAAGTTGTTACAAAGCTTGATTGATGTTCCTGTTTTGGTTGTGTTCGACTATAAACATCATTTCAAAGTTGTTGAAACAAGAATTAGGCCATCTCAAAATCAAAAGTTTCCAAAGTTTACCCTAAAAACCATTTTGAAAAATCAATTCTTATAGAGTTCGATTGATCGTGTTTAGTGTTAGGGGTTATGATCTCTATGCTCATATGAGTTGTTTTCAACTTACAAATCATGTTTTCATGATCTGTGTCAAAAGTTATCAACCTTCAATTTATCATACCAAATGAAGAACACTCAGTCTCCGACGACCGAGTCTTGTAGGATTGGGACCGAGAAGCAGGACCGAGAATCCTCAGACCTGGCCAAGACCAAAGACTGAGAAAATTGACCTAGGACAAAAAACAAAGACCAATATTCTTAACTCGAGACCTAGATCAAGGACCGATGTTCTTGAGTTAGTACCGAGACCTAGGACCGGTGTTCTTGAGTTAGGACCGAGGTATCCGACCAAGGATTCTAACCTAAGACCGAGAGGTCTAACTTGGGACCGAGACTCCCAAGTCCCACGATCGAGGAAGCTAGACATGGGACCGAGAGTCGCAGACCTAGGACCGAACAAATCAGGTTTAGGACTCTCATGGCCAAACCCTCCGGTCCCTTTACCAAGTGTCACGAGCCCCGATCTAAACCACCCTAGTCTAGACCGAGCCATCCGAGCTGAAATTGGTAAAAACGAACCCAAGCTCTAGGACTCCGGTCCTATGGCATGTTTGGTTCCACTTTTCAAAATACAAAATTGTTTTTGTAATTTTGGAACCCCAATCCATTTTCAAATAACCCCAAAAGGTTAAGCTGGACATAAACACACCGGTCCTAGAGCTTCTCATAAAGCTATTGTTCCTAGACATATTGACCATATTAAGCCTTGTCCTGGACTTCCTGATCATGAAACTACTCAAACTATCGGACTTGCTACTACCGGTCATGATGAAAAATGTGCAACCATTCCTGATCCCGACTATATTGGTCCTGATATTGGCACATGTCCTATTATTGTGGATGATACTATTGTTGGTCCTAACTCCACCGGTCCCAATACTGATCAAAGAACTGGTCTTGATGTAACTATATGTCCTGGTTCCAAAGTTTCTGGAATTCAAAGATCTATGGGACGGGGAATACTTGGCACATATGAAATAAGCAAAATTGGGTCTGAAGGCACTCCAATAGGTTGTGAGTCCACTCTTCATAGTTCTAGGAGTACAAGAAGGAACCGAAAAAACAATGTCATCAAAATTCGAAATGACCTGATCCTTGGGCTCAGAGGCACCTTTCGAGATGATGAACAGGAGAATATTGGAACAAGTAATAAAGAAGCTCTAGAGAATGGACTGGGAAATCTTGGGTTTTGTAAAATCAAAAGATCAAGTGTAGAAGAAGACAATTTGGTCTTGAATAAGGCAGTGAACCTTAGTTCTGAAGTAGGACGAATTAAAATCGATAACATACATGAATCCAGTAGTGAAGAGGTTCAAAGTCAGAAAAGACCTACTAAAGCAGAACAAGATGAAAATCGAAGACAAAGCAGAAAGATCCTGGATCCAAAAGCCACTAATTCTATCACGGGAGAAGATGAGATCTAAATGAGACAACCCTCACTCAATGGCAATAGTTATTTCATGTAATCAAACTGTAGCCATTGAGGATAGCAAGGCAAGTGATGCTTATGATTTCTCTGATGAAGAGGTCCAGGACAGTCTGGAAAGTCAGGAACCCAACACTTATATTCATTCACAAATATAGTGACATGGAACATAAAGGGACTCAATGACCCTCTAAAATGCAAAGAAATCAGGAGGATCATTGAGAATCAGAAGATCACTATTATGGGTATTCTTGAGACAAAAGTCAAAAGTCGGTACGTTGAGAAGGTTAGCAAATTGTGTATTGATAGTAGCTGGGAAGTCATTCACAACTCAAATGACAAAACGGACAGAATCTGAGTTATTTGGGATAACAAAGTTGTTGAGGTTAAGGCTCTCTTTTGGAATGATCAAGCAATCCTGGTGGAGGTCAAAGAGAGAATCACAAGAATTATGTTTAATCTTGCTATTGTCTATGGTAGCAACTCAAGCACTGACAGAAGACTCCTCTGGAATTGTCTCAGAAACTAGATCGTTATTGATAAATCTTGGGCTGTCCTCGGTGATTACAACGAACTAGAAACGAATCTAATCGTAGGCCAGAATCTGAAATAACTCGGGATATGATTGACTTTAATGACTGCATCATAGATATGGGTTGTATCGAGCCTACCAATTTTGGGAACTTGTTCACTTGGTCTTCTACGAGAGGGAATGATCAGATTAGAAAAAGTAGAATTGACAGATGTCTGGTAAATGAGAACTGGATTAACCAATTTCCGAGAAGTCAACTTCATGTTCTGAATCCGGGTATATCTGATCATTGTCCGATTAAATTGTTCTGGGAAAAGGAAGAAATGTTCAAAAGGCCCTTTAAATTTTTCAATTTCTGGATGGATAATGATAAATTCAAGGGTATTCTCGAAAGCGTATGGTCTACAGATGTTAGAGGTTCCAACATGTACAGGGTTTCTGAGAAGCTTAAGCTCTTGAAGAATCATCTCCAAAGCTTTGACAAGAAGAAGTTCAGCAATATCTCCAATAAAGTTCTAGCTGCTAGAGAAGAACTGGAAGAGGTTCAGAAAAAGTTATTAAGGGATGATAGTGATGAACAACTCAATAAAACAGAAAGGTATGTGCTTGAAAACTTCAGGAAGCTGAGTCTGCTTGAAGAGAATTTTGTTAGACAGAAATCAAGACAGAGTTGTCTCTCGTTGGGTGACAAAAACACGGCTTTCTTCTACAGTAAATGCAAGGCTAGAAACATGAGAAACAATGTGTACAGGATGAAGAAAGATGATGGTGAATATGTTTAGGTCAAAAGGGTGTACAAGATATGGCTATCGATTTCTATAAGCAGTTTATGGGTACAAGAAAGCAGCATCAAAGTCACCTAAATACCTTGTATCAGATTATTGATAAGAAAATCTCTGCAGAAGATAGTCGCGAGTTGATAAGGGTGGTCACGAAGGTTGAGGTTAAAGAAGCTATATTTAGCATTTATGGGAATAAAAGTCCGGGTCCTGATGGGTTTAATGAACAGTTCTTCAAAGACAATTGGTCGGTTGTGGGTAAAGATGTTATTGATGGGGTTCTGGAGTTTTTCAAAAACAGGAAGATGTTAAAGCAATGGAATACAGTGGTTCTAACCTTGATCCCGAAAACTGCGGTACCTGAGAAAGTACAAGATTTCAGACCAATTTCCTGCTGCAATGTGATTTATAAAATAATTTCAAAAATCATTTCTAAATGTTTTAAAATGTAATAGGAAAAATAATAAATCTTAATCAATCTGCATTCATCCCCGGTAGGACAATCTCTCATAATATTCTTCTCATGCAGAGCCTATTAAAAGGCTACGGGAAAAAGAAAATATCCCCGAGAGTGGCTTTCAAAATAGATATCAAGAAAGCTTTCGACTCTGTTAGATGGGAAGCCATTCGAGACTTTCAGATTGTTTCTGTTTTCCTATGATTATTATCGATTAGATTATGCAATGCGTTTCATCATCCTGCTTTGTTGTTAGCGTCAATGGAGTCCACGGAGGCTATTTCAAAGGTGAAAACGTGGTAAGGCAAGGGGACCCCCTCTCTTCTTACATTTTCGTAGCTATCATGGCGATCTTTGAGAGTATCTTCGCGATGTTCCAAAAGAATCGTCCATACATCTTTCACCCATTCTGTGAGGTAGAGGAGGTAACACATTTATGCTTTGCTGACGATTTGTTCATTCTAGCGCACGCATACGTTGATTCCATTAAAACTATTAGGGATGCACTAACGTTCTTTTCTGAGGTAAAAAGTGTAACTATTAATGAAAGCAAAAGTGTGACATTTTATGGAGGCGTGAAGGACGAAACAAAGCAGGACATATTCAACATCATGGGCATCCAGGAAGGAAGCTTTCCCATAAGGTACTTAGGAATTCCGTTAACTGCGAAGCAGATCGAGATCTCACACTGCAAGCCGCTGATTGAAAAGGTAAAAAACACGATATCTGGCTAGGCAGCGAAAAAACTTTCTTATGCAGGGAGGATCGAACTTATCAAAACCGTGGTTATGGGCATAGTTGGCTATTGGGCGCAGCAAATGGTCATTCCGAAGAAGGTAATGAAGGAACTCGACATGCTGATGAGAAACTATATCTGGGGTAGTAGTGGAAGAGGAGGAAAGAAAGTCAAATGGACTACTCTCTGCAAACCGAAGGACGAGGGAGGCATCGACTTGAATAATTGTATCGAGTGGAACAAAGCTCTAATCTTCAAGCATCAATGGGCTTTGGAGCGCAATCAGGAGTAATTATGGATCAAATGGGTGCATACGAGGTTTATGAAATACGAAACCAGCATCTAGACCTGCAAAATTCACGAATGTATGAGCTGGTCTTTGAAAAAGATTCTTAACCTAAGAAGCGATATTGCAGATCTTTATGACATCCGACTAGGGGACGAGAAAGACACTCTATTCTGGCACGACCCCTAGTTCGAAAACCAGCCTATCATCGACAAGGAGAAGTTTCAAAATATCCATATCAGAACGTGGATATTTTGGGGACTAATCCCGTAGGTTACAATTATGTTCATAAATATTAAAATATTAGCTGGTATTCGTGGTTTTTTTCGAATAGTATGATTATGTGAGAGACCTTTTTAAGGCTAACAATAGTAGTTTGCAACTTCTAATAAGGCTCTTGGTAGAACCTTAATTGTAAAATTTTCATCATCCAAGCTCATTGGAATTAAAGGCGTGCGTGATCATATCATGCACATGAGGGATATTGCGGCTTAACTTGAAAGTTTGGAAGTGAAGATGTCAAAACATTTTCTAGTTCACTTTATACTAAACTTATTTCTCCAACCTTACACTCCCTTCAAAATATCTTACAACACACATAAGGAAAATATTAGATTAATGAACTTCTAACGATATGTGTTCAGGAAGAAGGGAGGTTGGCTATGGAGGAGGCGAACAATCAAATTTTACTACTCAAGTAAGAAATGAAAAGAATCAAGCCAAATTTAAGGAAATTGACAAAATTCCTCATCGGCCAAATATAAAGAAGTAGTTTAAGTATTTCTTTTATAAAGAAGGGACACATGAAGAATGATTTCATAAAGTTTAAGAATTGAATTGACACTAAAGGGTATGCAAAACATAAGGAAGCCGATGGGAAGTGAACAATTCATCTATTCTGATAGTCGGATGAGTTCGCATGTGGAAGCCATTGGCACATGCACTTTGGTTTTAAGTAGTAATTTTATTTTGCATTTGGAAAAAACTTTTTATGTTCCAAGTTTCTATAAGAACTTGATTTTAGTTTCAAAACTTGCACCTTTGGGGTTTTTTCTTTAACTTAATGGATTTTGGATTTAGTTTCATGAATATAAAGTTGTTTGTTATGGTATTTTGTTTGATGGTAAAGTTGTTGGTTATGGTATTTTGTTTGATGGTCTTTATCGTATTAAATTAAAAAATGACATTTCTTATAATTTATGCATGTTACTACTGGGTTAAAATGATGGGTTATGAATGAAGATTCCTCTATCTTGTGGTACTAAAGATTGAGACATATATCCATTTAAAGAGTAATGAATGAAGGGGTATTTAGTGCCTTGGATTTTACCAATTTGAGACTTATGTTGGTTGCATTAAGGATAAGCAAATAAATAAGTCTAAAAGAGGTACAGAGAGGAGTGCATATTTATTAGAAATCATACATACATATATTTGTTGTCTAGATATGGAAGCAAATAGTCTTAAATACTTTATCACCTTTATTGACGATTTTCACGATACATTTATCTCTACTTTTTACGTTTTAAGGACGTAGTATTGGATGCTTTTAAAAAATTTAAAGTTGGAGTAGAGAATCAATGTGGAAAAAATATTAAAACCGTGAGATCTGATAGAGGTGGAGAGTACTATGGTAGATATAATGAGAACGGACAAACACCTGGTCATTTGCTAAATTTCTTCAAGAACATGAGATTTTTGCCCAATATATTATGCATGGTTCTCCATATCATAATGATGTATCTAGAAGAAATATGACATTAATTGAAATTATGAGAACTATACGAAGTAATTCAAAATTCTCAAAGTTTTTGTTGACTGAAGCTTTAAAAATGACTGCGTGTATATTAAATAAGGTTCCATCTAAGGTTGTTCCAAAGACGTCATTTAAGTTATTTAACGGATGAAAATCGACTTTACAACATATGTGTGTTTGGGGTCGCCCGTCTGAAATAAGAATTTATAATCCACAATAAAAGAAACTAGATCCAAGGACCATAAGTGGGTAATTTTATTAGATATTTTGAAAGTCTAAGAGATATAGATTCTATTGTCCATCTCATACTATTAGAATTGTGGAATCAAGAAATGCAAAGTTTCTTGAGAGTGACTTGATTAGTGAGATTGATCAATTATGAGAAACAAATATCAAAAACGATCATTTAGAAAATTTGTCCCATAATCAATTAAGTGTCGTTCATACCCCTCAAATTGAAATTGGTCCACAAGTTGTTGATATTGATTTTGTAGATCAAGTTGATTTGGAGAAACATCAAGAAAATATTGAACAACCTTATGTACAATCGGTTGAACAACAAGATTATCAAAATGATGAAACAATATTAAGAAAATCTACTTGGAAATATTGAGAGACATAAGGAAGACTCATTGCTAAACGGTTTACTAAAAGAGAAGGAATTGACAATAATACATAGATTTTTTCTCATGTATCTAAGAAAGATTCACTTCAAATAATTATAGAATTAGTTAGATGATTTTGATTTAAAGTTACATCAATATGATGTGAAAATGACATTCCTAAATGGTGATTTAGAGAAAGAAATTTTCATGAAACAACCTGAAGGATTCTCCTCTAGTAAATGTGAGCATTTGGTTTGCGAGCTTAACAAATTCTTCTACGGGCTAAAACAAGCCTCTCGTTAATGAATTTGAAATTTCTTGATGTAATCACTTCATTTGGTTTTGAAGATAATATCATAGATCAATGTATAAACTAGAAGGTTAGTGTGAGAAAAGTTTGTTTAATTGTACTTTATGTGGATGACATATTACTTGCACCAATGATAAGAGGTTTCTATATGACGTGATACAATTTCTCTCAAATAATTTTTATATGAAAGATATGGGTGATGCATCTTATTTTATTAGTATTTAGATCCATAGAGATAGATCTTGAGACATTTTGGGTTTGTCTCAAGAGACTATATCAACAAAATTTTAGAGAGGTTTTAGATAAAAGATTGTTCACCAAGTGTAGCAGGATCCATTGTGAAAGGTGAAAAGTTTAGTTTGAACCAATGTCCAAAGAATGACCTTAAACGTGAGCAAATAAGAAATATTACTTATGCTTTAGGTTGTTGGAAGTACGATGTATGCTCAAGTATGCACAAGACCTGACATTACATTTGTCATCAGAATGTTAAGAAGATATTAGAGTAATATAGGTTTCGATCATTGGAGAGCTGTAAAGAAGGTGTTATATACCTTCAAAGGACTAAAGTTACATGCTTATATATAGACGAATCAATAATTCATAAGTGATAGGCTATTCAGACTTTTCTGGTTGCGTTGATTCTCAAAAATCAACATCATGATATATTTTCATGCTAGCTAATGGAGTGGTTTCATGGAGAAGTATAAAACAAACATTAACTACAACTTCCACTATGGAAGCTGAATTCGTTTCTTACCTTAGGGCCACTTCACATGGTGTATGGTTGAAAAGTTTTATTTTGGGACCTAGAATTGTAGACTCTATTTCTAAGCCATTGAGTTTGTTGTTCGACAACTCAGTAACAATCTTTTTGGAAAATAATAATAAAATTAAGGGTCGAAGCAAGCACATCAACATAAAATATTTTACCACAAAAGAACATGTTAAGGAAAATAAAGTGTTCATTGAACACATTAATATTGAGTTGATGATAATTGATCATTTGATTAAAGGCATGCCAATTAAGAATTTCAAGGATAATGTAGATCGAATGAGACTTGGTCCCACAATGTAATTGTACATACAATTTTGGTTTAATAAAACTATTATTATATTTGATATTTTTTTAGAGAAAAAAATGGGGCAACAGATTAAGTATATAGCCCGCAAACACACTTAACTAGGCACAAAATTTGTTGTCTGACGGGCTCGAATCCAAGAACTTAGGGTTAGTATACACTTCTTAATACCGCTAGGTTAGAAGAGGGGATGATATTTTTCATATTGTTCGTTCACATATGGACATATTTATTTGAAAAAAATATTATTAAGTTTGGGCCTAAAAATAAACATATTTTGTATTCATTATGTTTAAAAATGATCAGAAATTTGATATATAGTAATAAATGGAATATAATATACAATTTTAAACAGGGATAAATCTATATAGGGGCTCGGGTGGGCTAAAGTAGGGGTGGGTCGGTACGGTATACCTTAATATTTTATCTATACCTTATACCTTACCTAAAATTTCGGTATGCAAAAAATTCATACCTTTACCTTACCTTGATTTTGGTATACCTTGTTTCGATATATCTTAATTTCGGTATAAAAAAAATCATACCTTTACCTTACCTTAATTTCGGTATACCTTATTTTCGGTACGGTATCGGTATTATACCTTTGATACCTAAAAAATATATTAATTTTTAAAAAAATTAATCTTATCGGTAAGGTAGAGATTGCATATATTGAATAATATTTCAGTATAATTATATTTTGATATTATTCAAAAATTATATTTCTATAATTAAATTAATATCAAATCTATTTAATTATTTCTTTATAAGTATTATATATATATATTTATATATATATATTAACTTATAAATACTATTTCGTTATATCTCGATATAGATAAATTTTAAAAATCTCATATTTTTACCGTACCAATAATTACGGTATCGGTGTCATACCTTACCTTTTTTCGGTATACCTTAAAAGTCGATATTTTCGATATATTACGGTACGGTATTTTCAATATACCTTTAATATCGGTAATTTTCTTCACCCCTAGGATGAAGTTTACCCTGAAAAAAAAATTACGGTAGAAATGTGACATCACCCTAATTTTTTAAATTATTAAAAAATGGTAAAACTTATTTTTATCCACTCGTTTTATCCAATTACCTCGTTATTCTTTTAAGTTCACCCTAAATAATTTAGGAGCCCTAAATAATTTACAAGCCCAGCCTAATTATAAATACTGAGCCCGTCCCTTCTCTGATTTTAAATATGAACTTATGGTCATGATTCATATATTTGATTTTTCTTTAGGATGAATATGATACTAATGAACCAAGTTGGAGAATGCACATATTAATTTTATGTAACAAATAAAATGTAAAACACACAAATTATTTTATTTGATAATGTGTATATTGGAATTAATTTGTACATTCAAACTTTTGAAATTACAAATTAAATTTTGGGAGGTTATTCTCATTGTGACATTTCGATATTTAATGTATTTTAATTCATTGTAATTAAAATCACACATTGAATAATATGGTTACAATAATCTTCATAATATCACTTTAATGGAATTAAATAATAAGTAATGATAGAGAGCAAAATTTGGTATAATGAATGTTATCGGGAATTGTGTGATAACACGTGTTTGGACTTGAAAAATGAACACGCGTTGTCACATCATTTCTGATACCAAATTCTCGTTCTCGAAAATTACTTTCAAATAAAATATATTTAATGTAATTTATATATATATATATGACTTATTAGGTTTCTACAATTGAGAGTTTAGAAAGACAAAGAATTTAGAAGAATCTCTAAGGGTAGTGTTAAAATGTTGTTGAGAAACGCTAATGTTCATCGGCAATTATCGAGAAACAAGACAAATAATGACGGAAGGTAAGTGGCGGAGGAAAGATTTGCAATTTTATTACTTCATTGATTGAATACCTTGCTTTCCCACCTCCCTTATGGGAGAGAAGGGGGGCCATTGATTCTCAGGGAGAGAAGGGGGCCTTTGATTCTCACTTTCGAGATGCGATTTTCAGGAAGAGAAGAGGTTATATCAGTTAATCACTATCAGTTAATTCCCTTCCTCTAATTCATTAGATCCAATTCAATCACGCTTTCGCTATTTAATTTAATGTTTATAAAGTTTTTCTGAAATCATTAAATCGATTTTAATTTGAAAAGATTTCTTACATAGAACTCTTATTTAAGAATATGGGTGTTTCCGAAATGCAAACAAATAGGGTCTTTCCGAAATGAAAACTGTAAGTGCCTCTAATGATGACTTGGGGTCTCTTTATATTGCCACTCCCGTTGAAGCATTGGAGTTGGTAAATGTTGTGTTGGCTAACATCCCCTCCTCACTAGCTTCTATCACGATGACTATAAATGCCCGGGGGAGGGGGCTATATATGGGAGACTCGGTTAACCGGGCTTTCATCTGGCTTGGAAACTTCATTTGTTCATGTTGAAAACGAAGACAAAGTTGAGGAAGCTTGGGTGGTCAATTGTGGCTCATAAGAGAATTTGAGAGCATATTTCAGTCCAACATGGAGGCTCTGGTGGGCAATTGTGGCTCGGAAGAGAATTTGAGAACATATTTCAGGTTGTGGGTGGATTACATTAGATAAATTGAGAAAACAATGAGAAACGTGTCAAAAAGAAATATTGAAAAAAAAACAAATTAAGTCACAAATTGGCTTTTTATGTGTACAAATGAAAAGTTTCAACAGTTCCAAAAACAAACATATATAATTTACTAATTAAGATTAAAATGAGTTCATTTAAAAATCATTGAAAAAATTAAGGAGAAAAGAGATATTAGCCTCACAACAATTCTAAGATTATATAATCTAAGCATTTTTTAAATTCTCAACACTAAAAAGAGAAAATATTTGATCTTAATTACTTATAATAATGAGACTAGAATAAAAGCACAAACGAAAGATATTAAAAGTAAATATATTGTCAAATTATCCACATCCTAAAGATATGTAACAGTAAATATGTTGTCAAACAACATAAAAAGAAAACGGATAAAGATGTCCTCTCACCCATGATATCACACAACCAAAAACTAACACAAACATCCAACTTCAAGCATTTAACCATATCTAAATTCAATATATATATATATACTCGATCATGGTTAAGACATCAGATATGCAGATTCCATTAGAGCTGTAAAGAGGTTGTGGAGGTGTTACCCAATGCATATCTATGGCTCCTATGGCCCTTAGCTGGTTTCTTTACTTCCATCATTTCTTCAGTCTGCCTTACTTTCACCCCTCTTATCAACTGTATTACAAAGATGAGTGAAAAATGAATTATATATATATATATATATAGTGTATGATCAAATCAAATGTTGAGTCAAATTAAGATTAGGTACAAATCATACATATTTTCCACACTTGACATCTTTGTAAATCACAATGAAGTCCCCTTCTTGGAGCCCATTGGCACGCACAAAATCTCCTGCGTAAAAGAACTTTGATTTTTCTTTTTCTTATAACTGAAGTCACAAATAATTACTAGAAAATAAATACCTGTATTTTCAAGTAGATACATCCTGCTTTTGTTGTTGGGCCAAAACCTATTAAAAGAATGAGCAACACTTTTTAAATAACATAAGTACACATTTACTTGGTTGTATTAGGTTTGTTAGGAAGTTAAAGGTATTCAAACAAAACCCTAATCTCTTTCCCTGGTTCGTTATATTCAAAGATTTGACTATATGCGACCATTAAAGATATAATAATAAAACCCTAGCTTTGAATAATAACCTAAATACTCCAACTACCCTCAATAGATGATAGACCAATGCACAAACATTAACTTCTAAGGGCTTATACTATAACTTGGATTATTAAGTACCATATAGGGGGAGGGATACCCCCTTCTTGTATCCTTTGAAAAACAGTTGTACAAAAATATTAAAGAAGACAAATCTAACTAATTTTAATTAACTTTTTTCAAAGTATACATGGAATGGTACATGCTGGGAACCGTTGATCGGTCCCCTCAAATGGAAGGAAAAACATTTCTTTCATAAAATAAAATAAAATATTTTTTTTACCCGTCAGAGGGAACAGAGGAAAAGGTTGTCCCCAGAATAGGCAACCCCCACTACCCCATATAGAATGGCAATATGTACCCCATTTCAATATTATTACTCATCTCCTATCTCTTTACCCGATTTCAATATAGTTAACCATCTCTCACCCTGTCCCCGATGATATCTCATATTCAATTTCCATACCGATAACCTAGTTACCCGATCTTAGACCGGTATCCAAATACATGATATTATGGCATTTTTGCTCAATCTTGTCTTTGTCAATTTGAAGAAAAGAGAAGATGACCAAGAAATGCTAAGAGAAGAGATTTAGGAAAGTAATTTTTTTAAATATTGCATAATATAATTTTAATATATGATATATTTTTATGTAATTATGTATGAATAGTATATGGTTTTGGGGCGGTTATAACCATAACCCATCCCCGAACCACCAGACGGGTAATTCAGTTGTACTCCTTATACCCGATCCGGATTAGAATAACCTTACCTGACTATGACAAATATCATGTTTTCGGGTAGCTGATCCCTAACCAAATATGATGGTTCCCACACATTATAATGAAATAAAATAATAATAATATATAGTTACCTGTATCGCATGTTCCAAACCCTAGAAGTTCCAACGTCTTCCATAGCAATTGAAATTCCATCTCTACCTTCCAATTCTGGAAGATGGGTTTCAGCCTCTTTCTGCAAACAATTTGTGAAAAGCTCAACTAATTATTAACACATCAAATCTGGATTTAACGAAATAACCCAGTCCTATTTAAACATGTTAATATAATGAATTGAATTTACCTTGGGTAGAACTATTCTTCCTAGATTGCCCACATCACTTTGCTTCAATACCTTCTGTAGAAGATACTTCAAGTTCTTCTCAGATTTAAAGCCCTAAAAGAAAAATCATATCAAATCAAATCAAATCAAAACTTCACTACTCCTGAAATGGCGTGCATGTGGTGGAAATAATGAATCAATATTGTTAAAATCAACAAACCTGTCTTCTTTGTATTGATAACTGCAGCCTCTTCTGTTGTTGTGGCCTCACTGTATCAACTGTACTAATTGGATGCTGCTGTGCCGGCTGTTCATCTGCAGTCATCACCGGAATACCAGAACCTGAGGCCGGCCAGTAAACCCAGTTGGAATGCGTCGCCGAATTTGTCTGGGAATTTCCATTTGCAAAAGTATCTGGTCCAAGAATCATAGACCCTTGTTCGTCAACAGTCTGATTCAGATTTCGAGAGGTGGGTTGATGATGGTTTTGATGATTATGTCGGGGATGACGAGATTTAAATCGTCTCTGCCTTGCCATTCTCTTCTGTCTTGCTTCTTTGGTGGCAGATGAACCTAACCTCACTAATTTCTCCCCATTCAGACCACGATAATAATGAGCAGGATAAGGATATTGGTGTTTAGTTCTTCTGTATTCCACCATAGCCGCCGTAAAACTTCCACTCCTAATCGCCGGCGGCCAAGTCTGTGGAGGTTCTGGAGCATGTGGGTGATGGTGGTACTCAGAAGCTGTCGGATGATGATTCACAATATTACTAGAATATGTTTCCGGAGCCATGTAACCGACCATGACCGGAGAGACCGGGTAGGGCTGCTGAGGTGGAAGCCAAGTCGATACATTAGGGTTTGTTTGGTTTGTCAATTCAGCTGCTGCTACGGCCATCTCGGATTCTTCACGCATGCGACGTTTCTGAAGCTGAGACTGTTGTACCCAATCAAGGATGAGTTTGAGCAATTGTTTCTTGCCTTCTTTTGATGAACCCAATCTTTTCTCGGCGGATTCGACTGTTGATTTTCGGAGTTTAATGTTTCGCACGTCTTCGGCGGTGATATGTTCCTTGTTTGATTTCAGCCATTCGTAGAACACTTTTCCCAGGTCATCTGAATTGTTGTTTTCACTGTCTCTCTTCTGATCATCTTCAATCTGAAAGATAGATGAAGGATCCCAGATCTCGTTTGAGTCCATAGAATCCATGTACCCGAAATTCTCCCTGAAATAATCGTCCATGCAATTGATACCACAGATCCCACCATCCCCTGTTTTTGCCTGAACGGCGGCCTTAAACGGATGTCCTGCATGCAAAAGATTCGTATCCTTTTCATGGTCTTCTTTTACATCGGACTTGATGATGGCCCAAGAGGAGGACGAGGATGACGTGGCAATAGGATTCGCCGCCGCCGGAGTTGAGGATGTTGAAGAAGAAGAGGACATGCAAGGGAAATCTGTTAGTGGAGGAAAGTCGTTGTAGAAGATGGAAGGCTCGTTGATGTCAATGAAGATATTTTCATGGTTCCGATCATCATCATCATCAACAACAGGCCAGATCTCTCCACCGGTAACCTTTTCTGATCTTTCCACCTCCATTGAATCAAGTTCTACACCATCAAGCTGCACATCGCCGATAATCTCCACCATCTTCTTCACCTATTTCTAGAGAGAGGAGATAGAGATATTATCAGTTGTCTCAAACTGTGGTGATTAATGAAGCAAGAGAGAGAAGATGGAACATAGAGTATCTGGAATTTAAGAGAAATCCCAGTATCCACCATAATTCAGAGAGATCTTACCATAGTTTTGTTTCCGGTGGGTTATCTTTAGAAGAAGTAATGAGAGAGGGAGAGAGAGTTGGTAAGGAAAATTCCAAGAGTTGTTTGTTGGGAGGGTGTTAATATGTTGATGGATATTAATTTCATTTGGTCTTTTCTTTTGAGATAAGTTCAAATTAGAGAGAGAAAAACAAAAAGCTCGTGTTAATATGGCAGTAGCCATGCGTTCTCTTCTCAATGGTTAAACAAGGCGGTGTTCAACAGTCATCACTTTTCTCTCTCCCCGGAGTAAGAACGTAAGCTTTTCCGTTCTTGGAACTGCTGCTTTTCAAATTTTATAATAAGTCCAATTATGTTATGTCCTTGTTTGGTTGTTGGAAAGTAAAAAGGAATAATATATTTGCTAAAGGTGTTTAGAGTTGACATTTATCTTAATCAAAATACTCACCATATATATATATATATATATATAGTTATGTTTCTCTTTTTATAGAAATATATTTTTTTTACTTTATATAGATAAAATGTTTGAACTACAATATTTATTCAAAATGCTTTAAGTTTGCCATTCTCAATTAAACATGATATTGAAATGAGTGTTTGATGTTGTTAGAACATCTTCATTTAAAAAACAAATCCTGTTACTTTTGTGTGAACTTTTTTATTCAAAATTTATTTGTAGTTTAATATTAGGAGCGATATTTAAACTAGCACGAATAAGAATATATACAAAATATTATTTATCTATAAATATTTTACATAAAATTAATATTATTCAAATCTAATTAATTTCAAATTGGTTTTGATTTGTAAAAATTAAGTTTAATCTAAACATAATGTTAACATATATTTTATCCCATCGGCGTCCACTTAACCCTTAATTGATCATCATTTTGTGACTCATACTTTTTCATAGACCTCTTTTATCCCCTCAGCAAACCACTCATCAATCTTAGTCGACCTCAATTGATGACACACCTCTTATCTCTCGTCAAACTCAACCACTAACCCCCTAATTGACCTCAATTGATGACACACCTCTTATCTCCCGTCAAACTCAACTAATAACCCCTAATTGACCCTATCTTGTTACTCACACTTTTTCATAAACCTCTTTATCCACTCAGCAAACCACCCACTGACCATAATCTTGTGACTCATACTTTTTCATATGTCTCGTTATCTCTCAACAAACTACTCACAAATCTTAATCAACCACTCTTTTACTCTTGTTGATAACTTTGAAGAGATGATAATTATTTATGATAAAAAGACTTAAAAGATATTAATATATATACCTAAAATAAAAATAAAAAATATTTTAATATTTTAATTAATGAATTGAGTGATGATATAAGAGATGAAAAAAAAAATAATTTTTTTTTTATTTTGTTTGAGTTATTAAAATAATTCAAACTGAGTCAAAGTTTTTATTGTTCTTAATATATTATTATTTAATAAATTTAAATTATATAAAAATATTTAAGAATTTGGTGTTATCCAAATGATATTAAATAAAATATTATCTTTAAATAAAGTGATTATATTATATTATTTATTTGTAGTTATTTATCTTATTTCATTGTTATTTAAATATCTATTATTATATTTTTTTAGTTTTATTTATTTATTATATACTTTTCTTAATTATTATATTTAAATAAATTAATTAAATTTTGATATTATAATATAAATAATAATGTAATTTAAATATTTATATTTTTTATAATTAATTTAGAGAAGGATAGAAGAGAGAATAAAAGAGTGACATCAAAATCATTGACTAGTTTTCAACTAATTTGACATTTATTACTTTTCTCATTATTTAATTTAGATTGAAAATATACTAAAACTTTATTATATATATATATATATATATATATATAATATTATTAAATTATTAAATTTTGTTTATTTTAAAGATTTTAATATTAAAGAAGATAAGTCGTGAACCACGGGACGAAATAAAATCGCAATTCTGGCAGGTATTTGGAAGCAAATTCTCAAGTCTCTCGCCCAGTTCCAAAGACATTAAATTGTCATGACCAATAAAATGAGCGAGAAAATCATTTGCCAATTCAAAATCTTATTCGAGCGAGATGGGAACTCATTCGACAAAGCCGAATACGAGGCAATTGTTCTATGGTCGGTTATTGTCATGAGAGAGTTCTACAAGTGCCCTAAAACTTATGCCTACACTACACAAACAAACGCAAGCCAAACCTGGAAAACCAACAAGGTTTGGGGCAAAAATGGGACAACTAATTGAGGGAAGCTCAACGTGGATCCTAGCCTAAAAGTTAAAACGCTCAAATACCCGCTCCAAATCGAATTTCCCCTAGAAATTGAAAAGGGATGCATTAACAACTGGAAGCGAGTTGTCGTCGACACCTTCATGGGCACCCACAAGGCCCCATTTTGAGCAATCAAGGCCGCCCTTTTCTGACAATGGAGCGAAAAGGGACTAAAAAAGTCAAAGTCAACGACTTTGGCTATTTCAAGCTCGCCATCAATGACTCAAATTTTACCTTCATGTTCAACTTATGTTTCAAGCTCGCCAAATGGAATGAAGAAATGGACATCAATATCAAATTGTCACAATCCGAACAAGTGTGAGTGAGACTGAGAAATATTCCACCGCACATTTGTAATGCCAAAACACTTGCCTACCTCACCAGACTCATTAGAAAGTCGCTTAAGCTCGATCCCGACTTTGACTCATTTGAACGAGTCATGTTTGCCCGCATTTGCATTGAGATCGACTCAACGAGTACAAAACCAGAATATTCGAGCTATGATGCCGGAATAGAAACATGGCCACCATTGAGGTCATGTACGAGTAGTTGGAAAAAGAGGACGGGAAAAAGAAAAAGAAGCCCGTGGCCACTCCCGAACAAGAGAATGTCAAGGTGGTCAGGAAATCATATATCGAATTCCTCAAAGAAAATGAAAGCCACAACGAATACATGAACAAGAACATAACCGATCACGATCCCACTAATCCTGAAACCGAGGCCCTTTTCCCACTAATTAGGTTCAAAAAGCCCGATGTCGACGTGAATGATAGCAAAAGCCAAAGCCAAAGCATCTTGAAATTCATGAACTTTGAAACCAATGAAAGACGCAACATTGTCAAAGAAACCACCTTAAGGTAAACAACTCACACACTTAACTCCAAACTCAAGTCTAAAAGGAAACAAATGACAAGAGAAGTTAACAAAGACGAAAATGCCGAAACTCTATCCGGAAATATATCCCCAAAAGAGCTAAGGGTGACAAGAAATAAGGAAAGAAAGAACAAGAGCAAAGACAAAAGAAAAGAGTCTGAGGAAATCAACATCTATCGTCTTGATTTAGTTGATTGATTGCTAGTTTCATTCCTTATTCACTTTTGTACTTTGATTTAATGTCCGTGTGCATTTCTTAGGTCAAGTGTGGATTTTTCATGGCCATCGTGTGTTGACTTTGAGCAAATTGTTGTAAGCTCAATTTTAGCTCTGGTACTCCTTTTACCCTTTCCGATCTTTTTAATTAATGGCTTAAGTCATTTCTCAAAAAAACTAATTATAATACAATATTTTTTTATACGTCAGTCAATTTTGTTAAATGAATATTGAATTCTTACCACTTTTAATAACAATAATGGTATATAGATAACTCAACATTTAAGCTAAATAAAATTATTTTTTTATAATATATATTTAATTTATTTGTTAAATTATAATTTATTTAATTAGTGTAAACAATATTAATTTATATAAAATTAAAATAAAATATTATTTTTTAAAATTATTAATGGATATAACTATATAGGTTATATAAGAGAACATCTTGGTGAGTAATATATATATATATATATATATATATATATATATATATATAAATATATAAAGTGTTATGTATAAAATGATGGACCAAGAGAATATTTATATAATAAAAACATTAAATAATTTAGAAAATTTATCATTATATATATATATATATGAAGTGTAATATTATATATATATATATATATATATATATATATATTATAAATATATAGAAATAAATTAAAAGATTTATAATTTTATAATTTTGTTTAAATATGGTGTGAGATATAATTTAGTTTTTATATTATACATGATTGATTAGAGAAAATTGCATAATATATATATATATATATATATATATATATATATATATATATATATATATATATATATATATATATATATATATATATATATATATATATATATATATATATATATATATTAGTTGAAAGAGAAAAAATATCCATTTTATCTTTCTATTTAAATTATTTAAAATATAATATAATTATAAATTAATTTATAATTATATATATATATATATATAAATATATTTTTAATTACTGTTAAAATAATTTCATTAAAATTCAAAAGTGAAAATGTCATAAATCAAAACTAGATAAACTCTAATTATTATTAAGAATGACAATAAAAAAAATCTTAAAAACAACTGATTAGTAACATTCATACATTCTAAAAAAAACAGAGATTACAAATAGAAAAAACTATATTTAAACATAATCATCATAGCCTAGGATTTTCGCATGCCATCTATCTTCATTAAGAGGCCTTCTTCTTCTTCCTTTAACGATAAAAGGAGATTGTATTGAAAAGGATGATAAGTATTGTTGTTTCTCATTTTAAATTATCTCTTTGTACGAGCCCGTTATGATTTGATTAAAAAATTGTTTCTATGAATTTCAAGACTTTTACCTTTGTTATCTTCAACTTGAATTTCTGTATTCATGTATTCCTTATCTTCAGCTTCAGACTCCACATCAGTTTTGGAATCTTCTTTATCAGCTTTAGATTTCTCTATTTCAGCTTTGAAATTCTGGGTATTTTTATCTTGAGTTTCCTTAACAACAACTTTAGGTTCATCTTCCATTTTCATCATAATCTTTTGCATTACATAAATTTTTCTTTTTCTCTTCACCTTGATTCCCTTTACTTTATTTCTTTCGCTGCTTTCCATTTTCTCAGAATCCTTCTTACTTTCTTCTATAAATGTTTGATCTTTGAGTTTAGCCTCCTCTATTTCCTTCTTTTTATTTTATATTTCATGGCCTTTCTTCTCTTCTTCTTCAGCTTTATCACATTTATTGTGCAGAAAAATGTTACAGAAAGCACACCTTTTTGGTTTCCATTCATAAGAGATCTCGATAACATTGTGCTTTCCCTTTTTGTCCACAATTGTCATTTTCATTGGCAGAACACTCCTAGAATGTACTTCAATGCTAATTTTAGCAAAAGACATGTGCTCTCCTCCTTCAGTTATTGAGTCCATATATAATGGTTTTCCAATTGTAATTTTTTTATTATTATATTATATATAAATGTAATCACTAAATATCTATATACCCAATTTATAAATTTAAAAATAATAATTTTGATTATTTTCGAATAAATAAATAAAAATAATTAACCTAATGCCAAAACCTAATTAAATAATCAATTAGATTAATTGTTGTGATAATAAAACATAATTAGTTGACGATATAAAAAACAAATTGGTCAAAAGCGTCATATTTATTTTAAATATTTTTGTGTATTTTAAATATTTTAAAAATAAAGCCAAAAGGGTGAAAAATATTTGGCCAAAATATCATATTTATTTTAAAGATTTAAAAATAAAGTCAAAAAGGTGAAAGAAAATCAATTTCAAATAAACCCTTAAATTTTAAAATAAAAATAAAATAAATATAAATCCACTGCAGTCGAATCCCAAAAGATTCGTTATACTAGGAATTATAACCATTGGATAGGCGCTGGAATTTCATCCAACGCCTCAGCGATGCCCTTTGCAAAAGAAGGAGCGTGCACCCGTGAAGCATCGAATTAGCTCACGCCACGTTAGCGAAAACGCAACAGAGCACCTGAAACGCGACAGAACGCGGATGGAACGCTTCACGTCCGCGTTTTCACTTGAAACGACGTCGCCATCTTTGATTTTTTAAAGATGGAACTCAACCAATTCTATCTTGTTTGACTCCATTCAAAAAATGAAATGATCATCCTATTTCGGTGATCATTTACCTTCCATCTAAGTGCGTCATTATGCCTATTCCAGCACTTAGCCAGAAAAACAGTCAAAACACCATCATTAGTGTTAGACTGATTTAAGCCACTTGGCTTCCTCAACTGACTTCTAGCCTCCTTTGATGATTCCAAAGTGAAGAGAACATTTCAAGCCACGAATCAAATGTTTCAAAAATCCGCCCTTGAAGCTTTAATCTTTAGGATTTTTTGAATTTTCGTGTAAGGCCTTAAAGCTTGGATCCAAGCATCCCCAAATCTTCCTTAAGGTGTAAGGAGTGTTCTCCAATCCGCTTCCAATCACCCTTTAATTCATACTTTCAGTTTAAATTGAAATTTTCATATTTCAATTTTCATATGCTTGTATGCTGTCTAGTTTATGAATTTGTTGATTAAATCAATTCTAGGATCATTTACAAGCTTTTTGTGAAAGTTATAACCGATTATCATTCTTAAACAAAAAAAAAAAACAAATTTAAATTTTGAAAAATTGAAAATTGGGTTTTCTGTTCTTGAAATAATCCTAAAAAAGAGTAGCCCAAAAATCTTCCCAACATGTTTTTAATGATGTTGGTTAACTATTTGAATCATGTTTATTCCATTCCAATCATGTTTTATCAAAATCAAAATTTTCAAAATAAATGAAAATTTTGAGTTCTTGAATTGATCTAAATGAACAGTCAGTGTTCATGTTTTGGTAAAAATCAATCATATGAAGTATAAGGAAGCTATTGGAAAATTTTTACACTTCATATAACTTTAAAACCAAAACCCAACTTTTGGTCCCAAACTATTTTGATGAAAATGAGCATCATCCAAGTTGAATCACACCTTGAGATGATGTTCATAATGTTATTAGGAGCTTTGTACTGCTACCCAGGCCCTTGGATCATTGAATTCAAGCCTCCATAAAAATTATAAAACCTACAATTTTGATGTTCTTGAGGACCGATTGATCTGAACAGGACTGAGAGGTTCCACCGATGTTCTTCAGTTAGAACCGAGAGGTCCGACCAATGTTCTTCAACTAGTACTGAGAGGTCCGACTGAGGATTTTTACATCTGATTGATAAGTCGATCCTAGGATTGAGGAATCTCGCACTCGATTGAGAACTCTCAAATCTAGGACCGATGACTTTTACTTAGGACCGAGAGGTCTGACCAATAATTTTTACATTCGACTGAGAAGTCGAACCTAGGATCAAGGAGTCTCGCACCCGACCAAGAACTCCCAAACCTAGGATTGATGACTTCCACCTAGGACCGATATGTCCGACCGAGAATTCTGGAACTCGATCGAAAATTCTAGCTAGGAACCGAGAGGCCTTAGAACCCTGACCGAGGTCTATCGACTAGGATCGAGGGCTTTTTTAGCCTTGACTGATAAAAACGAACCCAAGACCGATGACACCGGTCCTAAGACCTATTTGGTTCCAATTTCAAAATTCCAAAATTAGTTTGGTAATTTTGGAACCTCAAACCATATTCTAAAAATCCTGAAAAAATAGAAAAATATTTAAAAATACTTTTGGGATATTTCTACAAAAATATTTTGATAAGGGTCCGATTGAGATTTATTTTTAAACCCTATCGCCTTTAGAATTGATATTCTTTAGGTATTTTCCTCCATAGTCATCATCAACAACATGTACCAACATTTAAATGACTGTTCTTACAATTTTTAAATACACAAAAACATATGCATGTATATGACCGGAAGAATAATCGGTCAAATAAAATGTTATACAACCGATTTTCAAAAGCCAAATTTATAAGTAGAGACCGTTTTAAAATAGGTACAAAGGATGAAATGCCAAAACCCCTTTCTCAAGTATCACCAAACATCGAACTAAAACGAAACTCTAGTGAAAAATATGTTTGTACATGTACACCATTTTTTTTTTATTGATTTTTGAAAATCAATTGACGACTCTGTTTCAAATAAATCATCTTTTAATTTAATTATTTTTAATTAATTTAAGCAACAAATTTCTAAAAAATCAAATTGTAATTTGATTATCGCAAATCTAAAGATTATTTAAACCATAACCCAAAATTAATATTTTTTATAATTAATTTCAAATTAAAGGGATTTATTTAAAATCTTTTAAAATAAACGTTTTATTTTAAAAACATTCCTGACACGTAAACCGATGTTGAAATTTCTCGAACATTGAGTTTTTCGAGATCCAAGGGTATTCTGGGTACAACTTCATGGAGACTCTATTGGTGATTAAATATTTAACTTGAAAACATAAATTTGGTTTTTAAAAAAGTTTGTATCACGTTTTCAATTTAATAGGCATATCCCAAAAGGTACAACACCTAAGAGATGCAAAGGTTTTAACCTATTAAATGCATATAGTTGCCAAGAGGTACATCACCCTAACATTACTTCCAAAAAGTATACGATTAGAGTTAGTATTTCTAAACATATGTGCAATGTTTGTTGATGAGGAATGATAACTTGTTACTAATGAGTGATGTTGTGGGAGGAAAAACTGGAATGCAAGGGATAAACCCCATATTTTGGCGATGAGCCGTCGGATAGGGACATAGGGATTGTGGAGGTGGGGAGAAATTCCCAATTGAGTTCATACTCCCTAGTTTATGACGACGGTTTTACAACCTCTATTATCGGTGAATGATACTATTTTATGATTCCACTTAGTACAAAAAACCTTGATACTCTTACCAAGCCGATTATGTGTCATACCAAAACAACCAAAACCTCGTCACTACAACTCTTATGTGACTATTATATATGTATTATGTGTATGAATCTATAGTTCAAGTGAACATCTCAAATGTGTTCCTTCTTAAAAAAACACACACTTGTAAATGTTTTGAATTTCTAATCACAGACGATTTCAAAATTTGAATGATATCGCCCTGATCCCATGAATCGATAACTTCCACGAAAACGAGTGGAATCATTCAATCTATGGGCTGACTCCCATCAAGAGATTTATAAACTTTAAGAGTAAAAAAAAATTCATGATGCAAATACAAAGGAGGTGGAGCCTCGAGGGACGTGTATACTTTATGGCAGAAAGACAAATGTGTCCGACCATAAAGGAATTCTGAGCTATCCTGATGATGGACAGCAAGAATATTCTGCATCTCAATCCATTTGTAGAATCAATGTTATTAAGGAAGCTTTTGCAATAAGAATGCGGATATATTAAGACAACATCTGACACAATCCTAAAAAAGAATGTCACCGACTTCCAAAAATGGACGAAGATGTAAGTTGGGAATGGAGAGATTTCCCTAACCTTGGGATCTTCCATGATGACAGTAGTGGTTCTGTTATCCCACTTCATCCTCGCTCCAGCGGATGATAAGCCATCCTTCAAAATCCTAAAGGTAGCATACCACACGCATAAGAGAACTAAAGACTCCTCGAGTATCATTTTAGCTAAAGCGCTGATGGGTTTGAACAACTTGTTCTTAAACTCTACTGTAAGCAAAATAAGCTCACCTCTAGTTCTCTACCATATAGCTTTTTGATAAACTCGGACGCCTGCCGCCATTATGTCCTAGAGACATCATGTTCCCTTCTCTTAAATACAGAAGGATGAGGAAAGCTTCTCTTGAACCTCTTGTAGAGAAGGACGACAAAGTTAGGGAATTACTCCCGTGGTATCCCATCAAAAAAATGGCATACATGATGGATGATGAACCCATGATCATTCTTATGGGCTTGGAATGGGTCACCTCCTATTACACGCACGACCTTTTCAAAGAGTTCGCTCGTGACTTTATGCCCCTTTACACGAGAAGCGCCATCGCCGTAGATAGGCCAATCGACCACAACCTATGTGAGATATCTAGAGAAATAGAACAATATCTTCTAGTTGGCATTCCGAAGGAACAAAACAATTACATGACTGTCATTCTCGAAGAATATTAGAAGGTCAAGAAAAATGAAGAGGAGATGACTTTAAATGTAAGAATAAGCTACAATAGGACCTAAAGGCCTACAGCTCTGTCAACACTTTTCCCCCCTTTAGACTCTCTCTATAAATCTCAACAAGAGAGATATGTATGTAACAAACTTAATGACTATGTTTTGTATAACAACTCTATGTTTGAATTTTGAATCACCATGAGATGTTCATGCCCTAGAATTCATTTTATATGCATATTCATTTCATTGTACTTGTGTTACAATTTTTAACCCCAATCTCTTTATCATTGCAAAAATCCATGAGTACGACAACCGACACGGCTCCTAAAAAGAGAGATCCAAAAAACTGGATATTTTATACGTCACCAGATGGACGAAGAAGTCCCAACACTTAAAATAGTATCTACGACCGAATTTAGGGAAATAAAGGCAGCGTTGCAACATGTGATAGAATAACTCGCGCTAACCACAAATGAATTAGCTAATCAACAAATACCGTCCTCATCCCAAAATATGTCAATTCCTACCTAACCTATTTCGTTGATGTTCACTCCCATCAATCCCTATCCTTTTGATCTTCAAATTAAAGAGGAAGTCTCTTTGTATGAAGACTTCGACGAAGATTTCAACCAAACTACATAGACCCATAATGGGATGCCCGAGGAAGAACTCAACTCCATGGGACCACATGGGAAGCCCATTCCAATAGTAGACCAACTACCTTCTATAAAATATGAATGTTAGATGGCTCAAGTTCAAGCCATGTAGATAGAGATGCAATCCGAACTAAACAAAATGGCTAAGGGAAAGAGCATTAAAGTACACTATGACTGAAAGGATGCCATAAAAACTTCTTAACGAGTAGTTATTGTTGGAATTTTTAAACTAATTCTATAAATTCCATTAATGAATGGAAATTAGAATATGGATAATAAAATCAAATCAAATTCACATGAAATTCAAACGTGAATTAAAGGGTGAAATTTGATCCAAATGTATAATTTAAATCAATTAATTTAAATTAATTGATCTAAAATGCCTTGATGACCAATTAACAAAATGTTGTTAATTTGTAGTGTAACTTACATGAGTTTGTTATTATTATTATTATTATTTGTTATGATAATTTATATTATTATTAACAAATTGGAAAACCATGTAATGTTAGTATTGAATTGTAAATGCCTTAATTGTTTTGGCAAACAATTACTCTATAATGAAGAGAAAAACGTTAAGGTAATGAAGAGGCAGACAATGCCAACCGTTGGATCAAATGATGATTTTATTTAATGGTTTAACTTTCAACAATATAAGACCTCTCATCTCTAATCAAAAATAACTTCTTCATTTTTCATTCTTTCTCACTCTAGAATTCCAAAAGTCTTTTTCTTGTTTTGTGAGTGTTCTTCGAGTTCTGTGTTCGATTTTTCCGTTGAAACCCGGTGATAGTTCAGGTACTTTATCAAGTTCGTTGTGTAGTGATTTCGGTGCTGAATCACTACTAGATTCGTTGTACCCTGGGAGACAGCCATCTGTGATAAGCTCTAGCACATGGGGAGACGGTGGAACTGTTTTAAGGGAAATGTGTCTAACACATGCCTCGAATCAACCATCAAATACGGTGATATTGTTCTTCATATATTTTATTTATTTCATGTATTTGTAACATCATTATATATATATTTCTGTTATTTTTCAAGACAAGATTTCTAACAATCTTAAAACAGTTTCTTTGTGCTAAGCTATTTAAGAGCTTGCACCATCGAATACATTTTTTGTCTTTGATGTTTCAGAAATACGAGTCGCGGTGTTGCGGAAGAGATGATGTTCATTTCGAAAAAATGAAAAAGATTCATCTTAAGGAATCAACAAATAAAGATAAGTCTTTATTGCATATAAATATGTTTGATTATTAACACATATGTTCTTATGCTGTTAAAGCTTAGTTTTATAAGCTAATATATTTTGATATGAAAATTTTCTCAAGAAACATTAATTTGTATATTCATTATATAAATGTTATATAGAAAATAAATTAGAACACAATAATTTAATTTGTTCTAATCTTATTTAAAGATTTGTTTGGTTATTAAAATTATTAATAATAATGAATGAAAATAAGAAAGTAACTAATATGTTAACTTTCAATTTTTATAAAATTTATGGTGTTAAAATTAATTATAATTGAAACATATGGTTTCAGTTTTAAAATAATTAATTATAATATATACCTTCTTTTTAATTAAACAATTTAATTAATAAGAATATGGTAGGATGATTTAATAAATAAAGAGAGATGATATCTTTATTTATACATTGTTTTATATATTACATTTTATTATGGTAATAAGTTATGATTTTAAATGGGTATATATTGTTTGACAGAGTTTAAGTCAAAAAGAAGAGAAAATTAAGTTTCTCTATAAGAAGACAAAAGGTCATAAAAGCGGTACAACAATGAAATGGTGCATTGGTGCAGTGGTTTAAAGTTCAAACGCAATAGTGCGTGATGGAAGGGAGGTCCCATGTTCAAATCCAACTGATAAGATGATTTCTTTTGTAGAAATCAAACGTGATAAAATGACATTAGTCATTTACGTTGATTTCTTTTATAGAAATTGGACGTGATAAAATGACACTAGTCATTTACGGTAGAACCATTCAAATTTCTTGTATAAAAATTATTAGATGAATGGAGCCAATGATTTCTTTCATAGAAATCTGATGTGTTATAAAATGACACTAGTCATTTATGTTGAAACCATTCCAATTTCTTTTGTAGAAATTATGAGTTGAATGGGGGTAGTGAATGATTTTTTTTTTTTATAGAAATCAGATTTGTTAAAATGACTTTAGTCATTGATATTAAAACCATTTCAATTTCTTGTGTATAAATTATGAGTTGAATGTGTAGTCAATGATTTCTTGGTAGAAATCAGACTCGTTAAAATGACTCTATCCATTAATGTTGGAGATGAATGAGGTAGTTAATGATTTCTTTATAGAAATCAGACTTGAGTCATTGATGTGAAAATCATTATAATTTCTTGTGTAAAAATTATTAAATGAAATGAAATGGGGCACTATAGAAATTATGTGATTCATAATGACAGAAAATGAAAGTCATATGTATAATGAGATTAAATAAGTTATTTGTTTTAGAACTTATTCTAATCATGCATTTAAAGAGACATGACTATGTTAGTCGAAATTTTCTTCGCAAAAATTGTCTCGGTGAGAACAATCTACTAAGATTTATTTTGAGCATGCATAGTCGCTTCACGTCGATTATTGTTCAAAACATGGCAATGTAAGTTCTTCGATTAATATATGAAATATATTTGATTATGTGCTAATTGATTATTAATATAAATCATGCATATTAGCTAATAATATGATGATTCATGTTATTCATAATAAGTATGATTATCTAGAAATTTATATATATATATATATATATATATATAAATTAAGATTTATTTTCTATCTATTTTTATTTTAATAGATAATTTTGAAATTTGTCACAAATCATGTGTTCTTTAATTGGCAAAGAATTGTTATAGAATGTTAAAGGTCATCTAATTAATTAAGAAACGAATAATTGATGACATGAATATTTATTTTTATAATTAGTTAGTTTTATATTCGATTAAAGATAAATGATCAACATTCTAATTAAGTGTAATAATTAATATTCTAATTAATTATTATGTATTTTTTAAACGGTATTTTTAATGATAAATGAAGTTGTATATATATTTTTTTAAGAATATATATGACATATTATTTATCTGATTACGTTTTTATGTTATTGACTATATATATATTATAGTTGTTTTGTCATCGTGGTGACTAAAATGAAAGAAGAATAATATATAATATCATATATATGGATATATTAATTTTGGTTTAAATATATTTGATAATTTTGAAATCAAATAATTACAAGCAAAGTATTGTTTGATTTGAGAATAATGTGGCAAACGTGCCGATATTCCAGGATGCAAACGTGCAACCGGAAATAAATGTTTAAGCGACTTCGGTCAAAGATGCTTGAAACATTATGATTTATTTTGTATAAATCATGTGATATGGTGAATATTTATTTGATTAAATATTCTAATTTCTTTTATAGAAATTAAGTGTTGAAATAAATATTTTAATTGATTAAATATTTTAATTTCTTATGTAGAGATTATGTGAAGAATGATTTATATATGAATAAACATTCTAATCTCTTGTATAGAAATTATATTTTATTCAATTAAATATTTATGATATAGTTATCTTATTCATTGTATGATAAGTATAACAAAAGAAATTTGTAAGAGAATTGTGTGACAATTTCTTGATTAGAAAATCATTGATTTAAATCATATAAGTGTGTGATTTAAAAATGGTACCAACACGAATGTGGGGGCAAATATTTTTATTGATTATAACACAAAAATAATTGTGTATATTATGATAAATAAAAAGATAATTTATTGTTAGAGAAATATGTTCTCTATAAAAGATAAAGTTGCGCAACTTTACAAAAAAAAAAGAAAATAACAAGAAAATGTCTTGTTTATATTTGCTGAGTTGGTGTTCAAATCGATATTTTAGATTTGAGGATTTTGAAATCAAGAGACGTGTCATATTTTGACATTATTTTCATAGAACTTTGAAGAACCAATGTCTTCAAAAGGATTTTATGAAATAAATGAAAAAGAAAATTTATAAAGTCTTGATATGATTTATAACAAATTTTATAATAATGATATGAAAATTTGATCATACTTTTATTAAAAAGTGAATGTGACAATTATATATATCATGAAGACAATGAAAATTATTTCATTACGTGTCTTCTGTACGATATTTTATCATTGAAAATTGCGATAAAAATGATAAAATCCATTAAGGATATGAATTGCACTAAACGAAATATCATGTTATTATCAAATGATATATTGATATTATTAAATGAAAGACTTTATGTCTTAAAGTGAATATGTTTACACTTAGAAGTGTAATCTACGTATGGAAATCTTCTAAGAAACTTATGATGGATAGATTAAACGTTATAATCTATATTTTTGACTTATGTCGAAAAATAAAATATTTTTATGTAAAATATATAATCGTTTACACGAAGGCAGAATAGTTCTAAGACATTTTGTCTACTAGTTAGCCAAGTAAACAATATTTCCATAAAAAATTAAATGATAAGCATGTACGGATGACTATGCTTCTTATTAGAAGATGTTCCAAGGTTAACTAAGAATGTACCAACATAAATTTCTAATTATTGTGATAGTAATTATAAATTGGACAAGCTTAGAGTCAGTGACAAGTCTAGACATACACGTCTTAGACATAATGTCATTAGACTATACTCTCTAATAGAGTTATCAAATTTGACTATGTAAGTCAAAGATAACATTGTGGATCCACTAATCAAATTATTGAATAGAGAGATAGTTTGAAGTCTTTTGAGATATTAGCCTACTATAAGTTGGTATGAAGGAAAACCCAACCTATGCAGACTGGAGATCCCAAGAACTAGGTTCAATGGGACAACCTAATTGTACTAACTTGGAAAGTTATTGTTGAGGATTAATCTTACAACGAAACAATATATATTTTGACGAGGATAAGCATATCGCTTTTAATGATTCTTTGTGAGCAAAAAGATCACCTATGTGAGGGAGAAGTGGGGCCGCTTCGAAAGAATTGCACGGCTCAATTCTAGACCCTCTCACAGAACCAGACGCGTGTTCCATGGCCAAAATGGACACATCCATGAGAGCTTGACATGTATCAGGGAGAATTCTATGTGAACGTGTGTAATCGTTTACACAAAAGGCAGAATAGTTCAAGGACATCGAGTCTACTAATCAGCTAGTAAAGTTATATGCTTTCACAAGGGAAGGTTCAAAGGGTTACACCTACCTATCCTATGTAGAATTCAACTGTTGAACCTTCACCGGGTTAATCTTTCAATTTCCATTAATGTGGGGGATTGTTGGAATTTTTAAACTAATTCTATAAATTCCATTAATGAATGGAAATTAGAATATGGATAATAAAATCAAATCAAATTCACATGAAATTCAAACGTGAATTAAAGGGTGAAATTTGATCCAAATGTATAATTTAAATCAATTAATTTAAATTAATTGATCTAAAATGCCTTGATGACCAATTAACAAAATGTTGTTAATTTGTAGTGTAACTTACATGAGTTTGTTATTATTATTATTATTATTTGTTATGATAATTTATATTATTATTAACAAATTGGAAAACCATGTAATGTTAGTATTGAATTGTAAATGCCTTAATTGTTTTGGCAAACAATTACTCTATAATGAAGAGAAAAACGTTAAGGTAATGAAGAGGCAGACAATGCCAACCGTTGGATCAAATGATGATTTTATTTAATGGTTTAACTTTCAACAATATAAGACCTCTCATCTCTAATCAAAAATAACTTCTTCATTTTTCATTCTTTCTCACTCTAGAATTCCAAAAGTCTTTTTCTTGTTTTGTGAGTGTTCTTCGAGTTCTGTGTTCGATTTTTCCGTTGAAACCCGGTGATAGTTCAGGTACTTTATCAAGTTCGTTGTGTAGTGATTTCGGTGCTGAATCACTACTAGATTCGTTGTACCCTGGGAGACAGCCATCTGTGATAAGCTCTAGCACATGAGGAGACGGTGGAACTGTTTTAAGGGAAATGTGTCTAACACATGCCTCGAATCAACCATCAAATACGGTGATATTGTTCTTCATATATTTTATTTATTTCATGTATTTGTAACATCATTATATATATATTTCTGTTATTTTTCAAGACAAGATTTCTAACAGTTATTCCACTAGGTGTCAAACTATCAGCCATATCCAAATACATCGGAAAAAGCGATCCGTTTATTTTCTTCAAGATGTATACATCTGTAATGACCCCATTGTGCCTTAGAGAACCGACAGTTCTCCATCTATTACCCTAGTACCTCGATGATGATGCTCTACGCTTGTATTACCAGAAAAATGCAGTGTATTTACAAACTGTCGAGGAATTGGAAGCCGTGTTTATAGAACGCTTTTCTATGTAACTCAACTTAGAATCACTATAAAAGAGGTTGAAAAATATCAAATAAGGAGAAAATTAGAAATTCTCCGTGCTCATCAAAAGATGGAAACCTGTCACCGAGGAAATTGTTGGATTCTCCATTAAAACCTTCCAAAATATGAAGAAGTTTATAAAAACTGGCAATAATCTCGATGATGCAATCGAGAAAAAAAAGGATGGAAAAGCAGTCAAAGCTCCCCCACCTCCAAGTCGTTTTCCAAGAAAGGAGAAGACAGAAGTACACAAAGTAACAATTGATAGGCATGAATGTCTTCCACAAAAGGTGAGCCTAAACAAGTCTCCACGGGCTAAGGTACAAAAACCCTACTTACACCACACCTCCAAAGGTACCCGGACATCCTAGAGTCTTTGACGACTTATGAATTCCTTTGAGTCAGGTTATGAAGATTCTCTAGGAGAAGAATCTTATCAAACCCCTCACCGTAAGAATGGACAGACCATTCTTAGGGAAGTATGAGAATGCTTGGTATGACTATCATCAAGCAAAGGGCCACGTTACTCATAGTTGTAGCACCCTCAAAAACCTATTTCAATACTTGATCGATCAAAACGTGATCGCCAAACCATAGATAGCTAAAAATCCGCTATCGGATCACTAAGTCAACATGCTTATGACCAAAAAAGAATCATTTGATACCAACACGTTGCTGGACTTAATCCATGACGCTGAACATAAAATCAACATGATTGATCCCTGGACCAAAAAGAAGTCCAAAGCCCATTCCGGTAAAACGCGGTAACATGCGATGGACCATATTTTCAACCCAATTTCATGAAGACCACAATGGCCAATATTCCATCAACTTCCCAACCATCAGTATGAAGAGGAAAGAAAGATGAGCCCAGAGATCTTAACCCAAAAGACATCCTCCTGAGTCCATTTAGATAGACGAATGTTAACATTTCTATCTGGGAAATCCTAATATACTCTATCGAGCATAAGAAAACAGTCATCAATGTGTTAAGCAAGGTTCATGAACCTACTAATACTACCCAGAATAACTAGTAGGGATCATATCCGCTAGTTCGCAACATAACATGATCAATTTTGAAGACAATGATCTTCCATCAACCGAATCAGACCACACTAAGCACTCTACATTTTTGTGAAAATGGAGAGAAAGACCATTCCGATGGTCTTAACAGAAATTGTATTTGTTCTCAACATATGTCCTCGGAGGACTCTTAAGAAGATAAATGTATCTCGAGACAATAACATACCATTTGACTTGTGTGTCAAAGGCTTCGACATCTCTCGACGTGAGATAATAGGTTCCCTTAAATGCACCGTCCAAGTGGCCAACATACCCTTTCAAGTTGACTTTTGCGTTATCAAAATGTAGCTTTCCTATAACTTGATCTTAGGAAGACCATGGATGCACCAAGCCAAGATTTTAGCCTCCACGCTGCATCAAAATCTCAAGTTCATCACCAACGACCAAGTTATCATAGTCAACGGTGAGACTGACACTATAGTAGTCATTGGGTCTACCCATATCGACACTCTCGAGGTTGAACTAACAGGTTCTAGATATTTATGATCTTCGTAAAAGGTAATGATTCATCCAATGATCCTAACTTTACAACGTTAGCCTCCCCTCTATTAGATGGATGCACACAATGAGATATTTATCTAGAATGGGCCTAGGCCCGAACGCCAAGGACATGCCATCCTTCCCCCAACCGTGTTGTAACATGGACGACCGCAGTTTAGGATATACCTCTACAAGATTCGAAGTAATCCGCAAAAAGAGAATATCCAAACAACATATGACTATTTTGCCGACGTTGAATGAACAATTCACTTACGAAGGACAAAGCACCCTATGCTTCAACTTCCTAAACCCTTTATTAATCCAGATTTATAAATGTGTTTTCTATGTCTCAAAATCTTTTCAGATTGTCCTCATAATCCTAAACCAATGGTTTGTGTGATTAGGAAAAGAATGAACTATTGGTGCGACACCCTCGATAATTTAGCACATAACCGATTCCCTTTCATCATTTTATACTTTGATCGACAAAGATAGAACTCTTTCTCCTATCGTATGCAGAGAGATGTCAAATATTGTACATTGTAAGAAATTTAAGAACAATGATCTTGTTAGATAATATTTTCTTACATGTAATAAACCCCTCGATGTATCATCATAAGTTGATTTCGAATGCATGAGTAGAAACGATCTTTCTTTTTACTATTATCTAAAATTCGAAACTAAACACTTATTAGAAAACAAAGAAGATATTGTCTGTTCAGAAGAAAAGACAATCGAAATCAATCTAAACACGTCCGACGATCCTCAAATTGAACTAATCGGCCAAAGTTTAAACCCACAAGAACGTCCGGAGTTAGTTGAGCTATTGAAAGCCAACAAAGACGTCTTCCCCTAGTCATACAAAGATATGTAAGGCATTGATCCAAAGATCGCATGGCATTAGATTCCTCTATATCTAGACGTTAAGTTAATAAAGAAAAAGATCAAACGAATGAAGGAGAAAGTCGTGACCAAAATCAAAGAAGAAGTCCGAAAGTAACTTGAAGTTAAATTTCTCGAGGTAGTGGAATATACCTGGATAGCCAACGTAGTCCCCATTCTGAAAAATGACGGGAAAATACGTATGTGTGTAGATTATCAGGATCTAAATAAGGCCTAAAGATCACTTTCCACTGCCACACACCGATATATCTGTCGACCACATTGTCGGTCAGGAACTGTTATAATTTATGAACGGATTTTTAGCATACAACCAAATCCTGATGGTCCCGTAAGATAAGGAAAAGACTACGTCATAACAGAAGTAGGAACCTTCTATTATCGTGTCATGTCTTTCGGTCTTAAGAATGCAAGAGCAACCTATCAAAGGGAATCCACTACGATCCTTCATGATCCACAAGGAATTGGAAATCTATGTCGACGACTTGATCGTCAAATCAAAGGATCGAGAATGAGATGCCCAAAACCTCGAAAAATTCTTGTAATGAATAAGGAAATATCAGCTACGACTCAATCCGAAGAAATGCACCTTCAGAGTCACAACTGGTAAAATGCTAGGCTTCTTAATCACTCAAAGAGGAGTCGAAGTTGATCCCTCTAAGATATAAATAACCATGACAATGTCGGTCCCTCGAATGAAAGAAAAGTCCGATGATTTTTTACAAAAATCCAATATATTAGTCGATTCATTAGTAAGTTTACTATGACATGTGATCCATTGTTTAAACTATTAAAGAAAGACCAAAAGTTCATATGGGATGAAAATTGTCCACAAGAGTTTGACAGAATACAAAATTATCTAAAATCCCCTCCCATACTTATGCCACTTAGACCCGTCATTACTCTCATTTTATACCTTAATATAACAAACACAATCATAGGAAGCCTATTGGCTCAAGAAAATGAGGATAACCTCGAAATGACTATGTACTATATTAGTAAAAGAATGACTGAGTGTGAACTTAATAACACTCAAGTTGATAAAATCTTTTAGGTGTTCGCATGGGTTACCAAAAGGTTAAGACACTACATGTAAGTCCACCCCATCAAGTTGGTATCAAGATTGAACTCGATCCATTTCTTGTTTCAACAAACTCTTCTATCACCTAGGCTAGCTAAATGGATGATGATGATATTAGAATATCACATAGCCTATACAGTACAAAAGTCTATGAAATGAAACTGTTAGATAAAGGGAAAATTGTTAGATTAAGTTAAAGAATTAATAAGGGGGAATAAAAATCAGAAGGAAATCAATCAATTAAGAGAAACGTTGAGCTGATGATGCTTAGAATAATTAATTAAGACATAGTTTTGATGATGCATCAAAGTTTTGATGATGTAATTAAATAAAACTAAATCCTATAAATGTTTAATGCGCAGGTAAAATTAAAGAAGCACGTGTAGACGTCTAGGCAGACGTCTCAACAGTTGAGCTGTGAAGAAGCGCGGACAGACATCTCAACAACATAGTTGTGAAGAAGAACGGTCACACGTCTCAACAACAGAGCTATGAAGAAGCGCTAGTAGACGCTTTGCTTCAGTCGTAGTATGAAGAAGTACGAGAAGACGCCTTGCTTCATCAGCAGTCTGAAGAAGCATGAGCAGATGCCTTGCTTCAGCAGAAGTCTGAAGAAGCACGAGCAGACGCCTTGCTTCAATAGTAGTCTAAAGAAGCACGAGCAGACGTCTTGCATTAGCAGTCGTCTTAAGAAGCGCGAGAAGCATTCTTGCTTCAGTAGTCGTCTGAAGAAGCGTTTGCTTATCTTTATAGCTCATTAGCATAGTGAATAACAACGTTCATTATCAGTAGTATGCCAAGTCGGCTTAATACGACAAATGTACAATTTCCATGTACTCACTTATTCTACTAGCCCGCGCTGTACTTTTAAGTACACCATGTTCTATCGAATATTTTACATTACAATCTAGTACTCCACGATCCAACGAATATATTCTTGCGTATATCCCCGTACACCTAGCATACATTTAATGGAAAGTTGACACGTATCCCAGACTCATATTCGACCGTTGTTACACTTAAGATATAAAAAGGCATCAATGTATAACGACAAATCCCTTGACCATTCCGTATTGCGAATTACGAATTGTTAAGCTCTGTGTTTTACTCGCTCTAAGATTATTCTGTAATTCACTAAACTAAGATGATCTGTTGTTTACTATTCTACCTGAGTGTATTTTCATATTGTAAGTTGAATAGGTCGTTGTCTGTTCAACAGAGTGATAGTTAGGATTTCAAAAACAAGCAGCTGTTAAGTCATGTGTTCTGACTGAGTTTGTGTAGTCGCTATACAAACAAAGCCTTATAGTGAAAATCCTTCTAGAAACAGAAGAAAGGGTGACGTAAGAGTTTTATCTCCAAACATCCATAAAACTTTTGTATTATTTAATTACTGCATCTTTCCTTCTTGCATCTGTCGCTTCAAATCTAGCAAGCTTTTCCATACATGAATTCGTTCAAGAGTTTACGACGATTTGTGAAGAATAAAAACATATTTTCATTTCTAATAGGATTAAAATTAAATTTAAAGTGATTATTTGTTCAATAATATTCAACCCCCCTTCTATTGTTGACACCGATCCTCAAAAGTGGTATTAGAGCAAGGTTTTCTATTCTCAAGCATCTTTAGATATCAAAATCATGTATATCCTAAACAAAATCCTAATGTTCTCAAAGGAAAATTATGATGACTAGAAGATAAGAATGCAAGCTCATTTGCCCCCTTAAAATGATGACTTGTGGTATGTCATTACCGATGGGCCAATAAAAATCATGAAGGTCAGTACAACCACAACTTCAACCAATGGTGCTCTTGAGATTAAGGAGAAACCAATATCTGAGTGGAATACTGAATAAAAGAGGAAGGCCAACCTCGATAATATCGCCAAAGACATTCTTTATAAGACGCTATACAAGAATATATTCAGCAAGATCAAGTCATGCTCGACTGCCAAAGAAATTTGGGAGAAGTTGACTCAACTTTGTGAGGGAAACGATCAACCAAATAAAACAAACTCATGGTTGCCACACAAATATTTGATAGCATCAAGATGCGTCCTGGAGAAAAAATGATTGAATTCTATGAGAGATTCAGTAACATTATCATCGAACTCTCCACTTTAGGAAAGACATATAAGAATAGAGATGTTGCCATTAAAGTCATGAGAGCTCTTCCCAGAGAATGGGATATAAAGACGATGGCGATGAGAGAATCTAAAGACCTAAACAAGATGGAGTTGCATGACCTGTTCGCCGATCTGAAAGCCTATGAGTTTGAGATAAACTCAAGGAATGAAGAGGAGACATCCACATCTGCCATCACTAAAGCGCCGATGACTACTGAAGAGCCACCAACAACGATAGCTGTGAAGTCGGCTGAGCCGATCAACAGCGATGCCATGTCACTCTTCGTCAAGAAGTTTGAAAAATTCATGAAGAAGACTCATTCTAACTCAAACTCTAATAATAATAATTATAAGAATGAATCCAAAGCTGGTTTGAAATGTTTTAACTGTGACAAACCAGGTCACTTCAAAACGGACTGCAGAAAGTCTAAGAGGGATGATAAGAAGCATTTTGATAAGAAGAATAAGAAGGATCAAAAAGCTCTCCTAGTTAAGGAAAGCAAAAGCAAGTGGGATGACAACGACTCAAATGAAAATTCATCAAGCGAGAGTGATAATGAAGTCCTTAAATTTTTCATGGCTGACGACAATGAGGTATTTGACTTCTTTTCAGGCGAGTTCACAAGAGATGACTTAACCACTATACTCAATGACATGGTCTATGAGTACAAGAAGTTGTCAGACTCTTTTAATGAACTAAATTTGAAAAAAAAATCTGACAACACTTCTTCAACTCAATACACTAAACAAGAAGCTTTGAAAATAACTAAGCTATCATCTAAGAATGAGAAGCTCAAGGAAACAATTCAAACTCTTTTTACTATAAATCGAAGGTTAAACTATGTGGTTAGTTTCTGGACAAAATCTAGAGATGCCTTCATACTAATGAATAGTCAGCAAAAGCCTGCCGGACACAATCCGGTTTAGGATTTGTTAATAGCAACCCAGATGAGTCCAATAAAAAATTGAAACCAGAAAAAGGCGAGCTTAAACCAATAAGCTTTGTCAAGGGTAGCTTAACTGACAATGGAACTAATCACAACTGTGGTTACTTAATGTTAAAAGATGAGATTAAATATGTTAAGCCAACTGATAGCTGGCTCAAGCCAAAGAAACGGACAGCCAGCTGGTCTGGAAAACAAAAACTTGATAGAAAGTCAAGAAGTTTTTACCAAACTTCATCTTTTAAAGTTAATGAATCATCATCAGGCAGAAAGTAATATGCCAAATACATAACACACACACAACGGAAAATCCATAAAAATAATCAATGTATGGATTCCTAAAGGACTAATAATCCACGGACCTAAAGAAAAATGGGTACCAGATCTGTTATTGTCTATGGATGCAAGTAAAACAACACGTTCGGATGCAATACATATCAATAGATCAGCAAGTGGCGGACATCCATAAAACTCTTGTGTTATTTCATTTATACATCTTTCCGTCTTGCATATGTCGCCTCAAATCTAGCAAGCATTTCCATACTTGAATTCGTTAAAAAGCTTGCGATGATTTGTGAAGAATAGAAACATATTTTCATCTCTAACAGGATTAAAATCAAATTGAAAGTGATTATTTGTTCAACAATATTCAACCCCTCATCTATTGTTGACACTAATCTTAAAAGAAGCGTTATCGCGGACTTTCTAGTTTACCCATCATTGTTGAGTTAGAAACGAACTCCAGTTCCTTAATGATAGAATTATGAGTATTACACTAGATACACGGGAATTGATGTTTAACGGAGCTTCCAAAAATCAGAGTTATGGAATTAGGATTTTGTTAGTTAACTAAAAAGGACATACAACACAATATCAATAAAACTCGAGTATCTCGTCACTAATAATGAGGCCGAATACATGGCATGCCTCTCGCGTCTCAAATTGGCATATGAAAAAGGGGCAACCAAGATGTAAGTCATTGAAGACTCTAACTAGGTTATATCTCAAGTCAATATCACGTGGCAAGTGAAATGGGAAAACTTGAAACCCTACCACGCCCATCTGACCAAAATGATGAACAATTTCAATCAAGTATCGTTTCTTCATGCTCCACGAAGCCAAAACCGCTTCGCGGATGTATTGGCTACTTTAGGCGCCATGACTTAGATATGTATCCAAAACCTTGTCTATCGACAAGTACAAAGATCAGTCGTATATGATCTGTTAACAATCTTGTTTGTTGATAAGAACCCAAGATCATTTATCATGATCCACTCAAAATTCCTATCATTCGATAGGTATCAAAACTCTATCTCTCGATAGGTACTCCAAACCCTATCACTCGATAGGTACGAAAACCATATATCTTGATAGATACTCAAAACCTTATCACTAAATAGGTACGAAAGCCCTATCACTCGAATAGGTACTCCAAAACCGAGCCCTATATCTTGATAGGTAATCAAACCCTATCTCTCGATGGGTGCCCAAACCCCTAGTTGTTACTAGGTACCAAAAACCCTATATTTCAATAGGTAGCTAAGCCATGTCTATTGAAAACCACAAAGATTATACATGCATGATCTACTAAAAAAACTATCTTTTGATAGGTATTCGAACCTTGTCTGTTGAAACTATAAAGATCATACGTACATGATCTTATCAAACCCTATCTTTTGATAGGTATACAAGTCATGTCTGTTGACAAGCACATAGATCATTTGTACATGATCCGTTAACAATATTATTTATCGACAAGAGCCCAAGATCATTTATACATGATCCATTAAAACTCATATCTCTTGAATATGTATCAAAACCCTATCGCTCGAATAAGTATCTCAAACCTTATTGCTCGAATAGGTACAAAACCCTATCTCTTGGTAGGTATTCAATCAAAAATCATATTTTTTTATAGGTATTCTCCTTCTAATTCAAAAACACAAAACCCTATTCGTTGATAGTACCTTGATCATTTGTATATGATCGCCCTAAAAGTTACATGTTGGTAACTTCCATGGCAAGTTTGTTATCCCCATGATGAACCTATCTATTGATAGTACCCTGGTCATTTGTATATGATCGCATTGAGCATTACTTGTTATTACGCCTTATAAGCAAGTTTGTTAATTTTCACTAAGATTTTTATGTTGATAATCTCGTGATCATAGACATATGATCACCTTAAGATGTTACTTGTTAGTAACTCACATGAAAGTTGTTAAAATTTTCATGTCCCTTTTAGATCTCATCAAATGACATCAACCACTAGCCATTTGTACACGACTATCTTGAATAATATGTTAATATTTAGACTAACTAGGAATTGATGTTTTAAATACTTATGATTATGATTATCTTTATACCTTGTGAATTTTACAGATACTTTATTAAGATCTGTGAGATAGGATTCCAGAAATTAGCGTTGTTAGGATAACCACCAAGAAAAGATCCTTAACCAACGCATGGAAGTACCTTGGCGAATGTTGTGTATACATCAACATCAAGTCACTCCAACTTCAACTCACAACATGTTCTATCTTTCCATTACCCTCAATAAATTGGATGAAAAAGACTTAGTGTTAGATGATACTTGAATCAACCTTTTCAAAAGCAGTTTGTTGTCATCAAACTTGATACGAGAGGGCATACTACAAGCACTAAAAATTTACATACCCAATTTATAAATTTAAGAATAATTATTTTGATTACTTTCGAATAAATAAATCAAAATAATTAACCTTAAAGGACAAAACCTAAATAAGCAATCAATTAGATTAATTATTGTGATTATTCAAACCAAATTTATTGAGGATAATCGTCAAATAAAATAAACAAAATAATTTAGGATAAATATTGAACTCATTTAGGAAGAAATGTGGTATCCATTTTATACAAAAAAGTTTATTTATTTAACCCAAGAATATATCAAAAAATAAAATAAATTAGCAAAATACTTGTCATATTTATTTTAAATATTTTATGTATTTTAAAGATTTAAAATAAATCCAAAAGGATGACAGAAAAATAATTTCAAATAAATCCTTAAAGTTTAAAAATAAAAATAAAATCAGTAATTTAGTGCAACTGAATCTCAAAAGATTTGCTACAGCAAGAATTGCAACCAACGGATATGCGTTGTATTTTCATCCAACGCTTCAACGTTGCTCACGTTGCCTGCTACAACGGAAGTAGCATGCGCCTACAAAGCAACGAATCAGCTAACTCCCCATTAGCTGAAACACATTAGAGCTCCCTAAATGTGATGGAACTTTGACGGGACGTGGATGGAACGCTCCGCGTCGTGTTTTCACTCAAAACGAAGTCGTTTTGCCTACGGCCTTCGTCTTCATCGTGACACCGGGAGGATAGACATCCACAACCATCATTGATTTTTCAACGATGGAATCAACCGTTTCTAGATGGTTTGACTCCATTCAAAAGCTGAAATGATCACCCTAATTTGGTGATCATTTCCCCTACATCTAGGTGCATCATTGATGCATATTCCGATAACTGGCCGGCTTGAGTGTTTGACTAATTCAAGCCACTTGAATTCCTTAACTAACTTCGGGAAGCTTTAAATAGTCTCCACTAATGTTTCTGAAGCTAAGAGACAACATCTCAAGCCAATAATCAAAAGTTTCATAAAATCCGCCATTGAATCTCCAAGCTTCTAGATTTTTGAAATTTTCGTGTAAGGCCTTAAAGTTTAGATCTAGACATCCCCAAAGCTTACTTAAGGTTTAAGGAGTATTCTTCAATTCTTGGTATGCTTCCAATCACTCTTTATTTTATACTCTAGTTCATAATTAAAATTTGTATTTTTCAGTTTTCCTAAACTTGTATGTTGTCTAGTTTATGAATATGTTGATTGGAAAATCGATCATAGGATCATTTACAATGTGAAAGTTAGAACCGATCAATCAATCATAAACAAAAAACTCAAATTTATATTTGGAAAAATTGAAAATCAGGTTTTCTGTTCTTGAGCTAATCCTCAAGAAAAGTAGCCTAGAAAGCTTCCCAACATGTTTCTAATGATGTTAGGCAACTATTTGGATCATATTTGATCCATCTCGATCATGTTTAATCAAAATCGAAATTTTCAAAAGAAATGAAAATTTTGAATTCTTGAATTGGTCAAAATGAACTGCCAATTTTAATGTTTTGATACCAATCAATCATATAAAGTATAAGGAAGATGTTAGAAAGTTTCATGAACTACATTATAACTTTAAAACTAAAAACCCAATTTTTGGCCCTAAACTGTTTTGATGAAATCGAGCATCATCCAAGTTGAATCACACATTGAGATGATGTTCATAATGTTCCTGGGACCCTTTTAAAGCTACCCAGGAAACTCTAGTGTAAAGTATGTTTGTAAACATACCTTTTATTAATTTTTCTAAAATCATTTGACGACTCTATTTTCAAATTAATAATATTTTCTTAAATTAATTATGTTTAATTAATTTAAACGGATTTCAAGTCAAATCCTTAGATTATTAAAATTTAAATAAAATTAATTATTTTTACATAGTTTATTTCAAAAATCTCCTTGGTACTATCAAAATCTTTTAAATAATAATCTTTTATTTTTAAAAGATGCCTAACACGCAATCCAAGGTTGAAACACATCGAACCTTGAGCCACCCCGAGATTCCCCTTGAATTTCCATGCGTAACTCGACACATGTTAAGCTACGGGGACGCCTCGTAAGGAAAGCTATTTCCAGGGGTTACAAATTTTTGACAAATTTGTTGGGGTATTATTTTTAAAATAAATAAAACTCTGGCTATAAATGTTTTTATTTATAACATTCCAAAACCTTCATAAAATAGTCAAACTTATCGGGTTCATCACTTTAGAGGATACCTAGGCTTTATCCTAATAATTACCAGAAACCCAAAATGGGTATATCACTCGAGATTACGTGAAGAAGTACCATATCAGAACTTTATACTTCTACGGATTACGTGATGACCGATAATATCGGTCTGTGATCGAGAGATGTTGCGTGAGGAAAAACTAAGAACACATAATCGATTCCCCCTTTCGAATTTGATACATATGTCAGGATGCGACCTTAGTGACGGTGGGGAGAAATTCCAACTCAAACCTCGACTAAATCTTAGCACCCAAAACCTGGTTATTCTACCCACTTATTGTTTGACGTCCCCAAACAACAAAGCCTCTACAAGTCAATATGTACGTACTTATTTATAATACATGCATACATCTATAATACATATAATAAATATCTCTAAGCATATTTATTTTATTAAAATCAAACAACATGTTTGTCAAGTTGATTATACGATCGCAGAATGTCTCTACTAGAGAACGAAGATCTAGTCCTCTAGAGCCACCATTTCCACAAGATAGAATGGTACTACCGAGGCTACGGTCTAAATACCGCTCTCAAGTATACTCACTTTCGTATCCATAATAACTTCATGATGGAGATGCAGCGAAAGTGCGATCTGATACATATGGCCTTTATCTTATGTGATTGTCAAATCTGTCCAACTATCGAAGAATTCAAAGCAATCATGATGATCGATAACAAAAACATCATAAGGCTCAAACTTTATACAGAGTCCATGTGTCTTAGGTGCCTTATCCATAAAGAATTTGGTTATACTAAGACCACGACAGACAAGATCCTAACAAGAACATACTTGGACCTTCCACGCTGGGTAAAGTTGGCCACTAAGATTGGAGAAATTCCACTAAATTTCAGTACCTCTCTACTCACGATGAAAATCATGACGGCCCACTTTCTCTTCTCCCCATCAGGAAATTGTATGCCATCCTCCAAGATACTGGGAGTGGCTTATCACCTCAGGGGAGGAAATAAAGATCCCATTAAAATTATCCTAGCTAAAACATTGCTAGGTTAAAATGAATCCTCACCTACTATCTCAACAAGAGAGGGGCTCTAATTATTTTCTACATATGACTCTTGGAAAAGATGGAACATATACCTCCCCTACTTCCCGGTAATAAGATGAATTCCACCCTCTAATGTCGATGCATTAGGAGTGTCAAGCCGAAAATATCCATCCATGATAACAATTCCATACATGAACTTCTACCATGGTATGGTATTAATAATATCATCTATCTAATGGATGATCAACCTAAACTAATGTTTATGGGTCTCGAATGGATTATTTCTTACTATACCAGTGAGTTGTTTAAGAAATTTGGGAGAGACTGCATGCGCCCCTATCGTGATTGTGCGGTTGCCATAGACAAACCCACTAAACATAATGATTTCACAAACTATCTAGAGTTGTGGAAAGATGTAGAAAAATGGGCATCCCTAAAGACATGATGGATTATCTTGACCAAATATGGATGAGTACCAACATCAGGAAGAGGAAAAAGAGAGTGAAGGTTCCATAACCTCTACCTGTTGTATCAAAACTCGCGCCCCTTAAAGAGGATCTCTAGTTTTACCACTGTTATATAAATTAAAGGAGTTAAAAAGAAGTAGTATAATTAACTGACAAACACAAATCTCCGAAATTTTGAACTGTGTAAAATCAAAAGTTATTTAAAGCAAGTATATAAAACTCTTATGAGATGTTTATTCTAAGTCATGTTATTTGCATATTCATTTGCTCTTATTTTTACAATTGCAATACTTCCGTCTACTATAAATGGGGTCTCCAACGTTGTCCATGCTGACCGATGTCGAGCTGGTCTCCTACATCGATAACTTTCACTCTAAAAAATGAAATTATCAATCTTATGGCCTCATCCCCATTATGAGGTTCATAAACTTCAAAGTGAAGTCAAACTTCATGATGGAGATGCAACAAAGATGGAATCATGTCAAAACGAGCTTACTTCCTCGGTAAAAGGTCTATATGCCCAACCATAGAAGAATTTCGGTATTATGATGACGATTAAAAAAATATTTTATGTTTAAGACTGTTTATAGACTTAATGCCTATTAAAAAGCTCTTACAAGAAAAGTACGGATACTCTAAAGCTACATCTAATACTATCATCACGAAAATGTACATTAATTTCCAGATTTGGACCAAGATAGAAATAATAGATGGAGAAATCCCTCTAAAGTTGTGCTCATCTATAATAACGATGTCGGTCCTACTTGCTCATTTCTTTCTAACACCGACAAATGATAAGTCCTTCTCGAGAATCATTAAGGCATACGAAATGTGAAGAGACAATAAGGATCCTTCTAGTGTTATTCTAGAAGAAACACTAATGGGCATGAACAACTCATGTAGATCTTCTACCATGAATAAAAAGGGTTCCCCTTTAATCCTCTATATATGGCTTGTTGTAAAGCTCAAGCGCTTGCCGCCAGTTCTGTCTGATGGCATCATGTCTCCTTTCATCAAATATTAGAGAATGAAGAAAGCCTTTCTTAAACTCCCAATATATAGAAATGATGAAATTTGGGACATTCTCCCATGGTATCTCATCTAGAAAATGACTTTCATGATGAATGACAAACCGATAATCATGATTATGGGTTTGGAATGGATTACATACTACTATACCCATAGCATTTCAAGCATTTCGGCTACAACTTTGTCGAAGCTGCCTTCGCTGTGGATAAACCATCAATTGAAAGACCCATGCATGATATCTCGGAAAATGGAATATTGCCTTTCAAATGAATATCCTATCAAAGTGAATGAAATATGTAGAACACATTCTCAAAAAGTATGAGATAGTTCAGAAAATTGAAGCATAAGAAGATACTAATTTCATAACGGACTATGTTTGGACTTAAAGTTTTTAATTTTCGTCAAGCACTTTTTCTCTTTATGACTCTTTGTAAAATATCACAAAAGTGTTTTGTCTGTAATAAATGTCAGTATTTTTATATGGGAAATCCTGATTTATTCTATAAAACACAGGCAGGCTGTACTAAATGAGCTCAGCAAGGCTAAGGTACCAACTAACACAACTTCTAAAGATATGGTTGGAATCATTTCTGCCACTTCGTAAATCGACATGATAGGATTTTAGGACAAAGATCTACTTGCTCCTGAAGAAACCCATGTTAAGGAACTTTACATATCTGTAAAGATGGCCGATAAAATTATTCTCATGAATCTAATCGACAATGGTTCAGCGCTGAACATATGTCCATGGAGGACTCTCCATGAAATCGGCATCTCTACTGATAAAATCATTCCATCAGACTTGAGTGTCTGAGGCTTTGACAATTCTCGTCAAGAAATTATGGGTAGTTTCTAAACAATTATTTATGTAGCTAATACACCATTTGAGGTAGAATTATGCGTAATAATATCCGACCATCATACAACATAATCTTGGGAAGACCTTAGTTGCATCAGGCTAAGACTCTAGCATTCACCCTGCATCAGAAAATATGGTTCATGGCTAACAGTAAACTCATCACCAAAGAAGGTGAGAAGTACATCACAACCAACGTAGGTTCAACTCATTCTAGTAACCTATAGGTTGATTTAAGTGGATTCGATAGTTGTCTTATATTTAGACAAGGACATAATTCATCTCACATTCTTGAGTTTACACCATATAGTGTATGTTCATGCATCTCATGCTGAAAATTGAATATTTCTCAAGAATGGGTTTAGGACCAAATACTACTAGCATGCCTTCTTTTTATTGGTCTTATTAGAACATAGATAACCTTGGTATCGGATATACTCTGACATGGTATGAAGGTTCTAGAAAAGGAAAAGGACTACTTATTGGCACGAAACTCTAAAAAAGTTGGTCAGAAACAATTCATCTATGATGGGAGAAGGCTTGGATGATGAAAGTTCTTGTAAGATAGACTCTGCAAAGCTATTAGTAGTTTATAAAGCTCTTATGATCAACCTGAGAGATGATTGAAACATCACACCCCCTTTTGGATTGTAAAAATGTATTTGATGTTGTAATAAATACATAATGTGTTTGGGTCAAATTATTTTGACTAAGTGTTGAAATAATTTACCCACTGATATTTTGATGATGAAATAATTTATGAGTTTTGATACAGGTGTATTAAGACAACATGTTATTAGACTTGGATCTAATGAGGGTCATTAGACCGATTTTGATCTCCATTCGCATAAAATTAGACGCAGGTCTAATGGAATTAGACGCACAGTCTAACTCAACGGAGTTAGACGGGCAGTCTAATAGACGCATGAATTAGACGAGAGTCTAATGGAATTAGACGTGAGTCTAATAGAATTAGACGTACAGTCTAACCCATCGGAGTTAGACGTGTAAGTCTAATAGATGTGTAAAGAATTAGACGGATGGTCTAATGAATACACGGAATTAGACGTGAGTTTAATAGAATTAGACGTACAGTCTAACTCATCGGAGTTAGACGTGTAAGTCTAATAGATGTGTAAAGAATTAGACGGATGGTCTAATGAATACACGGAATTAGACGTGAGTCTAATAGAATTAGACGTACAATCTAACTCATCGGAGTTAGAAGTGTAAGTTTAATAGATGTGTAAGAATTAGACAGATGGTCTAATGAATACGCGGAATTAGACGTGGCAGTCTAACTCAGTGGAGTTAGACGTGCCAGTCTAATGGTTATTATAATTAGACGGGTTGTCTAATTAGTGAAAGTTAGACTTGAGTCTAACTCCTTCAGACAAGTCTGAGGTAGAACCGAAATTAGACATGGCAGTCTAACTCAGTGTAGTTAGACGTGCCAGTCTAATGGTTATTATAATTAGACGGGTTGTCTAATTAGTGAAAGTTAGACGTGAGTCTAACTCCTTTAGACAAGTCTGAGGTAGAACCGGAATTAGACGTTGCAGTCTAACTCAGTGGAGTTAGACGTGTCAGTCTAAATGTTATTATAATTAGACGGGTTGTCTAATTAGTGAAAATTAGACGTGAGTCTAACTCCTTCAGACAAGTCTGAGGTAGAACTGGAATTATACGTGGCAGTCTAACTCAGTGGAGTTAGACGTGTCAGTCTAATGGTTATTATAATTAGACGGGTTGTCTAATTAGTGAAAGTTAGACGTGAGTCTAAATCCTTGAGACAAGTCTGAGGTAGAACCGGAATTAGACGTGGTAGTCTAACTCAGTGGAGTTAGACGTGTCAATCTAATGGTTATTAAAATTAGACGGGTTGTCTAATTAGTGAAAGTTAGACGTGAGTCTAACTCCTTCAGATTAGTCTGAGGTAGAACCGGAATTAGACGCGTCAGTCAAACTCATCGGAGTTAGACGTGTCGGTCTAATGGTTATATAATAATTAGACGGGTGTCTAATTATATTAGACCAGACGTTCTAATAGACGTTTTTCATTAGAATGAGTTGACTTATTTCATTAGACTGATTTTCTCAAATACGTCTAATGCTCTGTTCAAGCAGTACGCTTGAATCTAGCATTTCTCCTATCCACGTACTATAGTTGTACCCTACTCCTGCTCCACTTTCCAGTGAAGATTAGTACAACAGCTATATGCATCCAATCAAGGAATGCGACGTAAGAGAATTTTCCTCACATTACCCGTTTTGCAGGTACATCTCTGATGGAATATTCGACGCACTACCAGTTCGGTACGGCCACGATCCTTGTGCTCAGAACCTGTTGTGTACAATGGAGGCTTTCCAATGGAAGAGCGCCACGTATCATTCTTGAAGATTCGACCGTTAGTTCCTGCTCAATTTTTAATCAATCCTAAGGACAACGGACAATTAGCCTCAACCAATCTTACGAACAAGCATTCTGATTTTGCAGAGAGAGACTACTCAATCATCTTACTTATTGAATTTATTTTGTGAAGCTTCTTTCTGATTGTACTGTGTGTGAATCGAGAGAGAGAACTAGAATCAAAACACCATTAGTTGAGTGATATTCTTCATCTTCTTGTAATTGAATAGAAAGTGTTCTGGTCAATAGTGAGCTAAGTGTGTGTGTAAACTGTATTTGATTCTAATCATATAGTGAATCCTTCTGGTGGTTGGAAGAAGGGGTGACGTAGGAGATTTTCTCCGAACATCCATAAACAAACTGCTGTGTTCTTTTTTTTTCTGTCATCTTTTCATATTTCATCTTGTGCTTCAAACCCAGGTAAACAATTCCGCCTTGAATCTATTTCAAGTGTTTACACAAGTTTGCGTAGAATATAAAGAGATATTAATCCCTAACATGATTTCTATCAAACCGTTTTTCATAAGCCTTCATCATTATCCAGACCCCCGTCTCTATTGATAAAGCCGATCCTATCAATTGGTATTAGAGCCTTGTTTCTATTCTCAAGCATTAAGTTCCCAAAGCATGTCTTGCATCAATGAAATCCCTCTTTTGTCAAATGACAACTATGATGTGTGGATGGTAAGAATGCAAGCTCACTTGGCTGCTATTGACTATGATATGTGGAGTGTTATCATCGATGGTCCCATAAAGATCTCAAAGCCAAGAATTGAGTGGACGACTGAAGATAAAGTGACCAACAACCTGAATAATGTTGCTAAGAACATTCTGTTCCAGTCTCTCAACACGAAGATGTTTTGTGAGATTAAGTCTTGTTCCAATGCAAAATAAATATGGGATAAGCTTAGCCAGATCCATGGAGTGAACTCTCAAGCAAAGAACAACCAGAACGCATTCATTTGTAGTCAAAACAAATCCAGATGGGCTGACAGTGATACTGAGGAGTCTCCCACCGAAAAAGAGAATGAAGCTGTAACATGCCTGATGGCAGATGACCAATCTAAGGTAAATGATATCTCTGCACCAGAATTTACAAACGAGGAGTTAACTAATGCACTCAATGAAATGGCTATTGAGTACAAAAAGTTAACTGACTCTTTTTATGAAATGAAAGTTAAATATAAATCAACTGTTCCCTTTTCAAAGCAAGAACCCGAATCAAATGTTTTTGATGAAAACTTAACAGAGATCTCATCTGAGAATGAGATGCTCAAGGAACAGATTCAAACTCTTTCATTTGAAAACAAGAGACTGAACTACATGGTCAGTGCAAGTACAAGGTCTGGTGATGCTGTCAGATATCAGATCAGCATGTTGAAACCTGCTGGATCTAGATCCGGATTGGGATTTGATAGCAATGATCCTAACTTGACCTGCAAAAAGTCAAAGTCAAATGACAAACTTAAGCCAATAAGTTTTGTCAAAGGAAGTATGACTGACATTGAATCTGATCATATTCATGAAGAAGTGGCTTTTAAAAATGAAATAGTTTATGTTCCACCAACCGTTAGCTGGCTCAAGAATAATCTTGAAAAGGCTAATAAGTCTAGTAACCTAAAACCTGACTCAATGTCAAAGAGTTTTAAAAGAAAATCTTCTTCAAAAGCTAAAAGATCAGTGGCTAGCAGGAAGTCATCTGCTGAGTCAAAAACTTATGAATGAATCACAACACAAAATGGGAAATCCATCAGAATAACTCAAATATGGATTCCTAAGAGACTGATTGATCGAGGACCCAATTAAAGGTGGGTACCAAAAGATTGTAAATATCTATTTATGTAGGTACAAATAAATGAAGGACTGGAGGAATCTATATGGTATCTCGATAGCGGATGTTCTAGGCATATGACTGGAAACAGACGGCTTCTCACTGATATATCAGACTACTCTGGACCTAAGATCACATTTGGTGACAACAAGAAGGGTAAGACCATGGGTAAGGATAAGATTATCCATGGTAACCTAACCATTAATGATGTGCTGCTAGTTGACAACTTGTGTTATAATTTAATCAGTATCAGTCAACTATGTGATAATGGTTTGTCAGTAAATTTTCAAACTCATGCATGTTTAGTTAAAGACCAAGATGGAAACATTTTATTAACTGGAAGTAGAGTAGGAAACTCATATAAAATGAATTGGAAAAAAGAAACATCTGATCCTATGTGCATGATTGCCAAAAATGACCAGAAATGGTTATGGCATAAACGTTTGAACCACTTGAATTTTAAAACCATCAACAACATTTGTTCAAACAATTTAGTTATTGGTTTACCCAACCTTCAGTTCTCAAAGGACAAGATTTGCACTACTTGCCAGTTAGGCAAACAGGGCAGATCATCGTTCAAAAGCAAAGGGAAATCACAATCCATCCGTATCCTAGAACTTTTACATATGGATCTTTTTGGTCCAATTCCTGTAAAAAGTGTAGGAGGAATGAGATTTGCCTTAATTGTTATTGATGACTTTTCACGTTTTACATGGGTTCCATTTCTACCATCAAAAGATAAAACTGCTGAAAATTTAATTAGGATATTTAGAGGAATTCAGAATCAGAAATCTCTAAATATCACATGTATCAGAAGTGATCAGGGAACTAAGTTCACTAACAGATATCTATCATCTTATCTTGAGGAGACTGGGATTAGGCACGAGTTGTCTAGTGCCAGAACTCCACAACAAAACGCCATTGCTGAGAGAAGAGTGAGAACTCTGAAGGAAGCAGCGAGATCTATGCTTGCTGAATCAGATGTTCCTCAGAGGTTCTGGGTGGAATCCATTAGTATTGCTTGTTATACTCAAAACCGATCAATAATCAACAAACGTTTTGATAAAACTCCCTATGAACTGTATTATGGGAGAATTCCCACAGTTTCTTACTTTAAGATTTTTGGGTGTAAATGTTTTATCCATAACAATGGAAAGGTTTATTTGACTGCTTTTGACGCTAAAGCAGATGAAGGATTCATGTTGGGATATTCATCAGTAAGCAAGGCTTACAGAGTATACAACAAAAGAACACAGACTGTTGAAGAATCCTTTCGTGTAATTTTTTATGAGCCTGTTGAGAGCAAATCCAAAGAACCCATTGATCTTGCTGACATACTACAAGCGGCTAGTCTAGAGTCTGTAAGTGAAGAAGAAGAAACCTTGGACAAGCGGATGGCTCTATCTGATCCCGTGGCTGATCCGGTTGAAGCTCAACCAGATGTACAAACTCCTGTTCAACAAGATGTTGAGAGTTTGGATGTCGCGGTGTCACCGGTTCAGATGACCAATCCCCTTGGTTCCAACTTCAGATGGAACAGAAATCATCCACCAGAACTGATAATTGGTAACCCCTTTTCTCCTCGAAGGACAAGACGTCAGTTGATGGATGAAATGGCCAATTCTTCATTTATTTCTCAAATTGAACCAAAGAAAATTGGTGAAGCTATAGTTGATCCAGATTGGATCAATGCTATACAAGAGGAGTTAAACCAATTTGATAGAAATAAAGTATGGTATCTTACTCCTAGACCAACTGATAAGTTAGTTATAGGAACAAGATGGGTTTTTAGAAACAAGCTTAGTGAAGATGGCCTAGTCATTAGAAACAAAGCTCATTTAGTTGCTCAAGGATACAGACAAGAGGAAGGTATTGATTTTGATGAGTCTTTTGCACCGGTTGCAAGACTAGAGGCAATCAGAATCTTCCTAGCATATGCATCATTTAAGAACTTTACAGTTTTTCAAATGCATGTGAAAAGTGCATTTTTAAATGGAAAATTAAATGAAGAAGTATATGTTGAGCAACCCCCTGGTTTCGTAGATCATGTTTTACCTAATCATGTTTATAGGCTTAACAAAGCATTGTATGGTCTAAAACAAGCTCCTAGAGCTTGGTATGATACCTTAACCAATTTCTTATTTGATCATGATTTTGTTGTTGGAACAGTGGATAAAACCCTGTTTAGATTTGCTAAAGATTCCCATATATTACTTGTTCAGATATATATTGATGACATTATCTTTGGGTCAACTAACCTCAAATTGTGTGAGAAATTTGCCAAGCTGATGCAGGATAGGTTTGAAATGAGCATGATGGGAGAACTTACATTCTTCCTTGGGCTTCAAATCCATCAGCTAGAAAACGGAACTCTCATCAACTAGGCCAAATACACTAAAGAATTGCTAAAGAAATTTGGTTTGGAGAACTGTTCTGCAGCAGCTACTCCAATGAGCTCTTCAACTAATTGGACAAGGATGAAGGTGGCCAAAGTGTAGATGTTACAGCATATAGATGACTCATTGGTTCCTTGTTATATGTAACAGTTAGCAGGCCAGACATTCAAATTGCTGTTGGTGTTTGTGGCAGATTTCAGGCTGATCCTAAACTTTCTCATTTTACTGCTACTAAACGTATTCTTAAATACTTGAAGGGAACTCAAAATGTGGGACTATGGTATCCGAAGGATTCCAGTTTCAATTTAATTAATTTCTCAGATGCAGATTATTCAGGATGCAAAATTGATAGAAAAAACACTAGTGGAACTTGTCAGTTCCTTGGAGATCGTCTAATCACATGGTTCAGCAAGAAGCAGACTTCTGTGGCAACTTCTACAGCTGAAGCAGAGTATCTTGCAGCTGGTAGTTGTTTTGTGAATTCAACAACAGCTCAGAGACTATGGGATTAAGGCTGATGAATCTCCAATTTTCTGCGACAACACAAGTGCCATCGCAATATCCTACAATCATGTTCTGCATTCTCGGACAAAGCATATTGAAATCAGGCATCATTTCATCCGAGAACACGTCAATCAGAAGCAAATCCGTCTTGAACATGTTCCTACAGATCAACAATCTGCAGACATTTTCACGAAACCTCTACCGGAAGCTAAGTTTTTTCATTTTAGAAACATGCTAGGTCTTGTTGACCTTGATTGACGTAATTATGTGCATAAATTGAGGGGGAACGTATTGCTCAAAACGAAACTGAACAGATATGAAAGACGGAGGTCTTAACTTGTCCTAAGGATTCAGAGTTTGAGAAACATAGCTACTTAGACAAACATCTCCCTTAGCTGTTTCATCTTTATATGAAATCATTGTCTTGGTTATTTTAACCTGCTTGGTTAGACGGATGCATCTATTAGACGAACACGTCTAATAGACATTGGACGTTTTTACGTCATGAGCAAGATGATACTCACTTCTAATCAGACACGCGTGTCTCACGTGTTGTTATAGCATAATTAGACGTACACGTCTAATAGACTGATTTTCAAAAAGAAGTTGAAAATGTGAAAAGGAGAATAAAACGTCTAACTACTGGTGTAATTAGACTCTTCATCTTTTGGCATTTAGGACAGCTGTCCTTTAATGATGTCTGTTTAAGTTCTCTTTCCCGCCGAAAAATAAATTAGTCATTCCTCAAAAGAATTGAAGACACGTGTCTCTCAATATGCAAGAAATGACTAATATTTCTGACATCTTTTGCTTGTACACTTAGTATTAGACGTTCTATTTCATGCTAACATTAAATGCTGTTTATTGGGAACTGTCTTTTTCAATTCTTGACGGTTGGAGCAATCATTAGTATTCTTCTTCATGATTAAAACCCCGATATTAATAGGTTCATTCACTCTAAAAGATAGAAGATCCTTGAAATCCCTCTTTCTCTCTTTAGAAGTCGAATCCTGTAAATCTCTCAAACCCTTGTTCATCAAATCAAAATGCTGCCTTTCCGACCAAAAGCGATTCAAGTGGACTTTCAATCCGTTTTCACTCTTGAATCTCCGGGCATGCAAAGGATGTTCGATTCTCTAAAAGCTTCAGGGCTGAGAAGATTCCTCACCCCTCATGAAACCTATCATGAACAACTTGTCAACGAATTCTTCCAAACCGCTAGCTTCTATCAAGATAATGTTATTGCTGGTGCAGTAATGGGCCAGATGGTATGGCTCACAGAAGAATCTTTTGGTGAGTTTTTTCATCTCCCAACAGAAGGTATTGATGATTTCTCTACCACTCACCCTAACCTCATGATTTCGATGATAAAAGTCTTTTCCGATTCAACTTAAGTAGATATTCATGGAAAGAAAAACCTTCTGAAGGTTGAATATGCTCTTCTAAGTGATATCATTTCTAAATCCCTTCTGTCTAAAGAAACCTCCTACAAGTATTGTACGAAGGTCTTTCAGATAATAGTGGCTATCACCAGGAGTGTTCCGGTGAACTAGACAAGCTTCCTCTTCGAGAATCTTGTCAGAATGGTTGTAGCTAGAAAGAAGATCTTCGGCTTTGACGGTCCTCTCAATTCTTTTCTTTGTCATCATCTGAACGAACCTGGTAAGAGTTTCCCATACCCTCTAAGATCCTGAACTACCAGAAAGTGGTAGATTATATTTAAAGGGTGGAAACGCTCAAGTCTAAGAAACGAAAAAGTGAAGACTCCATCTCCCCTCTAACTGCAGTCTTCGAGACATCTTAGGTTGAAGTCTATCCCGTCCAGAAGTTATGACCAGGAAGAAAAAGAAGAAGAAAACTAATGATTAAATGTCTTTTTATAGTTATTTTGAATGTTTTGAGTGTTTCTTCTGAAAACACTCATATGTGATTAACATGGATATTTTTGAATGATTACTTGCATGTTGTCTGTTTGTTTATTTATTGGATGAATGCAAGTCTTGTTATGTGTATGCAGGTTTGCAATTTCTTCATCAAAAAGGGGGAAATTGTTGGGTCAAATTATTTTGACTAAGTGTTGAAATAATTTACCCACTGATATTTTGATGATGAAATAATTTATGAGTTTTGATACAGGTGTATTAAGACAACATGTTATTAGACTTGGATCTAATGAGGGTCATTAGACCGATTTTGATCTCCATTCGCATAAAATTAGACGCATGTCTAATGGAATTAGACGCATAGTCTAACTCAACGGAGTTAGACGGGCAGTCTAATAGACGCATGAATTAGACGAGAGTCTAATGGAATTAGACGAGAGTCTAATGGAATTAGACGTGAGTCTAATAGAATTAGACGTACAGTGGAGTTAGACGTGCCAGTCTAATGGTTATTATAATTAGACGGGTTGTCTAATTAGTGAAAGTTAGACGTGAGTCTAACTCCTTCAGACAAGTCTGAGGTAGAACCGGAATTAGACGTGACAGTCTAACTCAGTGGAGTTAGACGTACCAGTCTAATGATTATTATAATTAGACGGGTTATCTAATTAGTGAAAGTTAGACGTGAGTCTAACTCCTTCAAATTAGTCTGAGGTAGAACGGGAATTAGACACGTCAGTCTAACTCATCGGAGTTAGACGTGTCGGTCTAATGGTTATATAATAATTAGACGGGTGTCTAATTATATTAGACCAGGCGGTCTAATAGACGTTTTTCATTAGAATGAGTTGACTTATTTTATTAGACTGATTTTCTCAAATCCGTCTAACTGAAATACGTCTAATGCTCTGTTCAAGTAGTACGCTTGAATCTAGCATTTCTCCTATCCACGTGCTATAGCTGTACCCTACTCCTGCTCCACTTTCCAGTGAAGATTAGTACAACAGTTATATGCATCCAATCAAGGAATGCCACGTAAGAGAATTTTCCTCACATTACCCGTTTTGCAGGTACATCTCTGATGGAATATTCGGCGCACTACCAGTTCGGTACGGCCACAATCCTTGTGCTCAGAACCTGCTGTGTACAATGGAGGCTTTCCAATGGAAGAGCACCACGTATCATTCTTGAAGATTCGGCCGTTAGTTCCTGCTCAGTATTTAATCAATCCTAAGGACAACGGACAATCAGCATCAACTAATCTTACGAACAAGCATTCTGATTTTACAGAGAGAGACTACTCAATCATCTTGCTTACTGAATTTATTTTGTGAAGCTTCTTTCTGATTGTACTGTGTGTGAATCGAGAGAGAGAGCTAGAATCAAAACATCATTAGCTGAGTGATATTCTTCATCTTCATGTAATTGAACAGAAAGTGTTCTAGTCAATAGTGAGCTAAGTGTGTGTGTAAACTGTATTTGATTCTCATCATATAGTGAATCCTTCCGATGGTGGAAGAAGGGGTGACGTAGGAGAGTTTCTCCGAACATCCATAAACAAACTGTTGTGTTCTTCTTTTCTATCATCTTTTCATATTTCATCTTGTGCTTCAAACCCAAGTAAACAATTCCGCCTTGAATCTGTTTCAAGTGTTTACACAAGTTTGCGTAGAATAGAAAGAGATATTAATCCCTAACAGGATTTCTATCAAACCATTTTTCATAAGCCTTCATCATTAGCTAGACCCCCGTCTCTATTGATAAAGCCGATCCTATCATAATGTAATGACACTCCTAATGGGATATCCTCTAATCTTTATAATAAAGTGTCTATTAAAATACCAGAGTACAATTTCGGATATATGTCAGATGATGATGTTTCCTTTCAGTCTGATATAATTTCGAAATGAAAAACTTCTTGGAACAAGAGGACGAAATCGTTTACGTAGCTGAAACAACAATCGAAATAAAACTCAATACGACCGATGATTCTCAATTAGTATTGTTTGGACATAGTGTGAATGATGATGAATGTCATGAAATGATAGAATTGCTAAAAGACAATAAAGACGTGGTCACCCGGTCTTACAAGGATATGCCCGACGTAGATCCTGACATTGTTTGCTGATTCCCCTTTATCTAGAGGATAAACCCGTCAAATAAAAGATAAGATGTGTGAAAATTGAGGTTGTAGCCAAGATAAAAGAAGAAGTTCAAAAACAGTTGGAAGAAATATTTCTTGAAGCTATGAATACCCCACATGAATAGACAATATGGTTCCTATATTAAAGAAAGACGAAAAGATGCGTGTGTATGTAGACTACTGCAATCTGAACAAAGAAATCCATAAGGATAGTTTTCCTTTACCACATATCGACATTCTGGTCGATCATGCCGCTGGCAATCAGTTATATTCTTTCATGGATAGATTTTCTAGATATAACTAGATATTAATCACTGAAGAAGTCAAAGATAAAACTACCTTTATCAATGTGGTAGGCACGTTCTATTTCAGGGTCATGCCCTTACGTCTCAAAAACATCGAGCTACTTAAAGAGCAGTAACTATGATCTTGTACGACATGATCCAAAAGGAAGTGGAAGTCTAGATAGACAACATGATCGTAAATTCTAAAGATTGTCGGGGTCATATTCCCAACCTGGACAAATTCTTGTAGAGAATTAAAAAATACGACTTCGATTAAACCTGAAGAAGTATGCATTCAGAGTCATCGCTGGTAAGATGCTATGTTTTCTTATTACTTAATGAGGAATAGAAATTGAACCATCCAAAATCGAGGAAATTACGGCTATGCCTACCCCTCGAAATGAAAGAAAAGTCTGGGATTTCCTCGGCAAAATTCATTTCATTAGTCGGTTCATTAGCAAACTGACTCTCACATGTGATCCTCTTTTCAAGTTATTGAAAAGGGATTAGAAAGTTCAATCGAATGAAACTTGTCAACAAATGTTTGACAATATCAAAGACTATCTAAAGTCACCATCGGTCCTTATGCCACCAAGGCCTAGTGTTCCTTTAATTCTCTAACTCACGGTAACAGATTCGGCCATGGGCAGATAATTGGATCAAGAAAACAAGAATAAGTTCGATATTGTCGTTTACTATCTGAGAAAGAGAATTACTAGATATGAATTAAACAATTCGATGACCGAAAAAGTGTGTTGGGCACTTGCATGGGTCACCAAAAGGTTGAGACATTATATACAAACCCACCCATCAAGCTGGTATCTAGGTTGTAACAAATCCATTATTTATTTTAACGAATGTTGTTGTCGCTTAGGCTCACTAAATGGATGATGATAATTTCTGAATACGATATTACATATATGGTTCAAAAATCTGTTAAAGGAAGCGTTGGTGTAGACTTCCTGGTTGATCAACCAATCACGATCAAGCATTCCTATAAACGTGACTTTCCGAATGACACCATAATGTCTTCCACTACAGACACGTGGAAGTTAATGTGTGAAGGAGCTTCATTAAAACATGGCTATGGAATTGGAATTCTCTTGATAGATCTCAATGGAATGTATAATCTTATCTTTATTAAGTTAGAATATTTTGTAACCAACAATGAGGCCAAATATGAGGCATGCCTCTCAAGTCTCAAAATTGCATATGAACGGAGAGTAACTAAACTAGACGTAGTTGGTGACTCTAACCTGGTTATATACCAGGTTAACAGAACATGGAAAGTACGAGGGAAAATATTAAACCCAATCATACTTGCCTACTCCAATTTATCGACAAGTTCGATCATGTGTCTTTTGTGCACGTGCCAAGAAGTAAATATCGCTTTTTCAATGCTTTAGATACGCTAGTCGCTATGACCCAAACTCCTGTTGGAATAAAGATCAAATCTCTGGAAATCAGGCATAACCAAAAGCTCAATTTCAAAATCGGAGTGGTAGCCTCCATTCAAGTTCCCACAAAACCATGGTTCAATATTCTTCAAAAATATATCAAGTATGGAGAATATCCGTGTCATTTCCGAGCTAAGGAATGAAGAGCCTTGTGCCAGTATTCTACTAACTATGCTTGGATAGCCAACAAGTTATACAAATGATATTTTGATGGTCAGAACATGCTCTTCATCAATGGTCCCAAAGCACAACGGATCATAGAGGATGTACTTGCAGGAGTATGTGGTCCACATATGAATGGCCTAGCCCTTGCCAAGAAAATACTCCATCTCATGTATTATTGGAAAAATATGGAATAAGAATGTGTCAGCTATGTAAAAGGATGTCACCAATGTCAGATATATGTTGATCCAAAACATACCTCGCATCTTTGCTTTACAGTATGATATCATCATGGCCTTTTTCTACATGGGGCATTGATGTCATTGGGAAAATATATCCCCATGATTCAAATGGACATGAGTTCATACTCGTAGACATCAAATATTTCTCCAAATGGGTCGAGGCAGCGTCATACAAGATTATGAAATCTATTCAAGTGGAAAAGTTCATTTGTATCAACATCAACGGTAGATACAGATTTCATCATGCCTTTATTTTAGATATTGGAAGACACTTCCAAGAAAATGTTTTATCCTTGCTCAAAGAGTTCAAAATTGAGCATCACAAATCATCGCCTTATCGACCTCAAATTAAGGCGCGGTTGAATAAGCTAACAAAAATGTTATTAGGATCATCAAGAAGATGACCAGTAGATACAAAGATTGGTATGAAAAGTTACCATTTTCTTTATGGGGATATCGTGCTACTGATCGCGCATCGGCAGATGAAACTCATTATTCTCTAGTATATGGTATGGATGGCATACAACCTATTGAGATTGAAATCTCTACATTGAGAGTCCTTTTGGAATCCTAAGTCATTGAAGAAGACTAGGTAAAATATCGATGTGAACAGTTGACATTGATGGAAGACCACAAGTTGGACGCGTTGTGCAAAACCTAGATTTATCATAAACGAATGGCCGATACCTTTAATAGAAAGGTCAAGCCCAAGAACCTAAAAGAAGGTGACTTGGTGCTCAAACGAACCCATGAACTATTAGACCCTAAGGGCAAGTTCCGACCACAATGGGAAGGACCCTTCCTAATTAAGAAAATAATCTCTAGAGGTGTAGTTCTCCTATTGACAGTTGAAGTTGAAGAGTTTATTACTCCAAGAAATCTAGACGCATTAAAACGATATCATGTGTAATATCAACCCATGCAAATGACGGCTCACAATCCAATTTATTAGGATTAAAACGAGCTTAGTCCCCTGCCTCAAATGGACTAATCGACCTCTAGTTTTGTATAATTACGTCATTATTAATCAGGAGAACTACGTGAGACCTGATTCTTACAAAGAAATTAAAAATATATATGTCAAGGAAAAAGGAAGATACGTAGGCAGCCTATATGTAGGTTCGGTCTCAATAAAAAATAAAAATTAAAAGGAATGGACAACTCCTAATTCTGTCTCGCCTAAAGACTAAAGATAGTAGGAACTTTGGTTCATTCCACCAATCGGTGACAAAGATTTTAATAAATAAGTAGGGACAAAAGCCAATAGTAGCTTTGTTAATCAACAGTGATTAATTTCCCAAATATGACCCTGAGTTTCCCATAAAATATGATCGATGGATATCCTTAATAAACACATTTTCATTCTACGCGATTATTCAGAAAATTAACCCTCATGGAATGATTTTGAAAAAAGACTAAAATAAACCCCCAAAAGCCAAGCCAAAGCCGCAATATGAGAAAAGATGTCTCATTCCCATTTGTACAAAAGAAAAAAGAGAGCTAGACTCACGGTTTCAAAAAATAATATACATAAACACTCCCGAGTAGGTCGAGGTGAAATTATTGTTTATGCTTACTCAGGTGGATGTCTCGATGACTATCGCAAGAGCAAAGCTTATCGATTCTCCAAGAGATACCCTAAGAACCAAAAATATATATGCTCCCGTGTAGATTGAGGTGTTGAAATTACCGTTTATGCTCACTCGGGCAGCTGTCTCGATGACTATCGCAAGAGAAAAACGTATTGATTCCCCTAGATACACCTCAGAAGCCCAAAAAAGAGAAAAAAAGAAAATTCATGAAGCCATAAAGTTATAACTCTCTCTAGGAGGAAAAGGAACTCGGACTTTTTAAGAGAGATAATCTCCACCAATAGCAAGAATGCTTGTACCTTAGTCCCGAACACGTTTCCAATTCAAATCTCCATGATTCATGGACAGAACTAAGGTTTTTTCTATTTTCAAATATTTTTTGAGACTGAATTGGGATTAGTCTATCCCCAAATACCTTTTATTAAAGTTACCCATGCCATAGATAAATAAGACACAATAAAGCATGAAAAAGTAACATGCACTCCTTCCTTGTGATGGAAGATGACAAAACAAAGGTCGATGTTTCACCCAGTTGTGAAGGTCACTTCGTAAAACGAAAGAGAAAAAGGTTTTATTAAACTATTCCCTAAGTGATAGAAGTTTCTTGGAAGTCGGCGGTTTTAATCCAACTATGAAGGACATTTTTCAGGTTAAAGCCAAAGCACTCCACAACACAACCGGTTGATCACCCAGTTACGAAGGACACTTTGTCAAAACTAGAAGAGATAAGTTGTCGATCAGAGAAGCTTCTCTCGTAAAAAAATCCCTAGCCGAATTATGATTTTTCAACCAGCTGTGAAGGTCACTTTGTATAAGACCTCTCCAAAGCCCTATCTGTTGATAATCATAATAGGACATTATTATGATTCTTAAAGCCCTATTTTAATAGGCATATGTGTAGGTCATTGTCATAACCTATTCCCCTAAAGTGATTGTTATCACCCTTCCCCATAATAAGTCTTATCCTATGATAGACATCTGTGAAGTCATTATTATGACCATTCTCCAAACACAAATTCTATCTCATGTTGGACATAGCGTGATTATTATCACTATTCCCGATGAGAGTATTCCCTAGGAGAATCCTATTTGCTGATAAGCATCCAAGGAAAAGTCTTACTTTCATAAGACTACTCCCCTCCCCGTTGAAGCCCTATCTATTGATAGGCTTTATCAAATATTGTTATGGTAGGGTTATTATAATAATCCATCCCCAACTAAAGTCCTATTTACTCCCCAACATGCGTAAGACTATTGTGATAGTCTATCCTTAAAAAAGATTCAATCGATGAATGATCGTGTGGCAATCTGACTTAAGAATCATTGTCATGATTCATTACTAGCATTCGTTGCCATTCAGGGTCTATCCTTCTACTTTATAATTTAGGGTATGAATTTCAGAATATTCAAACCTCGAACCCACGTTTTCCAAAACTGTAGTTTGTTTTATTCAAAGTTGGTTCTAGAGGGGCATTTTGTAAGAATGAAAATATGACGTACCCTAATTTATAAATAATATTATTAATTTATAATAAAATTAAAAAAATATTTTTAATTTTAAAATTCAAAATAACCCAAAAAGAGATTAAAAATCATATTAGGGTTAACTATTGTGATAATTAAACCCTAATTAGAAAAATTAAATAAAAATCCAAAAATAGTTTGAGATTAAAATATTATATTTATTTTACCCAAATTAAACCTGAAAAGTGGTTGAAATTATTTAATTATAATTTTAAACATAAATTATGTATAATATATGACATATAATAATTAAATAAATATCCTAAAATACTCAAAAATAAAATAAATAAACGTAATTTTTATTATGTTGTCAAAAATATTTTTTTGTATTAAATTGGTAAAGAAAAACGAAACAAATGGTTAAAAATTCGATTTCAAATAACTATTTTATTAAAAATATAAACTGATAATTCTGTGTGACAAAAATTCTATTTAAATTTTGCAACATGATTTAGGGCCGCATCCGGCTGTAACGAAAGTAGTGCGCGCCCGGGTCCACATCGGAACAACTAACGGAATACCAATGGAAATCAACAACGTCTTTTTTCTTCTTCTTCGTGAACGCCGGAAGCCCGCAACCAACGTCGGCGACCTTCTAGAAGGTTTATCTCCTCTGTTTCTCAACATTATACCTCCATTTTTCACCAATGTACATGTCTCCTCCCCGCCACCATTTCTCCTAGGATCAATAGTCAAAACATATACTCTACTTAGGATGCTTATGACGAAATAGAAATGGGGAAGAAAAACTTCAGTAACCAAATCGAAGTTGAATTCGATCTCAATAACCGACCTAGTTTAGTATAAATAGTCTCTAAGTGATCTTCTTCCAATCCAACAAACAATCATCAAACATTATAATATAAATCAAAGAATTGTGAAGAACTCTGGTGACTGGTTTTGTAAAAACTTCTCCGACGAGTTAAGCTTCGATCTAGGGTGCAGGAAAACTTCCTACACATCAATGGAATGTTATCCAATCAATTGTAAGCTTCAAGATCCACTATAATTCAATTTGTGATTCAAAATTGGACTTTTCAAGTTTGATCGGGTTGATCATATTTAGGGTTCAATTTTGTGTTTTCTTTATTTAAAATCATTCCCTAGATGATTTCTAAAGTTTTTTTCGAAACAGATTTCATCAATTCAACCTAAATAGAAAAAACCCAATTTTGATTTAAAAATCTAAAAATTTTGAATTTTATGTTCTTGAGCTTTAAGCTTTAATTTTTTATTCAAATAGTTTCTTAACATGATTTTAAATATGCTAGGATGGTTTCCAAATCATATTACAGTCATCCCGATCATGTTTGATCCAACTAAATTTTTTAATAATAAAGGTTTGAATTTCAGTTTTGAATTTTGTTATAGAGATTGAATGATATTATTGTTTTGGTTATGTTCCACTATAAACATCATTTCAAATCTTTTGTAACAAGAATTAGGCCATGAGATGGCTTAAATAAAAAAAATTTCCCTAAAACCATTTTGAATAATAAATTATTATAGAGTTCGATTAATTGTGTTTAGGGTTAGGGATTATGATTCATACATTCATATGAGTTGTTTGCAACTTATAAATCATATTTTCATGATCTATATCAAAAGATACAAACCTACAATTCTTCATATAAAATTATGAATACTCGATCCCCGATGATCGAGTCCTATAGGACCAGGACTAAGAAGCTAGACCGAAAACTCTTGGTCCTTATCGAGACAAGGACCGAGAAAATCGATATAGGACCGAAGTCAAGGACTAGTGTTCTTGAGTTATGACCGAGACCTAAGACTAGTGTTCTTGAGTTAAGACCGAGACCTAGGACTGGTGTTCTTGAGCAAGGATCGAGGAATCCGACTAGTAATTCTAACCTAGGACCGAGAGGTCTGGCCTGGAAACAAGACTCTCAAGTCCAAGATTGAGGAAGCTAGATCTAGGATAGAGACTCCAAGACCTAGGACCAAGCCTCCTAAACCCTAAGGTCGAACCTTTTAGTCCCTTGACCGAGTGTCCCGAGCCTTGATCCAGACCACTCTCGGTCTTGACCGAGCCCATCCGAGCCCAGATCGGTATAAATGGATCCAAGCCTTAGGACTCTGGTCCTAGGCCTGTATTGGAGCCCCAATCCATTTTTAAATAATCTTGAATGGTTTGAAAATGTTATTTAAATATTTTCGGGATATTTCCCAAACAAATATTTTGACAAAGGCCCCGTTTGGAATTTATTTTTAAATTCTAATCCTTTACTGATATTTTTCTGGTATTATACTCAATCGTATATCAATGCAATCGCAAGTATGCATTTCTAAATAATTTTGTACAATTATTCACGTAATTTAAACTTATATATGTTTAGGAACCCAGACTACTAATTAAAGAAAATAAATATTATAAATAAATCTTTTGATAGCCATGCTTTTAATTTATGAATAAAAACGTTTTCAACGGACGAGTAGAACATAGCGCGAAAGCCCATTCTTTTCCCAAGCGAAACCAAATAATAAATCTCTTATGAAAACTCTAGTATAAAGTACGTTTGTGTTGGGTCAAATTATTTTGACTAAGGGTCAAAATAGTTTGACTATTGGAATTTCGATGATGAATGTGTATAAAATTTAATATAAGTCGTCTAATCATTTTTGGTGCAGGTGTATCAAAAACATGTAATATTAGACTAAGTCTGAATGAGGTTCATTAGACTGATTGACCTTAAATGCATTCAGTTAGACGTGCAGTTTAACAAACGTAGTTAGACGTGTAGTCTAACAGATACGTAGTTAGACGTGTAGTCTAACAGATACGTAGTTAGACGTGCAGTCTAACGGATACGTAGTTAGACGTGCAGTCTAACAGATACGTAGTTAGACGTGCAGTCTAACGGATACGTAGTTAGACGTGCAGTCTAACAGATACGTAGTTAGACGTGCAGTTTAACAGATACGTAGTTAGACGTGCAGTCTAACAGATACGTAGTTAGACGTGCAGTCTAACAGATACGTAGTTAGACGTGCAATCTAATAGATACGTAGTTAGACGTGCAGTATATACGTAGTTAGACATGCATTCAAAAAAATACGTAGTTAGACGTGAAATCTAACAGATACGTAGTTAGACATGCAGTCTAACAGATACGTAGTTAGACGTGCAATCTAACGGATACGTAGTTAGACGTGCAGTCTAACGGATACTTAGTTAGACGTGCAGTCTAACAAATACGTAGTTAGACGTACAATCTAACAGATGTGTAGTTAGACGTGCAGTCTAACAAATACGTAGTTAGACATGCAGTTTAACGGATACGTAGTTAAACATGTAGTCTAATAGATACATAGTTAGACGTGCAGTCTAACAGATATGTAGTTAGATGTGCAGTCTAATAAATACGTAGTTAGACGTGTAGTCAAACAGATACGTAGTTACACGTGCAGTCTAACAGACGTAGTTAGACGTGCAGTCTAACAGATACGTAGTTAGACATGCAGTCTAACAGATGCGTAGTTAGATGTGTAGTCTAACGGATACATAATTATACGTACAGTCTAACATATACGTAGTTAGACGTGTAATCTAACAGACGTAGTTAGACGTGCTGTCTAACGAATACCTAGTTAGACGTGCAGTCTAACTGATACGTAGTTAGACATGCAGTCTAACGAATACGTAGTTAGACGTGCAGTCTAACAGATGAGAGTTAGACGTGTAGTCTAACTCCTTCAGATTAGTCTGAAGGGATGCGTAGTTAGATGTGTCGTCTAACAGATTAGAGTTAGACGTGCAGTCTAACTCCTTCAGATTAGTTGGAAAGGAACCGTAATTAGACGTGTCGTCTAATCCCATTAGACCAAGTGGTCTAATGGATCATGCGATTAGACGTTGGCGTCTAATGTCATTAGACATGTCAGTCTAAGTGAAAAACGTCTGATGTCATGCTTAAGCAGTTGCTTGAATCTAGCACTCGTCTACCCACGATCAACTAGTTGTATGCTACTCCTGCTCCACTTTCTAATGAAGATCAGTACGATAACCAGTTGCAACCAATTGATTAATGCCACGTTAGCAAATATTCTTCTCACTACTTGTTTCTTACAGGAATATTTTAGAAGAATATTTGGCGCACTACCAGATTGGTACAGCCACGATCCTGGTGCTCAGAGTCTGTTGTGTACTATGGAGGCGTACCAATGAAAGTTAGTCACGTGTCATTATAGAAGATTCGACCGTTAGTACATGCTCTCTATTTAAAGATCTTCAAGGACAACGATTGAATGATCGATCTATCGATACTAAGAATTATACGCAAACATACAAGCTGATATACTAAAGAGTTGCTTTCTTATTTTATTGTGTGTACATCAAGAGAGAGAGAGAATCAAAATATTGTCTAGCTGAGTGATATTCTTCAATATACTGTAAGTTGAATAAAGTCTGTTTTGTTCAACAGTGAGCTAGTCGTGTAACTATATTTGATTCTAAGAAACGTATAGTGAATTCTTCCGGTGGTTGGAAGAATGGTAACATAGGAGAGTTTTGCTCTGAACATCCATAAACAAACTACTGTGTCATTTTCATTATGTCTTCTTATCATTCTTTGGTTCTTAGCTTCAAATCTGAGCAAACGTTTCTGCACTTGAATCTTTCAAGAGTTTGCAAAAGTTTGTGAAGAATAGAAAGTGATTTAAATCCTTAACAAGATTTCAATCAAACCGTTTTCCAACCATACATTATTATGTAAGCTAAACTCTTTAAACATACTCTGTCAATTCTCATCACACTCATCAACCGTAAGTGAGTTATATACAATGTTCTTCCTTTGTTTTTTTTATCATTTTATATTACGCAAGACCACCTAATTTAGTTGGAATTTTTTTTCACTATATGTCAAAGACATAAATGGTGATGAGAATTTGGTAATACCTCTGCAATTGCAATTGCCATTAAACGACATTGGTATGTGATTATGGCCTTTGAAGCACGTCCAAACATACATATCAAAAATGTTTTGAACAGTCACATGAATGATTTTGTATCTTCACTAGATATTAGTCCACATCCAAGTAAAATAGATTGCCATGATAATTCACTCCAACAAATGGAGCGAAAGGTATATCATAACTATTAGTCAAATAGGTTGTATCAAAAGTAATGGCAATAGAAAAATAATCATATGTAGCTCTTGATCTTGCATCTACCCAAAAAATATTTATAATTCTAGATTCACCATCTAAATCAAGCGCGTAGAAAAAATTTGAGTTCTTACTTTGCATTCGACGAAAATAAGCACTCAAAGCTTCAACATCTCCATTCCATAATCTTAACCTTCTAATATCTAAAATATAATTTCTACAACTTCTTTCATCGTATGAAAAATTATCATAGCTTCCAGCCTCAACTACAAGTGATTGATTGAAAATTTTTACTTAAAGTTATTTCAGCTTCAATATTGAGTTCAAATCTTCTCTTTGTAACCACATCCAATACTTAATTAGATCTAAAATATCGTGATTTTCCTAGACTCAATATATGATTATGTTCAATGTGTACACCACTTATTACAAAATTTGTATCACCTTGAATAACTATATTAATCTTAACTTTACAATTTGTCTTTAATTGTAGGTCTTGAATTTAGTAATTTTTTTGACATTTATACTTTGTTACGACATTTAACGCATCCAATGGAAAAATATTTATATTTTTCATCGTCTTCATTTCTACAACTTAATTTAATTTGGAATACCGAAACCAATATTCTCTGAATAAGATTTATAAAAATTAAGTACTTTATCTTCAGATGAAAACCATATTCTAATTTCAGAAGAATTTACCTCTTTTAAACTTGGCAATGAATCTTGATTTTCATCGTTGTTATTTTGAATCATCTAATTTGTATCATTTTTTCTTTTTTTCATAATAATTTTTCTACTTAAATTTATTAAAAAAATACGTGCAATTAGCAATTATTAAAAAAAAAGTAATCACAATATTGATCAAAATAAAAAAGATTACCTCTCTCTCACTAATATGTAGATAATTTGAGTTTGATATTATTGACCAAAATAAAAAAAAAATTACCTCAATTGATATGTTAATAATTTAAGTTGGTTAAAGGGTTAGAAATTATGAAAAATAAAAAATGAGAAATATTAGATAAATATGTACCTGCCATAAAAAAATATTAATAAGTCAAAATAAAAATAGAAAATAAATAAAAGAGATAATTAATTAGTTAGAAGAAAAAAAGGAAATACACCCCACTAGTTTTTATTCAAAAAAATTATTAAAATTAACCACTTCAATAACATCATTTGAGTTACTCATTTATGTCTCAAACAAAATGACTTGAACCTCTAAATTCTTTGAAATGGCGGGAATCTGATCCACAACATAGTAGTAGTATCTCAGACCCTCAAAGTAATAACTACTACATATAAATAAGTAATGTTCTCATCAGTCTTACAGTACTATCAGTCGATGCTAAGAGCATATTTGAATATTTCTGTTTAAGCTTAAATCGATTGTTACCACTTTTTGGATGCGAAACACCAACTCCTCAATAACTCAACCATTAGTATTTCCGATGTTAAATTATTATTTAACAGACCGGCCGGGAATGGCAATTACAGGTTGTTTTTCATCATCCTGATGTAAGTACCACCTACAGTGGGAAAACACACATTAGTTCTTAATTTAAAGGCTGGAGAAAGAAAATATAACTAAGTCTACTACTGATTCATGTGAATTTTTTATTTATTTTTTAAATCTTCAAGTGATCAAACCATTAATCAAATAATGTTTAACAACAACCCTGAAGAGACCAATAGCTTAAAAGCTACTAGTTGAAGTTGTAGAGTCTAAGGGCTGGTTATTAATTTAAACCCAGCAACCATAATCTCGTACTTCGGATGTGGGATTCAAGTCCCATATCTTAGCCAATTGGGTCATAACATAATGACTTATCTATATTTATTTACATGTAGAATTTGTGTAACAAGAAAGAGCACTGGGGTGATCAAGTACAGAAACAATTTCTAAGGCACTTGTATGATTAAGATAAAATTGGCTGAGGATGAAAATAAGCACATCACTTATCAGACATCTGAAATAATTGAAAATGTTTCAGTAATCACTCAAGTGCCCAACCTAGTTATAAAATAACCTATCTTAGAACATAAATGTTAATTCTTCAGAATATCTGTAACGGAATCAATGCAATCCAACATAACTGTGCACATGAATATCCAAAAGTGTACAAGTAAACCAGCAATTTTCTTTTGAAAAATTAAAACCACGTATATTAAGTTTTGTCTAGAAGTGCCAATATTACAGACACGAGAAAACCAGCATTTACTATTTTCTTTCTTTTTTCTTTTCAAATGATCCAAATAACCCTACATCAAACAAGATCTAGATATTTGTTTACCTTTATCACTCAAAGCAGGTGAAAGCTTGGGATCATTTATTGCATTGATCTCACAGAAATCAGACATTTCATGTGATCTGATTTGTGTCGGGGAGCATGTGTTGCTCCTGATTGCATGATAACTGGAGGTCTGGTATCCCGTTTGGTGGTTTAAGTATACATCCATACTAGCAGATGAAGAGGGAGCTATCTTTCTCTTGAACCTTCACCTAACACAGATGTTAGAGACGAAAAGAGAAGAACAATGTACCCTTTCAAGGTTCTTAAGCATGTGAAAGTTAGAAGTTCACACATTTAGGATACCTGTCCTTGCGTTTTTCAAGATATCTTTGCACTGATAATTTTATATTTGCAGGACCTTCAGTTGCTAAAATGCCAACAAGAAGGAAATCAGAACCTACAGTATCATTACGTTTGCAGTTTAAATTATAAAAAGTAGTTGCAATCTATTATAGATTTCTTTGACACTGAAATAACATCTCTGGATGTCAAGGAAGTTATATATAATTTTATGGTCAAGAAGACAATACTAAGTTATAATCAATTGTATGACAAGTTAGCAATGTGCTGTTTTAATTATCAACCTTTTTCATGTTGATCGTGATGTAAAATTTATATTTGTTATGTTTATGTAAATCACGGTGATCTAAAAAAGAATCAGATTATCATCGTGAAAAAAGTCTATAGATCGAATGAGGCAAAATATTACACTATAATTTGAATTATGATCTAAAAAAGAATTTATATTATCAAATTAAGCAAAAAATATCAAACTATATGCTGGATCATGATCCAGAAAGAATCTTATACCCAAAAAAAAAGACTTTCAATTTTAAGTTTGCAATAGAAGTGTAGAAAGGATAATGCAGTGATGAACCTGACCATCATAGTTTCATTTAGAAAGATAAATTATTCACTTTGACAATATGTCAAACAACGAAAATATAAATTATTCACTTTTACAACTATTCTTATAATATGAAAATTTAAATAGGAGGCAGAGCCAGAAGAACCTAAGAAGTTGTAAAAGTATGATAAATGAATTTATATTCTTTGCTCATTACAGTTAGCTGTCCTTAATTTTTGACATAAGTGAGAATTTTAAATTTTTTACTTAAGTTACTTCAATGAGAGAATTCAATAAATACAGTTTTAAACCTGGAAATCCTTTGTAGCTTTCTTTTGGAAAAGGAATAGCAACATGGATAGTTTGTATTTAAGTGGCCCGGAAAATAAAAAGAGTCAAATGAGACTGATTAGGAATCTGATGACATCCTGAACAAGATCTAGAAGCTCCAATGGATATGGTATCTAGAATGAGTACTAAATTTTACTTTTATTGGAGTATCCATATGGGAAAGGCAGGTATCAATATAAATTTGACATTTCACAAATGTTTAAAAGCTAATTGAACATACTTACCAAAGTTGTCCTCCAGATTTGTGTCAATTTCCTCTCTGTGTAACCGAGAGTTATCAGTGAGGTTCACTGTGAAAACCCAACCAAGTCACATCACACATGTAAGTGAACTTGCTAGCAAATAGTAACAACCATTATTTTAAAGTTCTTAACTTAGTAATGCTCCCAAGTCATACGTAAACATGAAGCCATGAATAGTTTTCAATAATGCAAAGAAGAATTTGAAGGTATAACAAAAACAACAGCAAATAAGATTAATCCACCATAAATCATTCCTTTGATAAATTCCCAGCTCAAGTTCCTCTTCATGGAAAAGAAATAAGGAAAATAGGTAAGATTAAAGTTGGGGTTACTTGATATCAAGGTTGGAACAGGAGGATCCACACCAGACTTGACACTGGATAGATGAAAAATGCCTGGCAAAGTTTGCCTTGCGGCTGCACCATCAAAAGGGCCTTCTAGAGGCAAATGCAGAGGACTTGCAACAAGCTGCTTAAGAAAACGAGCCTAAAGTAGTGTTCATGTTAGACATACTGACAACTATATCTTTTTATTTCAAGCATTCAATCATAGTGGTAATACCTTATCAGCAGGCACATCATCATATACATTAACCTTCCCACAATAGAAAATTGTCAATTGTCCAGCGGGAACATTTGCTGCTTCAGATATTCTATAACCATTTTGTAGAGCTTCAGTTTTCAAATACCAATTGGTGCAAGAAAATGACACTATTTAGAAAGAAAAAATATCAAAGCTAGCATATATGTTAAACTACTAGGATATATGTTCAAATTGAATAAAACATAAACCAAAAGAGAACATTAGAATCTCAGCTAGAATCAAACAAACTTAGAAGCAGAAAGAGAATAATTTACCAACTTCTCTAGCTGAATCACTCATTTTCTCTCCATAATCTTTTTTCAATCTTGCAGCCATGTGGCCCAGCCGTTGAATATTTATGCATCCAGCAAATATGGGACAATTAATAAAACATTTATTATGAAGCCTTTCCATGAAGGGAATTTTCTTAAGAAAAATAGGTCTATTTGATCCCAGAAAAGGAAAACACTAAGGAATTTCTACTTTCAACATAGAACTTCCACTACATAATATATATAGTCTCCTACATAACATCGTTCAGACAGTAAAACTGTCAACAAAAAATAATTGTCCACCAAATGGATGATATCAGTTTCATGATACCCGAATGTAGATGCCTGATCAATTGAAGTCAGTACTAATCAAGTTTCACAAGATATACATCAGAGTGAATAGGTTTGGTATTTGCATAGAAGTAAAGCACACTGAATGTGCATTGACATCATTCTGCTGCGTTACACCCATATAGCTTTCAGTTGACATTGGATAAGACAGTGCAAAGGCATGTTCACCTAAAGTCATGACATTAATAAAAAAAGAGAACCATTACGAACTAACGCATTTAAAGTTTCATCAGACAAACCTACAATCATGGAGATACTTTACGTCTTGATACAGAAAAGTTATACCCGTCAACCATATGAAATTAGAATGTATGATCTCAGAGTAGGTACAAAAGCAAACCAAAATCTAATCATACCCAGAATGCAAAAAGATACATAGTCGTAAAACCACGATTGGTAAAGGAGCAGAAGATAGGAAAAACAAAGGGTGAGTCTATTATTTAAATTGCAAAGTTCAGACAGTGAAAAATTGTAGAATTGGTGCTACAAACAACCTGGGAGGGATTGAGTCATTAGTATCAGAGGCAGCAACATGGCAGGCCAATACATCGTCGGGGAGATGATCGGATTTTTCTGAATCCTTAGCCTGGTAAAGTACAGTTTCTTCGGCCGATGAAGGACTTGACGGACTATTCCCACTTGCTGGTTTTGGGGCCTACTTGGCAAATAAATCGTATTTTGATATATAGAAACAAAATAATATAAAATATATGTTCTTTCTGGAAGTATGCTTAACTGATGATTGAACTCACAATGTAGGAAGTATCGAGGCGAGGAATGTGGAGCTTCTTCCGAGCGGCGGAAGCATCGGAATCGTGTGTGGCTTCGAGAAGTGTCTTGAGAGAGATGACCTGTTGGATCGCCTGCGATTTGTTCCAGGAAGGACGTCGCATTCCTGTACGGAAGTGTTAAATTAGACCTGTTCCCGTCACTGACATTCCAAATCCTCTCATTATTTCTATATGTAGTATAGACGTGAGTATGTGTGATGTGAACAAGAGAAGGAGAGAGAGAGAGAGACCTTTGGATTTGAGATAGCGTCGACAGTCTTCGCGAGTTAGCTGGGATATATCTTCTTCTGTGAGCTGGTGGAGGGGTTTGTCGAGAGGTGATGGGAGAACGGTTTCTTGGGAGGCCATGTAGACAGATTGCAGCGGTAATTGACCGGAATTCTCAGATTAACTTTGTTTGTCTCCCCAGATTTGCATAGATCAGTGGCCTGGAATTGATGTTTGAGCACTGGGTTTCTTCTTCTTTTTTTTCTGGGTTCTTTCCCGTCCGGAAGAAAGAGAGGGCTATTGAGCTTTGGCTTGGTGAATGCTGAGGGGTTTCAGTTGCGTAGCCGCAGCAGTGTGGATAGCTTGGCGTTTATAGTTATTTATTTTTAATTGGCTTCTTTTTCATCAAATTGGGGGGACTGCAACCCCAGATCGCCACGTAGCTTATATATAATATTGTTTCCCCTTGTTTGTCCAAACTTTTCTAACAATAATTACCATTTACTTTCTAACTATTCTTACATTTTATTCACCCATTTTTATTATTATTATTATTGTCAAGATGTATAACCCTTTACTTTTTCTTTTTCTTTCTCTTTATAACTTTCCTTTTTTATTTCTTTTTTTATATATTATTTTATTTATAAATATATTTTTTAATTAGAGTAAAGACTTCTTTTTTACCTCTTAATTTATAATTTGTATTATTCATTTTAAATAAAATAAGTAGACTATAAAAGAAACTTAGAATTAATCATTTTGTGTTTATTTGGCAGGATAACAAAAAAAAATTGACAAAAGAAATCGACTTGGGAAACTGTAGACGACAATCAAGGACTGCCTGTCGGAGTCAGTCGAATAGGTGAGCCCAGTCGACCTACGAGTCAACAAAGCTAGTCCCGGTCAACCAACGAGTAAACTAGGTGTGAGAACAGGCATGTTCTTCAGAAAATTTTGCAAAATGACCTAATAATGGGTTAAATTCGAAAAATGATCCACGCTTGATAAATCTTGCAAAAATAACACTTTCGGCCTGTGAAATGTACGTCTTGCCCCTGAGATGCCCCCTTACCGTTTATTATCGCGTATTACATAATGCGTGTAACGTGTATAATGTAATATGCGTATTACATAATACGCGTATTACATAATACGCGTATTTCATAGTATATAAAACTTAATTTAGGACCCTCATTTTAAAAAAAATGTTTCAACTCACGACTTTCTTTCTTCAACCCACGACTCTACTCTCCAACTTCCACGACTCTTTAACTTCGTTCAATATCAGTTCAACTCCGTTCAACATTAGTTCAACATCATCATCGCTCAACACTCATCATCGTTTGTCCGTCTCGTCGTTCTTATATATATTGAGGTGAGTTTAGGGTTTATGTGTAATGTTCTTGTTATTCTGGCGTTTATGTGTAATACTTCAATGTATGTGTATATTGATGGATAATTCTTAGCTTTTAAGGTTTATGTAGCTTTTAGGGTTTATGTAGCTTTTAGGGTTTATGTGTGTATATTCTGATGTTGCTTATCCAATGTTTCTCACTCACGCATATTACATGAACATATTGTAATGTTCTTATTATGCATGCATGCATAGTTTAGGTTTATAAAATATCTGTGTATTGCTACTTCACGAGCATTGTACGTATGTGTATATTGAAATGTCCACGTATTGCAACTTCACGTGAATTGTTTGTTATGGTTTATCCAATGTTTGCGTATTGTCTAATGTTGCTTACTTGAGTTGTTAAGCCTACTCCAATGTTGTTTGTTTTTTACTTACTTGTTGTTCTGTTTTTGTATATGGCGTCAACCATAATTCCTGAGTTTGCTGCTAGGGTATCATGGAATGCCAATCTGTCAAACATTGCCACCAAGTTTACTACAACGAATCTAATGGAAAGGGTAGAGCAAACTCAATTCCAATTTTTATTCAAAGGAGCCCCGTCACTACGGTTCTCAAGAACGATAATCCATCAAATGCTCCTCAAGAATAGCAGCTCAAATTCTAAGAAGATGAAGTTCCACATGAATGGAGAGGAGTTGTGTTTTGGGATGAAGGAGCCTCAAATATGGGAGATTCCCTACGGTGGAAACCATTTTCAATCATGTTGAAGAATTTCCTCATTTGGTGGTAAAATATTTTAAAAGTAATATGATTGTTAGAACATAAGACATTCACTCAAGATTTGTGTCTTGCTTTGATAAGGAAGATGCATGGAAGTTGGGGTTGGTATTTCTAGTTTTCCATTATCTCTTCTCCCTTGACCCAAGGAAGATAATAAATATCAAACTCCTCCGCATGGTCGAGGACATCAATACTTTCCCCCAATTTCTATGGGGAAAGTTGTACTTCAGAGCAACCCTGAATGGTTTGAACAGGGACCTAGAACACTTTAGGTCGGTATATCTAGACAAGAAGAAAGCCATAGGGAAGAAGGAAGACAAGAAGGTCGATGTTTCTTATACCGTATTTGAGTTCGCATTAGCCTTCCAAGTGTGGACCTATGAGATTATAAAAACGTTTGTCCCAAAACTTGCCTAGAGGATGTTGTACGCGCATGAGCCTATCTGCCTAAGGATAATACGGTATAAATCCAGTAGGAAGAGTACCGTCTCTAATCTTCACACTGCCCTGTAAGGCAAGGTTTTCAAAAAGATGGAAGTGTTCGAAGAGGAGAAGATCTTGTATGGTGGGAAGGAGTTTGAAGATATGGGAGGTAATTTGTATGATTCATTATTTGAACCTGATTCCGAAAAGAGGAAATATGAAGAGATTGAAGATGTAGTTCCTCCCAAACCTGCCATGAGGAAGAGAAGACAAATTATTCACCCCAGCACCTCTCATTCTGTTCCTATCAAACCTTCCACGAGGAGAAGAACCTGCATCCCTACCCCCAACCCTAACACCTCTCATTCTGTCGAGAGCACCACCAGGACTCAAGTAGATTATGATGACTCTCAAATGACTCCAACATCGACATTTCCCCAAGATGATGGCCCCCGAATGAATCCAACAGCTCCCTATGATGGATGTAGATTAATTAACTGACGAAAGAGGTAAATGAACTAAAAAATAAAATAAATCTCATAAAAAAGATGTTGAACTAGTTATAAGAACAATTTGACATAATATCATCCACACTAGAGGAGGAACATAGTATGACAAGATTGAAGAAGAAGGAGAAGAATGAGGAGAATGTTGAGGTGATGGAGGAAGACAAGGATGATGTATGTACAATTTACATTCACTCTTTTTGTATATGTTCACGCTTTTTATCTAATTTTTTCCAATGTGCATGACAAAATTAAGGAGGAAGATGCGGAGAAGGTGGATGTGTTGGTGGAGAAGAAGAAGTAGAAGAAGAATGTGAAGGTGGAGAAGGATGAGGAAGACAAAGAGAAGATTGAGGAAGACAAGGATAAGGATGTGGAGAAGGTGAATTAGGAAGACAAGGATGACAAGGATGAAGATCTGTTAGAGGAGAAGGATAAGGATCTGGTGAATAAGGAAGATGTGGAGAAGGTGAATACGTTGAAGGAGAAGGATGATGATCTAGTGAATAAAGAAGATGTGGAGAAGGTGAATGTGTTGGAGGAGAAAGATGAGGATCTGGTGAATGACGAAGATTTGGAGAAGGTGAATGTGTTGGAGGAGAAGGATGAGGATCTGGTGAATGGGGAAGATTTAGAGAAGGTGAATGTGTTGATTGAGGATATAGTGAAGAAGATTAATGATGTGGAGAAGGTGAATGAGAATATTAAGGAAGATGTGGTGAATGAGAAGATTAACGAAAAAAAGGATGTGGATCTATTTGTGGATAAGGATGAGGTATGTGCAATTCACATTCACACTTATTGTATAAGTTTACATATTTTTTCTATTTTTTTCCAATGTGCAAGACAAGATTGAGAATCTAGTGAAAAAGATTGATGATGTGGAGAAGGTGAATGATAAGGTAGAGAAAGATGTGGTGAATGAGAAGGTGGAGGAAGATGTGGTGAATGAGAAGGCGGATGAAGATATGGTGAATGAGAAGATTGAGGAGAATCTAGAGAAGGATGTGGATCTAGAGAAGGATGAGGATCTAGAGAAGGATATTGTGTTGAAGGATTAGGTATGTACAATTCACATCCACGCTTTTTGTATTGGTTTACACATTTTATCTAATTTTTTCCAATGTACAGGACAAGATTGAGGATCTGGTGGTGGAGAAGGTGAAGGATGTGATGTTAAAGGATGAGGATCTAGAGAAGGATGATGTATGTACAATTCACATTCACGCCTTTTGTATTGGTTATCAATTATCCCAGTTTAAAAACCAATTCAAGAGATACAATTAATCAAGAGCAAGAAATTCAACAAAAGTATTTCAAAAAGTTCATAGTAAAAAGAACAGTAAGTAGATAAGTTTAGTGTTCCTCCCTTGTGTATTTGTTTTCTCTTTCTTCGATATCCACCAAGACTTAGGTCACAATGCCGATACTAGTTCGACCGCTAGAGTTCCTTCCACGACCCTTTCCTCTTGAAGCTCGAGAGCCGCTTCCTCGGGAAGAAGGAGGTTCAGGAGAAACATGATACTTGAATGGATTTTGAGTTGTGCTTCGTCTAGAGCGAGAGCTACGAGGGATAGGATTTTCTCGTTGGTTCACCATCTGTGATAAGCTCATATTGTCCTTTTCATTAGCTTCATTAGTTTGTTTAGTAGCCTCAGTGGCTGCATTTTCTTTATCCTAAAATCTTTGTGCAACCGCCTCTATTTCTTTCAGTCTTTCGCATCAGTAGCATTGAATGACTTAGCTATCTCCATCACTTGGGACGTGAGGACATCAATTGAAGACTAGATTTCGATATGGAGATCGAAGGTCTTGTTGAAGAAAGATTCTACCTTATTAAGCTATTGTCGCATCCTATATAGCTCTTGAGTATTTCCCAAAACGTTTTTGTCTGTACACTTATGCGCATTTGAGGAGGACGCTTGTAAGTCCTCCATTCGGTCCAATCATGAACTAAGGGATTGGAAAATTTCTTGCCATAGAGCCATAACCTCCATGACAATTTTTCGCACATCCACCGGTCTTGGTGTCTCCTCCTCGGAATTAGAATAAGAGGAAAAATGGGAGCCAATAGGAACATATCAGAGAGGTATAGTAGGATAGGAACTAACCTGAATAGACATCTCCCGTTCTATTTGAACATTTTGTTGACCGACTGGTTCTTCAAGAATCTCATCTTTGATTTTACGAATACAGTTCGAGACTTCTTTAGACTTAGTGGACTTACCCGAGGTAGAATGAGCAGGGGTCGGCAACTTGGAATTCTGAATTTCAACCTCCTTTTCGATAGCCTGCTGGAGGAGAAGGTTCACTACAAGTCAGTTGAGAGTTTTCAACTTAATGAGAGGAGGAGAGACCTTTTTCAACTACGGACGATGGTTTTGAACAAGCTTAATCTTGCTCATCCTCTTTCTTGCTTTTCTCAAATTCAGAGGAGGAAATACCTGTTGAGACTCTTTCACCAGATATCAGCCCATCTACCGCCAAGGCTGTCCCAGTACGCTCCCAGTCCTGCCTAGGAATAGGAGTCTGCTCTTAAAACGCATTGTTGTAAGTGATCACTGAAATAAAACATGTCAAAACGACGTTCCTCAAAAGAAGTCTTCTTCTGCTCGACCAAATATTTCTTTGACTTTTCTACTTCTCCATCGAACATTTGCTCAGTTATATAAATAAATAGAGTCTTATCTTGAGGAGTAATCATATCTTCAACAAAGTCTATGGGCTCGTCCTCGTCATAATAATTCAGATTGGTTTTAGGAGAGGGAATTTCAGATTCTTCTGAGTTGGAGGATTCACCACTGTCCACATATTTAAGAGTAGTAGAAATGTACTCCTCTAATAGCCCGTTTAAATTATTGATGACATCCGCATCCATTCTTGCAGTATTAGCTAACGGATTATAGTTCTTTTTGCATTTTTATAGTAAGGGAATATTGCACGGCCTCTTGCAGATGCTTCCACAACTTCACTTCTTCTGAGGGCTTCGTTAATAGATTTAGTTTTGGTTAAGGAAAAGATCACATTTTCCAAGCTCAGCAATTCAGACCATTTCTCATCTTCTGCAACATCTAGAAGCACCTCACTAAAGCTTGTGCCTAATCTGATGCTTACCCAAATGTTGAAAAGATTGATTTTCATCTTGGCAACAACTTCAGCCTCTTCGAGTATCAATTTGATAGATATTTGAGATTCTGGAGTAATGTCAAGAGGCGAGTTAGGAGGTGGATCAGCAGTACCTTTTTCGGCCCCTACAACTTTAGCGAGTTTATGATCTGGAACAGGTTCTCTGAACTCAATTCCCCTTACTGTTCTCATTTGAGCAAATGAAGAGAAGCCCATTGGGATTGTTTTACTAGAACTTTATTTGTGACATCTTCCACTTCTACATTGAGAGCAGCCGAAGAGTACAGAATCTCTTGCCAAAAGGAAGGAATAGGGATAAAAATTCTTTATTAGCGGCTACATCAACCACCTTATCAGCGTTTTTACCCATTGAGGAGACCATAACAGGAGTTGGAACCTCCCGTTGAATAACTAGAATATTATCAGGTTGACCAGTTTCAATAACTTCTAGTTGGCCGGTTTGTAAAGAATGAAACCGATCGGTATAAATGGCATCTAACCAGTCAGTTTGAGGAATACTTGATCGATCAGTTTGGAGAATAACTGACCGATCGATTTGAGGAATGGTTAATAATATCATCTGGCCGGTTGGTTTGAGAAACGTCCAACCGGTAGGTTTGAAAAGCATTTGACCGATAGGTAATAACAGAGTCGACCACCGTGGTTGTAATATCAACTACCGATTGAACCTCTAAAATCGCAGGCTCAATCGGAGTGACAGGGGGCTCTAAACTTTGCTCTTGAACTGGAACATTTAAAGATGAGGCATTAAAACGCGGAGGAATGGGAATATTACCTCAAACCGAGTTCTCTTTCGAGATGAGTTGATTTTACCAAATTCTTCAGGTCTGACTTTGGCAATACTATTGGAACTAGCATTAGACTCAACCCTAGAAGATTTTAGTCTTTTTGCAGACGCGGCATGGGTAGAAGTGTTTATGCGTTTAGAGCCGCCCACTGATCTTCTACTTGCCGATTTCACACTAAATGTTTTATCCCCACTAGATTGCTGACAAGAGGCCTCGGAGTTAGACTCCTTTCCCTTCTTAGTCCTGGTAATATGTATTGCAATCGTTTTTGAGGATACAACTTTATTTGGATTAAGGGATTTACCTAGACTGATGAGAACATTCAAATGCTCCAAGATCCATCCGATCTAGACTGAAAATCTCAAACTCCTTTTGGTGTGGGGAGACACCATTTCGCAGAGAATGTTGAAGAGAACCAATCCCTAGTTAACTTCTTCACCCTTTATTATTGTAGCCATCATTTCGAACTTCAATTGGGTTATCGAATCGAAAGCTCCTCCTCTCCCTTGGAGTGCTTTAGTTGTGATATCGCAAAAGATCCAATATTCACACTTCAAATCTTTCTTCTTTCCGCTATAGTTGATGGGAGCACTAGTATCGGAGAAGAAAAGTTGCATTTCGAACAATATCTTATCGAGAATGGCCTTAGAAAAGTCAAAACCCTTCGTCGGAAGCTACAAAATCTCAGCGAAAGAAGCTTCAAAGTGAATAATGTCCATTCCCCTCACCTTTGCTGATATAGATACTTAGACAATCTTCGCCGAATCGAAGTATGCTCGTACATCTTAATCGTAGAAAATGAAAGGACCGCCTAGAAATTTCATTAGGCCGGAGGCCTCAATCGATCGAAAAACCTTCACCATCTCTGGAAATCCAGATTTGTAAATGGATTTGAAGTCCATATACATAGCATTGTTAGACAAGGCATTATTTTTAGCCATGTCGACAGTCTAGAAGAAATGAAGAATGTTGGGTCAAATTATTTTGATTAAAATAATTAAGAGAATAAGTATATTCGATGCCAACTTTATTTTAATAATGTGATTAAAACTTAACTATGATTAAAATTTAAATATGAATGAAGCTAAGCCGTGTAATTATTTTTGTGTAGGTGGATCAGACTTGGAAAACTTAGACATGGTCTAAGCAGGCTAATTACACGTGATACGTAGTTAGACGTACAGTCTAACAGATACCCAGTTAGACGTGTAGTGTAACAGAAATGCAGTTAGACGTGGAGTCTAACAGATACGCAGTGTTGGGTCAAATTATTTTGACTAATATTATTTTGATGATGAATTAGTAAAACTTAAATTAAGATTGAAGCTAAGTCGTCTATTTTTTTGTGTAGGTGCATTAAAACTATGCTAATTAGACGTGTTATCAGTTAGACGGGCAGTCTAACAGATACATAGTTAGACGTGTAGTCTAACAGATACGTAGTTAGACGTGCAGTCTAACAGATACGTAGTTAGACGTGCAGTCTAACAGATACGTAGTTAGACGTGAAATCTAATAGATACGTAGTTAGACGAGCGGTTTAACATATATGTAGTTAGACGGGCAGTCTAATAGATACGTAGTTAGACGGGCAATCTAACAGATACATAGTTAGACGAACAATCTTACATATACGTAGTTAGACGTGTAGTCTAACAGATACGTGATTAGACGTACAGTCTACCAGATACGTAGTTAGAAGTGCAGTCTAACAGATATGTAGTTAGACGTGTATTCTAACAGATACGTAGTTCGACATGCAGTATAACAGATACGTATTTAGACGTGCAATCTAACATATACGTAGTTAGACGAGCAGTCTAACAAATACATAGTTAGACGGCAAGTCTAATAGATACATAGTTAGATGGTCAATCTAACAGATACTTAGTTAGACATGCAATCTAACAGATACGTAGTTAGACGTGCAGTCTAACATATACGTAGTTAGACATGCAGTCTAACTCCATTAGATGTATGAGTCTAATAGGATGTAAAGATAGACGTTGGCGTCTAACTCCTTCAGACAAGTCTGAAATGATGTATAGTTAGACGTTGCAGTCTAACTTCATTAGACTTGGTGGTCTAATGGATCTTGCTATTAGACGCTGACGTCTAACTCTCATTAGAGTTGGCAGTCTAATGGAGCACGTCTAATGCCTCGCTTCAGCAGCTATCTGAAGTTAGCATACGTCTACTTACGATCAACTAGTTGTTTGCTACTCCTGCTCCACTCATCTGTGCAGTCCATTACGCTAGCTATTTGAACAAATGAATGAATGCCACGTAAGTAAACATTCTTCCAATTATTTGTTCTATGCAGAACAGTTTCAGTAGAATGTTTGGCCCACTACCAGTTTGGTACGACCACGATCCTTGTGCATAGAGCCTGTTGTACTCTTGTACTATGGAGGCTTTCCAATGGGCGCTTGCCATATGTCCATCTAGAAGATTCGACCGTTGGTGTCTTTCTTCTATATATATATGCCAAAGGACAACGGACAAATCAATCTCTCTCTCTGCCTGACTGACTGTCTCACGAATTGTTGATTGCTTGCTTACTTGCTCACTGATTTGTATATCTTCAAGTTCAAGAGAGAATCAAAATCTGTCTAGCTGAGAAATACTCTTAATCATATTGTAAGTTAAATAGAGCTTGTTCTGTTCAATAGTTAGCTAGCCAGTAAACTGTATTTGATTCAAAGAAGTATAGTGAATCCTTCCGGTAGTTTGAAGAAGAGGTGACATAGGAGAGTTTTGCTCCGAACATCCATAAACAACTTGTTGTGTTATTTACATTATGTCTTTCCTTCTCTCACTAGTTCATAGCTTCAAACCTGAGCAAACAGTTCCGCACTTGAATCGCTTCAAGAGTTTGCAAGGGTTCTTGAAGAATAGAAAGTGATATTAATCCATAAAAGGATTTCTATTAAACCGTTTTCAAGAAGTTGTCATCAATAGTTAGAACCCCGTCTCTATTGATTACACCGATCCTATCAATTGGTATCAGAGCTCTGCTTCTATTCTCAAGCATCAAGAACCTGAATCATATCTATCATCAACGATATCCATCTGCTTTCGAAAGAAAACTACGACTATTGGATGATGAGAATGCAAGTTCACATGGCTGCTCTTGATTGTGATATGTGGAGTGTCATTAGCGATGGTCCCATAAAGATTGTGAAGCCAAGATGTGAGTGGACAATGGAAGATAAGATGACTAACAATTTGGACAACGTTGCCAAAAATATCCTATATCAATCCATCAACATGAATATATTCTATGAGATCAAGTCCTGATCCTCTTCTAATGATTTTTGGGAGAAGCTGATTCAGATCTATAGTCGTAACGTTCAACCTAAGAAGAACCAAAACGATCAGAAGGTCCTCATATATGTTGAAAACAAGTCCAAATGGGCCGATAGCAACTTAGAGGACTCTTTTGGTGAGTCACATGCTTGATGGCAGATGATCAATCCAAGGTAATTTATCTTTCCTCACAAGAGTTTACCAACGAAGAGTTATCTGTTGTACTCAATGACATGGCCATTGAGTACAAGAAGCTATCAGATTCTTTTAATGAAATGAAAGCGAAATATGAGACTAATATATCTTCTTCATCTCAAATCTCCAAACCAAATAATTCTGAAAATAATGTGGTCGAGATCTCATCTAAGAATGAGATGCTCAAAGAAAACATACAAATTCTATCTTCTGAAAATAATCGGTTAAAATATATTGTTAGTTCATGGACAAGGTCTGGAGATACTGTCAAATATCAAATTAGTCTGTTGAAACCTGCTAGATCTAAATTCGGTTTATGATTTGATAGCAATGACCCAGACCAGTCCTGTAAAAAGTTAAACCCAGAAACTGACAAGCTTAAGCCAATAAGTTTGTCAAAGGGAATTTAACTGATACTGAAACTGATCTAATACATGAGGAGTTAGATTTAAAAGATGAAATAACCTATGTTCCGCCGATTATTAGCTGCCTGAAAATTAAGTTAGAAGAAGCCAACAAGTCTGACAAACCAAAACCTAACAAGAGGTCAAAGAATTTTAAAAGAAAATTATCCTCTAAAGCTAAAGGATCAGTGGCTAGCAGGAAGACGTCTGTTAAGTCTAAATCATACACATTAATCACAAAACAAAATGGGAAATCCATCAAAATAACTCAAATATGGATTCCTAAGGGAATGATTGACCGAGGATCCAAGTGAATGTGGGTACCAAACGATTGTAAATATTATTTTGTGTAGGTACAAGTGAATGATGATCTCGAGGAATCTATATGGTATCTTAATAGTGGTTGTTCCAGGCATATGACAGGAAACAGACGGCTTCTCACTAATATAGCATATTGTTCTTGACCTAAGATCACTTTTGGTGATAACAAGAAAGGTAAGACCATGGGTAAGGGTAAGATCATCCAAGGTAATCTAACCATTAATGATGTTTTACTTATTGACAATTTGTGTTATAACCTGATTAGTATTAGTCAATTATGTGATAATGGCTTATCGGTTGATTTTCAAACTCATGAATGCCTAGTTAAGGATCAGCAGGGTAATACATTACTGACCGGAAGTAGGGTAGGAAACTCTTATAAAATGAACTGGGAAAATAAGACATCTGACCTTATGTGCATGATTGCCAATAATGACCAGAAATGGTTGTGGCATAAAAGATTAAACCATCTAAATTTTAAAACCATCAACAACATTTGCTCGCATAATTTAGTGTTAAGTTTACCTAAATTACAGCTTTCTAAGGACAAGGTTTGTCCTGCTTGCTAGTTAGGAAAATAGGGCAGATCATCGTTCAAAAGTAAAGGGAAATCTCAATCTAGACGTTGCTTAGAACTTTTACACATTGATCTGTTTAGTCCAATTCCTATAAAGAGCTTAGGAGGAATGAGATTTACCCTAGTAGTTATTGATGATTTTTCACGATTTACATGGGTAGTATTTTTGCAGTCTAAGGATCAAACTGCTGAAAATTTGATTAAGATCCTTAGAAAAATTCAAAACCAGAAATCTTTTAAGTATTGTTTCTATTCGAAGTGATCGGGGAACCGAGTTCACCAACAAACACCTAACTTCTTATCTCGAGGAGTCTGGTATTAGACACGAGTTGTCTAGTGCCAGAACTCCACAGCAAAACGGTATTGCTGAGAGAAGAGTGAGGACACTAAAAGAAGCAGCGAGATCTATGCTGTCTGAATTAGGTGTTCCTCAGAAGTTTTGGGTAGAAGCCATAAACACAGCATGTTATACACAAAATCGGTCGATAATTAACAAACGTTTTGACAAAACACCCTATGAACTGTTTTATGGAAGAATCTCTACAATGTCTTGCTTTAAAGTATTTGGGTGTAAATGTTTTATTCATAACAACTAAAAGGATTATCTGACTGCTTTTGATGCTAAAATAGATGCTAAATTCATGTTAGGTTATTCCTCAGTAAGTAAGGCTTATAGAGTATACAACAACAGAACACAAACTGTTGAGGAATCCCTACATGTTGTTTGTAATGAGTTTGTTGAAAGTAATCCCATCGATCCCATCGACCTTGATAGCAGATTAGAAGCGACAAGTCTTGAGTCTGTGTGTGAGGATGAAGCTCTGGCTAAACAAATTCCATTGTCTAATCCTGTGGACGATCCGGTTGAGAACTAACCAGATGTTCAAACTCCTGTTCAACAAGACGTTGAGAGTTCGTACGTCACGGAGCCATCTGGTCAGATGACTAATCCTTTACGACCCAACTTCAGATGGAACAAAAATCATCCACCATAATTGATAATCGGTAATCCTAACTCTCCCGTAGGACAAGACGTCAATTAATGGATGAAATGGCCAACTCTGCCTTTATTTCTCAAATTGAACCTAATAAAATTGGTGAATTAGTGCTTAATCCAGATTGGATCAATGTTATGCAGGAGGAGTTAAACTAATTTGTGAAAAATAAAGTGTGGCATCTAACTTTAAGACCGACTAATCAATCGGTCATTGGAACTAGATGGGTTTTTAGGAACAAGCTTAGTGAAGATAGCTTAGTTATTAGAAACAAAGATCGATTGGTTGCCCAAGGATACAGATAGGAGGAAGGCATTTACTTTGATAAGTCATTTGAACTTGCAACTAGACTTGAAGCAAATAGAATCTTCCTAGCTTATGCATCATTCAAGAACTTTAAAGTTTTTCAAATGGATGTGAAAAGCGCATTTTTAAATGGTAAACTAAATGAAGATGTTTATGTTGAACAACCCCCTGGTTTTCTTGATCATACTTTACCAAATCATGTTTTTAAACTTGACAAACCTTTATATGGATTGAAACAAGCTCCAAGAACTTAGTATGATACTTTAACTAAGTTTCTGTTTGATCATGATTTCGTTATTGGAACTGTTGATAAAACACTATTTAGATTCGTTAAAGATTCTCACATTCTACTTGTTCAAGTATATGTTGATGACATTATATTTGGGTCAATTAACCCTAAATTGTGTGAGAAATTTACTAAGTTGATGCAGGATAGGTTTGAGATGAGCATGATGGGAGAATTAACTTTCTTCCTCAGCCTTCAAGTTCGTCAACTAGAGAAGAAACATTCATTAGTCAAGCCAAATACATTAAGGAGCCGCTGAAGAAATTCAGGATGGAGAATTGCTCTATTGCAGTTACTCCAATGAGCTCCTCTAGCAAGCTAGACAAAGATGATGACAGACAGGATGTAGACATCACTACCTACAGAGGTCTCATCAGATCTTTGCTCTATCTCACTTCCAGCAGACTAGACATTCAATTTGTTGTTGGTGTTTATGGAAGATTCAAGGTCAATCCTAAAATCTCTCACTTTACTTCTACTAAACGTATTCTTAAATATTTGAAGGGAACTCAAAATGTGGTACTATGGTATCCGAAGGATTCCAGTTTAAATTTAACAAGTTTCTTAGATGCAGACTATGTAGGGTGCAAAATAGATAGGAAAAGCACGAGTGGAACTTGTTAGTTCCTTGGAGATCGTCTAATCTCATGGTTCAGCAAGAAGCAGACGTCGGTTGCCACATCTACAGCTGAAGTAGAGTACCTTGCTACAGAGAGTTGTTGTTCTCAGCTCATGTGGGTTCAACAACAGCTAAGGGACTATGGGATTGAGGCAGAAGAATCTCCAATTTTTTGCTAAAACACAAGTGCAATAGCCATCACTTACAATCCAGTTCTGCATTCTCGGACAAAGCACATCGAAATCAGACATCATTTCATCCGAGAGTATGTCAGTTAGAAGTATATTCGCCTTGAATATGTCCCAACATATCAACAAACGATAGACATCTTCACGAAGTCACTACCCGAGACTAAGTTTTCTAACTTTTAAAATATGTTAGGACTCGTTGATCTTGACTGATTTTCTTTTATGCATGAATTAAGGGGGAATATGTTGTTCAAATTTAACTAGACAGACAAGTAGGCAAATGTCTTAATACGCCCAATGGATCAGTGGTCTAAGAAGTATATCTACTTAGACATAAGTTTGCTTAAGCATTCTATACCTCCGTTTGGATAAAATTCTTGGTTGATAACCTGCGTGGTTAGACGTTGAAGTCTAATAGACGTTTAGACGTTTATAAGACAATAAACATTGGATGCTCACGTCTAACCAAACACACGTCTAGCACGTGGTGTTTATGCGTAATTAGACGTTCAAAGTCTAATAGACTTTTAACTATCTATAAGAAAAGTGTGATTAGATGTTGATGTTTAATAGACGCATATCCAGATTAGAGGCAAAGAATGTGAAAAGTGAATTAGACGTCTAACTATTTATGTAATTAGACTGTTCATCTTTTGGCTATTGGGACAGCTGTCCACTGCCACTATATCTGTCTATGTACTTTTCCCACCAAAATCAAAACAGTCACCTCTTAAATGGATTGAAGACATGTGTCTTTCAATATTCAAAGAGTGACTAAAATGTCTGATAACCTTTCAATACACGTCTAATATTAATAGCTTATCTCATGATTAATATTAAATGCTAGCTGCCTCAATTGATGCGTCTCTTGGGAATAGATGTCTTAGGCTTTTGACGGTTCATATAATCATTACATAGCCATACATCAACATTTCTCTATTTAAGAGACGGTAATACTCAAAGGTTTGAGTACCTCCCTCTTAAATCTTCAATATCTCTCTAAGAGTTCTTCGTTTGTCTCTTTGTATTCTTCAAGAAATATTCTCCTTCTCTTTTTGAAATGGGTTCTCTTGCTCCTTCTACTCTTCAAATCGACCTTTTCTCTGTTTCTATGATGGAGATTCCAAGGATAGTGGCTATGTTCGATTCGCTAAAAGCTTATGACCTCGAGAAATTCCTCCAGGCCCCCGTCGTCATTCATGAACCTGAGGTTCGTGAACTTTTCAAATACGTTGGGTTTTACGACAACGTGCTCATTGCAGCCAAAATATTTGATAATATTGCTGCATTCACCGAAGTGTCCTTCGCTCGTTTCTTCAACCTTCTATCCGAGTGACTGTCTTAGTTCCCCACATCTTCGAAGGAAGTCCTAACTGAAATGGGGTTTGTCTTCTCCGATACTTTTCTTGATGGGACTCTGGTTCCTGTCAATAACTTTGGACTACGGTCCTTTCTGAAAGTTGAGTTCGTTTTACTCAACGAAATCATTTCCCACTCCCTTTTGGCCAAGGGAAGTTCTAACCATTACTCGAAGATGGTCTTCGAGATGATGATTGCTATCACCAAGGGAACAACAATCAATTGGTCGAGGGTCATTTTCCGCAATTTAATGGGGATGTTTGAAAAGAGAACCCATGGATATGTTGCTCCGCTCAACATGTTTCTTCCTTCTATCCTCAAAAGTGTCCCGGGACCTAGGATTCTCAGCAAATCATCAAGGGTCCTAAACTATCAAAAGGTTCTTGACTACATTGTCCAAGACAGGAGGCTCAAGCAAAAGAAAAGAAATCGGGAGACCCTTTTGGCCGAAAGAGATCAATAGGAATCCATCTCTCCCGATGATGTTAAAAAGGGGGAAAAGGGAAAAGATTGGCCTTAGATTTAGGGGGAAAGAAAATCTTTTGCCGTTTTTGAAAATCTTTGGATTATCGATCATGTTATGTGTCTTTTGAAAATATAAATACATGATCTTTTGTTATTAACAGCGTGATGATTATCGAATTTGCATATACATTTCTAATCTTTTATTTAAGTTTTAACATCATCAAAAGGGGAAATTGTTGGGTCAAATTATTTTGACTAAAGTTATTTTGATGATGTATTAGTAAAACTTAAATTAAGTTGAAGTTAAGCCGTCTAATTGTTTTTGTGCAGGTGCATTAAAACTATGCTAATTAGACGTGTTATCAGTTAGACGGGTAGTCTAACAGATACGTAGTTAGACGTGCAGTCTAACAGATACGTAGTCAGACGGGCAGTCTAACATATACGTAGTTAGACGGACAGTCTAACAGATACGTAGTTAGACGTGAAGTCTAATAGATACGTAGTTAGACGTGCAGTCTAATAGATACGTAGTTAGACGTGCAGTCTAACAGATACGTAATTAGACGTGCAGTTTAACAAATACGTAGTTAGACATGCGTCTAACAGATACGTAGTTAGACATGCAGTATAACAGATACGTAGTTAGACATGCAGTCTAACAGATACGTAGTTAGACGGGCAGTCTAACAGATACGTAGTTAGACGAGCAGTCTAACAAATACGTAGTTAGACGGGCAGTCTAACAGATACGTAGTTAGACTTGCAGTCTAACTCCATTAGATGTATGAGTCTAATGAGATGTAAAGTTAGACAGTGGCGTCTAACTCCTTTAGACAAGTCTGAATGATGTATAGTTAGACGTTGCAGTCTAACTCCAATAGACTTAGTGGTCTAATGAATCTTGCTATTGGACGTTAACGTCTAACTCTCATTAGAATTGGCAGTCTAATGGAGCACGTCTAATGCCTCGCTTAAGCAGCTATCTGAAGTTAGCATACGTCTACCCACGATCAACTAATTGTTCGCTACTCCTACTCCACTCATCCGTGCAGTTTAGTACGGCAGCTATTTGAACAAATGAATGAATGACACGTTAGTAAACATTTTTCCAATTATTTGTTCTATGAAGAACAATTTCAGAAAAATGTTTGGCGCACTACTAGTCTAGTACGGCCACGATCCTTGTGCATAGAGCCTGCTGTACTCTTGTACTTCATCAAAATAAACATTTTTCCAATTATTTGTTCTACGAATGTAGTCTCACTTCTCGTCTAGAGGTTGCATACTTCCAACTCCTAGGCCTTTGAGGTTGTCTATTATTTCTTCATACTTGGGTATATCTCATAAAATCGGTACACTTTTGTTCTTGCGTTTACAACCCAAAAAGAGTGCAAGTGAACATTAAATGGTGATTTTAATATATCAACCTCTATGAGTGTATCATGTGTCATTAATTCTTTTCATCCATTTAGTGACCGAGGTATATCTGATAGAATCGATACTCTTTTTTTTTGTTTTTTCACAAACTATATAAGAGTCTAGGTAAACAACAAGTGGTGATTTTAAAATCTTTGTATGCGTTTAAAATTTCGCCTCATAACCCATTTTTCAACGTCCCCAAGAATTATTTTCTTGGTATGTGAGATTTCTCTCATGCTATGCATTTACCAATTTTAGTGCTCACCTAACATCTTTTGTTTTGGAATGAATGATTTAATCCTAGGATATATTTATTCATTAGAATTCTCAGTCTTTAAGAGTGTTTTGGAATGCGATGGGAAGTTGGTCAATCTCATTCCTTACCTATCCTTTCGAATGCTCCGCCTGTGGAGGGATTCATCAAAGGAATTAAATAGTAACTATGACTCATGCACTTTTTAGGAAAAAGGTTTTTCTACGAAGGCTATGCTATAGAACCCTGTGTCTTACCTTTCTCTTGAATCTCACAAAAAGTAGATAGGAGAACTATTTATATAAGATGTTGTCCTATCTGTTTGAGATGAAGAACCAAAGTGGAGTTCTATATCATAGACCTGTCCTTGCTTGGTCCGTATAGGTTCCAGATTAGTATGTGTTCAAAACATAATAATCTAGTATACTTTAAGGTTCACCACTTTAGTTTAATTCAAAAAGAAACAAAAGGTAATAAAACAAAGTATTCATGGGTGAAGGGTATGATGTTTGGTTATGCATGAAGAAAGGGCCACAACATTTATGTCTTATGCGCTTATCCCGTGGGATAGTCTCTACTTCAATGTAGTTGACCATTGTTTGTGAATATACATTACACATTTACATTATGAGCATAATTTTTTGTCTTGTATATACCCTAACCTTGTCTTTAATCTAGAAGGAATAATCCTAGCTCAAATTATATTATATTGAAGGTTGGTATCAAGCCGATAGAATTCTTTAATGTCCATTTATCGTGTCTTGGGTCTATTTTAACAAAATATTCTATTCATAGTCCAAAAGTGATTCTAGACCCTTGTTGGATTTCCTATACTTAAAGAAGATGAAATGGAACCTTGAATGCGCTCCTTGGGAACACATGTGAACCATAATGTAAACTCTCACTTTTACCAATTTTCTTGTCGATAGACTATGCATCCTTACACAATAAGATTTCACCTGCATACGTGAATGTGGATTAAGAAAACGAAGAGTAGAATATTAGAGCTCCGAAGTATGAGACAACCAAAATCGAGAATTTTCTTAAAAGAGTTGGAAAATCCCAAGAGTTCTTGTGCATGTCGATTATGGAACTTTTCAAGGTTATGAGACACCCGATATAACCTCGATAAAACGAGTTTATTTTAAAAGTGTTCCAAAATTTCTAAAAATTTCATAATTTTATGGGCTATGAAGCTCCAAATATGAGCATTCCAAAAAAGGATGTTTTTCAAATTGACCCAAAAATTATGGAAAAATAATATTTTTGACGAAAATAATATTTTAGACCATCCCTGAATTTTTATTTTTTTTCTAAAATCATTTAAAGGCTTCAATTGAATAAACAAGTTAGTTTGGTACCAGAATTAGTCCTTTGTGGTTTTTATTGGGTTTATCTTGCCTTTATTAGTTTTGTATTGTGCCTTAGTGATTTTAACGTAATCTTTGTCGAAATTCGTAAAACAAAATTCCTCTTAGACTCGTAGATGAGGAGGAGGATTAAGATTGACAAGATAAATAAGACCGAGATAAGTTGACTAAGAAAGTGTGAGGAGGAAAGCATGTTTTGAGGCGTGGATTGTCTAGCCAAAGAAATCATGATTAGGGTGATTTGTTCTATTATGTGTTGAAGAGATTACTTCATTTCTTTAAATTTGGTCATTGAGACTATTTTGGGTGCTGGACTTTCTTCAACCATTTCAAGGCTCGTGAAACATTCGAAGGATGGATATCTCCTTCTAAGGGCATAATGACTGACCGGGCTCGAGACCTACGATTGATGTGGATGATATAAGTTTTGAGCAATCATGGCCCGCGTATAATGTTATGTATATGCATTTATATGAATAATAGAGAATGAACATCTCCTTCTGATGTCATTTAAAAAAATCCTAATATATTACATGGTAAAGGAGTTATAAAACAAACACGCTTTCTTGTTATATTTACAAAGAGGGTAGGTAAGTAAAGTAGGAAAAGACGAGATATCTTAAACTAAGTTCTTCCAACGCTTGATCATGTTCTTACATCATCTTCTTTCTTAGTCTTCTAGTTTTGTTTTTCTTCCTTAATGATATCAATTAGGTAGTCCTTTCGTTCCATTGGAGTTCTCATCTTTGTAGCATCATGTCACTTCTTGAGATAAGCCTTGTTGTCGATTGGTACATGGCTAACACGTTTCTCATATAGGTGACATGTTATCCCGACCAAATTATTTGAATAGGTCGGTTGTATAGTAAGAGGTGACTCATTATAGGATCATGAGTACAATCAATGGCTCGTTGTTTATTAAGTAAGCCATATTTTGATAGGATACCGCAGTAGTAATTCTTTGATCGAATTATTGTCTTATATGAGAGGTTCCGGGATGAATTTTCCTTTCCCTTTGGTATTGAGTGATGGTACTCACGTAGTCGCTTGGGGCCAACAGTGGGTTGCGCTCGAGTTTATTGAAGAGACAAATGTATACCACCAAAGGCAAGACTCTCTTACTCATTGAGGAGGCTTGATAGAATTTGTTTAACCTCATGAGGGTTTCTACCAAGATGAGACCAGACTGGTCTTTATCTCCTCTACGCATGTGATAAGCCACCTCTAAGATTTTGGATGATAGTTTTGTGTTGGTAGGTGCCAAGAAGAAGTAAGCTAATAGTATGGTCATAGTCATTAGTGTGGAACTATGAGATATGTGGACTTCACCATTTTGGATCACCAATTTAATTCATTTTTGGAAGTACATGGTGGTCTTTCTTAAGATGAGTTCGAACGTGGTTTTGGTATATATATGATTTCCTCTTATAATAGTTTTCTTAATGTCATCGATTCCACAAATAGATTGAGATGTAAAACATTTTTATTATCAATCGTTAAGATACATCTGAATTCTTCTATAGTGTGGCACATTTGTGTGCCTCCCATGAAGAAGGTTCTAGAGACGTGGCTCCATCTTTTTTACATTTACAACATGAAGTTTTTAGTTACATTGAATTTAATAAATTTCATGATTTTGTGTAATCTGTAGGTTATGTAGTTCCATTTGGACTCATTATAATGGCTGATCCAAGGGATCAATGATGAGATGTCTAACATGAACAGATAGAAAGACAAGTAAACAATGGTGTTCTTCTATTTTTGAAAAAGGAGAGCGCACTTGTAGATGTTCATGTGTTTATCAATGCATACATAAAATACATATAAGTAGTCACATAATGGCTTAGTGATACTACTTAGTTGCTTTGGCACGTCAAACAACGTATTTGAATGATGTAACTGAAATTTTGTTTCTATAGTAAATCATAAGAGAGATTACTCACCATAGTGGAGGGGGTTAACACAACCATAAATTGGGAAGTATCAACTCAATTGAGATTTTTTTTTCCACCTCCATAATGTATTCTAGAGGAAAACTCACTATTAGAGACTTTCCTGGATCGCTTGTAGTTTAATGCTAGTTTTAAAATATGGGTATAACTTCTTGCATAAGAGCCAACTTAGTGATTGAAATTATTCACTTCCTTTGTGAAAGTTAGAATCGTACTTTCAACTGTGAACAATGACTTTCTTGGATTGGATTTAATTTAGAGTTTTAATTCGTTATACTCTTAACGATCAAGCTGTACAATGAAGGGTGTGGGTGGGGGTGAGAAGTAGGCGGGTTCAACAGGAACGCACAACTTGTCTAATAGGTCATCCGCGAGAGACCGCAAGAGCAAGAACCCCACTTGGCATGGAAGGTTGCAAGAGAAAAGAAAAACAATTCTTTTTAGCCTCGAACAAAGTGTTTAGAACATTTTTCTTAGGGTGAAGAACAAAGCTTCGTGAAACTAGGGCCCCTTTTTTCCAGACTGGTCAAGGAAAAATCTTGCCCTTTTGATTTTGGATACATTGTGCCCCGCCTACAATCTAGTCTAGGTAGAGACATTTCTTTTCCCCCCTAAAAAAAGAAATGCGGTCATTTCACAAAAAAACATCGGAATGAAGAGAAAGAATGACGTTACTATCTTGATAAAGAAAACTATCAATCCCTAAGTTCTCTCCTCAACTATGGGTGGCGTGATCTTGTTGGGCATGGTCATACCTTGCTCAATTCTCTCTTTAATCATCACAAGTTCATGAAGAGGCCTGTCGGATGGAGCCTGAGGAGGCATCAGTGAATATGGTTGCCATCTATCTTGATAGTTCAGCCATGTTCCCATTTTTCAGGTTAGGTCAAGTCGAAGAAAATAATTTTCTTTCTTCCTTCAAGGATTCCATATGTTTCGTCCTTTGAGTAGTCGCGATAAGATCAAGGAAAGTGTTCTTCAATTTAGAACAGAGGAGATTTCTAACAACACTTGATTCATGTGAGGAGGCTAATCTTTTCGATGACTATGTCAATGCTTTCTGTTCAAAATGGGCAGGTGGACTCACGCAAATATTAGGTCGTTCACGATGACTAAGTCCGGATTTGACATAGTAATATTACTGACATTACTCTTATCAGCCTCCCCTACCAGTTTCAACGATGACCTCTTGTGGATTCCCCTATTGATCCGTAGATTGAAGTCTTCATACTCCTTGTAACCACTAGTTGTAGAATTGGATGTATTGACTTTTGGTAATCTACGAAAGAATCTCTTGCATATGAATAAATGAACTTAGTCACCGTGAACGACCTAATGTCTACATGAATCTGCTTAGTTGAATGGTGCATGTTGAGTAAGGAAAACTTTCGTGTCCAAGCCCCTTGTATAGGTTGGTGCTTGAGCGTATCTCAATTTCGAGAAGCAAAATATTCGAGGCTAAAAAAGTGCAATCTAAATTATAAAATATAGTGGATTTAATATATTCATGGAAGGAAAATCACTCTTATTCGATTCCTAGTCTATCTACTCCCTTCAAGGTTTCAACTTCCAAGATAAAACTTAGAATTGGGAGGCCAGATTTTTTTTACCTTTTGGATTTCTTTCTCGAGTAAAGGGAAAAAAATCTAGACTTTTAGTTAGCCAGTCAAAGAATTCAAGTTTGTATTTTAAAACTAGCATTAAAATACCAGCAATCTAGGACGTCAATTGCGTTTTCTTAGGGAAATAAAAATTTTTACGATCGTTTAGCAGGTGGAGACATTTCTTTGGCCCCTAAATTGGATGATAACAAAATTAGCAAAGCTTTATATTTAACAACCCCTTAACCAAACTCAAGGAACTATGCATTCGTTGTGAAAGCATAGTACGGGAAAATTTAGATAACACTATTAATCTAAATCATTATCAGAACATTGATCCATTTCTTTATAGTTCAAACATCTCGCATCATCGATCAATTTATAACAAGTTGTCATTCCTCGTCGACAAACACTTAATTAATTAATAGGAGTATAGAGAGCATCTCGTGATACATCTCATACATATTTGAAAATAATAGGATTTTGTACCATTTTGATATGATTAAGAAATTATTAGGATAAAGTCTAGGCATTATTTGTGCGACATGCCCTCCGATGTGTCTATTATTGGTATTAAAAACATAAAGAAATATTTACTTTTGATAACCAAAAAATATATTTCGATTTAAATAATAAAATTGTCCAACATAGTCGCCAAGAGACCCTATAAGCGCCCAAAGTTGTAATGGTGTGATGTAATGGTAATGATGCATTTTCTTCCTCTTTTAAAAGATGAATTAGAAATTAATTTTAGGTAAAATATTTTTATTCAATAATCAAATATCATAACTTACTCTCCTCTAAACTATTGTAAAAGAGATGAGAAACCGAAATAATAAATTTGATTAAAGAAAATTTAAAATAATTTTTAAGAAAACTAATATTGATAAGGCTAGCCTATTTTTTTTTATAGTCGTCACTTGATTTACAAAATAAAATAAATATTTTACATATACAGACATAATTTTGATGGTAATTGGGAAAGAGCTTTCGTGTTATATCCTTAATGCCTGTTAAAGAAGGGTCTTTACTTCACAATATTTTGATATTTAAAAACTTGAATTTCATGTTTTATTTATGACATATATTTTGATTTGATATTTTTAATTTTTAAATATTAAATAAATGTAGATACCTACAATTGACTTCCAAAATTTAGAAGAAGGTAGCTGAAAATACAATTAAAGAAGTTAGATTAAAAAATAAATCCAATTGTCTTTAAGAAAATATGTTTTTGTAAATGTTCTAAATATTTTAAAGGCATTTTTTATTTTTATTTGAATTTTTTAGAATTTTTTTGAAGACTTTAAAATATTAAAAACTTTTAAAATAAATAAAAAAGCAAAACAAACAGGCCTAAGATGGCCTTGGATTGGGCGCAGGGCGAATTACCAGCTCATTAGGCACGGTTTAGGAGTGCTCTAGGCCAATTCAAGGCAGTTTGGCCTTTCAGTCAACACGGAACGAGGCACGCGGATGGACCAGGTGTAACGTAGATTTGGACTCGAGCGTAGAGGGAGAGGTTAGGCCAAGTTAGCTTCATCTTCAACCTCGCCATTTTTGACTGAGAGGCTATAAACGTGAAAACAAATACATGGGGATCTTTGTCTCCCCATTTGGAACTTGTTCACCATGATCTGAGGTCATGATTCAACGTCAAGGGTCATGTCAGAGCCTCGTCAAAAAATGAAATTTTCAATCACAAAATAATTTTTGTTTTAAGATTGTAAACATTAAAATTTGACATAACCCAATTTATAATAATATTAATATTTAAAATAATATTTTTTTAATTTTTAAATTCAAAATAATCCAATAGGAGAAGTTAAAACTAAATTAAGGTTAATTATTGTGATAATTAAACGTTAATTGGAAAAATTAATTAAAAATTCAAAATAATTATTTGGGGTTAAAATATTTTATATTTTTGACACAAATTAAAACCAAAAAATTGTTAAAATAATTTAATTATGATTTTAAACATAAATCATGTATAATTTATGGTGTAAAACAATTAAATAAATACCCAAAAATAAAATAAATGAACATAATTTTTATTATGTTGTCAAAAATATTTTGTGTGTATTAATTTGGTGAAGAAAAATGCAAGAAAGGATTAAAAATTGATTTCAAATTAATTTTATATTAAAAATAAAACTTGATGATCCAATGTGGCCGACACAAAGAAAATAGGTTGCATTAGTATTTCTATTTATCAGATCAACGCGCATAAAAATAAAAATTGATGATCCAATATTTTGTGTGTATTAATTTGGTGAAGAAAAATGCAGGAAGGAGCCACTCCTCCGGTTGTAACTAAGGAAGCGCACACCTGGATCCACACCGGATCAACTAATGGGACGCTAACCCCGTTAGCCCAAATGTTCGATCGTTGATGGACCGCCAACGAAACACATCAGCGTGTTTCATATTAAATAAAACGACATCGTTTTGTTCATGTTTCCCAATGACAAGACGAACGTCGGAGGCTCGCAATCGATGCCGATGATCCTTCAAAAATTCCTATCTCCTTCATTTCTCAACCTTATCCCTCCATTCTTTAACCAACGTGCACGTCTCTCCCTCGCCTTCAAATCCCCTAGGATTAGAAGTCAAAACATACCCTAAAACTAGGCTGCCAAGTACAAAATAAAAACGGAGAAGAAGAACTTCAGAAGTAAAATCGAAGATGAATTCGACTATGAAACCGACATAGCTTGGGTATAAATAGTCCTTAAGTATTCTTCTTCCCATCCATCGAACATAATCCAAATATTACAGCCAATTCAAAGAATTTTTAAGAACTTCGGCGACTATCTTTTTTAAAGAAATCGTTATGGAAATCTAGGCTTTGATTCTGGGTTTGGGAAAGCTTCCTACAGATCATTGGAGTGTTCTTCAATCGCAAGTGAGCTTCCAGACCTACTGTAATTCAAGTTAGGATTCAAAATTGGATTTTTTTCAAGTTCAATCGGGTTGATCTTATTTAGGGCTCAATTTCATGCTTTCTATAGTTGAAATCAATCCTTAGATGTTTTGTAAGCTTTATGTAGAAAGAGATTTCATCAATTCATCCTCAATAAAAAAAATTGATTTGAAAATTTGGAATTTTGAATTTGGTGTTCTTGAGCTTTTAATCTTGAATTTTAATTCAAATAGTTGTCTAACATGTTTGTAAACATGTTAGGATGATTTCCAAATCATAAAACAAACATCCCGATCATGTGTTGATCCAACTGAAATTTAAAAAAAAAAAATAGTTTGAATTTCAGTTTTAAAAGTTGCTATAGAACTTGATTAATGTTCTTGTTTTGGTCGTATTCAATTGTAAACATCATTTCAAAGATGTTGAAACAAGAATTAGGCCATGATATGGTCGAAATTAAAAGTTCCTAAATTTTTCCCTAAAAACCATTTTGAAAAATTAATTGTTGTAGAGTTCGATTGATCGGGTTTAGGATTAGGGATTATGATCCCTACATACATATGAGTTGATAGTAACTTATAGATCATGTTTTCCTTATTTGTATTAAAAGTTACAAACCTATAATCTTCATACTAAATGAAGTACACTTGATCCTCGTAGACCGAGTCTTGTATGACCGAGGACCGAGAAGTAGAACCGAGAAGCAGGACCGAGAATCCTCAGTCTTGACCAAGACCAAGGACTGAAAAAATTAACCTAGGACCGAGACCTAGGACATGTGTTTTTGAGTTAGAATAGAGCCCTAGAAATGGTGTTCTTGAGCAAGGACCGAGAAATTCGACAAAGGATTCTCACTTAGGACAGAGTGGTCTGACCTAAGAACGAGACTCCCAAGTCCCACGACCGAGAAATCTAGATCTGGAACTAAGACTCCCACACTTAGGAGCGAACAATCTGAGTTCAGATTCGAGCCTCCTAAACCCTCCAATCCAATGACCGAGTATCCCGAGCCCTAATCTAGACCACATTCGGTCTACACCGAGCCCATCCGGTCTCAGACCGATAAAAATTGTCCCAAGCTGTTGGGAAAAATTAAGTAAAGAGTTAATTAACTTAGAATAAATTATTTGGAAAAACTGAGTAAAGAGTTAATTAATGGAAAATACGAAATATTAAACAACTGAATTTTGATGATGTTTAAATATAAATGAAGCTAAGCTGTCTAATTATTTCTGTGCGGGTGCATCAGACTTTTATAACTTAGACGTGGTCTAAGAAGGCTATTTAGACGTGTTACGTAGTTAGACATTGCAGTCTAACAGATACGTAGTTAGACGTTGCAGTCTAATAGATACGTAGTTAGACGTTGACGTCTAACTCCTTCAAATAAGTCTGTAGTGATACGTAGTTAGACGTTGATGTCTAACAGATACGTAGTTAGACGTTGCAGTCTAATAGATACGTAGTTAGACATTGAGGTCTAACAGATACGTAGTTAGACGTAGGCGTATAACTTCTTCAGACAAGTCAGGAGGGATGCGAAGTTAGACGTTGCAGTCTAACTCCATTAGACTTGTCGGTCTAATGGAACACGCTATTAGACGTTAACGTCTAACTTCATTAGACTAGGCATTCTAATGGAGCACATCTAATGCCTCGCTTCAGCAGTTGCTTGAAGTTAACATACGTCTACCCACGATCAATTATTTGTCTACTACTCTACTCTACTCACTCCTGTGCATTTTGACAAGCTAGTTAATTGCATCCAATGAACGAACACCATGTACACAAATGTCTTTCCAACGGATTTTCCGGTACAAGACAATATTAGAGAAGATATTCGGCGCACTAACAGTTCGTTATGGCTATGATCCATTTTCTTAGAGTCTGTTGTACTCCTGTCCTTTGGGCAGCCCTCCATTGGACGATTGCCACGTGTCCATGAAGAAGATTCGACCGTTGGTGTCCTTCTACTACAAATAGATGCTCAAGGATAACGACCGAATCACCGTTTACTTTGCTCACTTTTACAATCTTACAAGTTTACTCTTGCTTTGCTGATTTCTATCATCTTCTAAGTTCAAGAGAGAAAAAATCAAAAATTGTATAGCTGAGAGAATAATGTTCTTAATATTATAAGTTGAACAGAGGTTGTTCTGTTCAACAGAGTGTTAACTAGATCAGTAAACTGTATTTGATTCAAAGAATTTAGTGAATCATTCTGGTTGTGGAAGAAGGGGTGACGTAGGAGAGTTTTCTTCGAACATTCATAAACAACTCTCTGTGTTCTTTACTCTCTTCCATTCATCTTTATTTAGTTTAAAGCTTCAAATCCGACGAATACTTCCTCCCTTGAAACGGTTTATAGAGTTCGAAGGATTTGTGAAGAATAGAAACGGATTTTAACTTCTAACAAAGTTAAAATCAAATCGTTAATCGGAAGTTGTTATCAATAGCTAGACCCCAGTCTCTATTGGTACCATTGATCCTATCAAGTGGTATCATAGCTTCGTTTTCTATTGTCAAGCCTCTAAAGAACCTGAATCATGTCGAAAGATGCTAGCTCCTCCAAGATCCCCATGTTTTCGAAAAAAACTACATGGTGTAGAAGAAGAGAGTCTGTGCCCATCTTGCTTCCTTGCACGATGAGATGTAGAATGTTGTCACTGAAGGACCTATTAAGATTGAGAAAGACAAATCTGAATGGACAAGTGAAGATAAGAGGAAGAATAACATTGACAACTTGGTCATGGACATCTTGTACAGATCATTTGACGACAGCATATTCAACTACATCATATCTTGCGAGTCTGCCAAAGAAATTTGAGACAGACTCAATCAACTCTGTGAAGGCAACACGCAAACTAAAGAAAACAATATTACGGTTGCCACCCAGAAGTTTGACAACTTTAAGATGCGTCCTGGAGAGACGAAGACTGAGTTTGATGCAAGATTCAGTCAGATTGTTACCACCCTATCTATTTTGGGCAAGACCTACATCAACAGAGAGATTTCTATAAAGGTCGTGCGAGATTTGCCAAGGGAGTGGGACATCAAGACTATGGCGATGAGGGAGTCCAAAGACCTCAATAAGATGGAGCTCTTCGACTTTCTTGTCGATCTGAAAGCTTATGAGTTCGAGTTGAACTTTAGGAATGAAGAGGAGCACCCCACATCTATCATCATAACCAAATCTTTGGTGACTACCGAGGAGTCACCAGTTGCCACCGAAGAAAAGACGTATGCTTAGTAGCTCAGTAGTGACGCAATGGCTCTTCTCGTGAAGAAATTCAGGAAATACATGAAGAAGAGAAACCCTAACTCAAACTCTTCTAATAATATCAATGATGAGAAATCTAAATCTAAGGCTAACGTTAAGTGTTTTAACTGTGTTATTCTAGGTCATTACAAGTCGGAGTGCAGGAAGCTAAAGCATGATGAGAAGAAGAAAGACAATGAAAATGAGCTGAAGGCCCTCATGGAGACTGACAGCAAGGCCTAGTGGATACAAAGCGACTCAGATTATTCATCATCCAGCGATAGTGATGATGAAGAGTTTTCTTACTTCATGACAAGAGAAGAGGAAGATTTAGAGGAATCTGAGGTATCTGATTTCTCTTCTAAAAACTTTTCACGAGATGAATTATTGGCTGCACCATGGTCTAGGATTATAAAAATTTATCAGAATCTCAAAACAAAACAAGTTAAAAATCTGAAAATGATGAACAAACTTTTTCTAAAAACTCCGAGTCAAAAGTTTTTGAAAATATGAATGATCTCTCATCTAAGAATGAGCTCAAGGAAAAGATTCAAACTCAACGTTTAACCTATATTGTCAGTTCTTGGACAAGGTCTGGAGAAGCTGTTAAGCATCAGATTAGTCTGTTGAGGCCTGCTGGATGTAAATCAAGTCTAAGATTTGATAGCGATGACTCAGACAAGTCCTATAAGAAGTTAAACTAAGCAACTAGCAAGCTTAAGCCAATAAGCTTTGTCAAAATGGGTTTAACTGATATTGGAACTGATTCAAGCTGTGATGATCTAAAATTAAGGATGAGATAACTTATGTTCTGCCACTTGTTAGCTGACTGAAACTTAGGTTAGAAGCAGCCAGCAAGTCTGGCATATCAAAACATGACAGGAAGTCAAGGAGTTTTAAAAGAAAACCATCCTCTAAAGTTAAGGGATCAACGGCTAGCAGAAAGACGTCTGCTAAGCCTAAATCATACGCACTTACAACTACACAAAATGGAAAATCCATCAAGATAAATCAAATATGGATCCCTAAGGGACTTATTGACCGAGGACCCAAGTGAATATGGATACCAAAATATGTAAATACATTCTCGTGTAGGTGATACATGGTAGTTGCATGGAGGAAAAGTGGAGCACACTCTTTTGAGATCATGCTCCAAAAGATCAACAAGTGGGACATTTACCATCTCCACAAACTAAGTTTTTCTTCCTTAAAAATATTTTTGGTCTTGAGGACCTCAAAACATTTATTTATTCATTCTGTAAATATGCATAAATTGAGGGGGAAATTTAATGTTTAATTTGTTTAAACAGATTAACGCATACGAAAGCTTTAATCGGTCCATTAGACAAGGACGTCTAAAAGAAAAGCAAATACTTAGACATTCATCTACTTACACAGTTTGTGCTTCTGAGGTGGATTGTCTTGGTTTAAAATGTGAGCGGTTAGACGTCGAAATCTAATAGACGTTTAGACGTTTATAATACTAGCGTAGATAGACGCTAACATCTAACCAGACATGCGTCTAATACGTGTTGTCCATGCATAATTAGACGTCTACGTCTAATAGACATTTAGACTTCTATAGGACAAGTGTGACTAGACGCATGCGTCTAATAGACTTCTATTCAAATTAGATGCCTAAATGTAGAAGCAAAGGACACGTCTAACTACGTGTGCAGTTAGACGCTTCATCTTCGGACAAATTGAGGACAATTGTCTTTACACACAGTCATCTAATTTTCCCGCTCAAATAATAAAGTAGTCATTTATTAATGACTTGAAGATGTGTCTTTTAATGTCAAGGAAAATGACTAACATACCCCTAAATATTAAATTATTATCGGTTTAAACCAAGTTAATGATGACTTCCTTTGTGAAAATGTGTCTAACATTAATTGGTGGGCCCATTTCATGAAAAGTGACGGTTAAGACATGTGACTTTTCGGATTCTATTTAAGGACATCGTGCATGTTTTTGAATATTTTACGCTCACAGTTTCTTAAGAACACTAGTTTTTCTCTAACTTCTCTCTAAGAAATCGTGTTCATCTTCTTCATCTTTTCTCAAAATGACTAACAAGAAACCCACCCTTGGTCACAACACCTTGCAGGTGGACTTTGCGTCGGTATACACCATTGATCAATAGGACATTGTCGATATGTTCCGGTCTTTGGAGTATTTCGGTCTTCGAAAGTACCTTGGCGGACTGTTCATATTCTACGAGAAGGATGTCAGGGAGTTTTTCAAGACGGTGAACATGGTCGGAGCTTCCATTACGGCGACCATCAACTAAACGTCTATCTCTTTCAATGAAGCCGCCTATGTTGAGTTTCTGGAACTTCCATCGGAGGGTCATACCTTTAATCTACCTCTTCCAGCAAAAATTATCTCGGAGATGAAGATTGTTTTCTCTAATGATGGTTCATCAATCAGGCTAAACATGAAGAAGAAGTCCCTAAAAACGCATTTTAGTCTCTTGAACAATATAATAGAATATGCTGGATATACAGTCCAGACTGATTAATCTTTAGAAAGGGTCGATTTCAAGTAATGAAGAGATGTCTTCTTTTCTTGCCTCTCAGAAGGAATTGGAGAAAACAATGAAGAGAAATACTTATGAAGTCAACATCGTTAACACTACATACACAAAGTTTGAGAAGAATCTCTTTAATAGACAATTGGAGTTGTTTGCTGAATCCAAATCTCTCACCCTTGAGCTTCATCAAAATGTTATGTCAGCAATAAATCTCATGCAAGCACAAATGATGGAAGTGTCCAATGTTATGAATAGAGTTGAAGCCGAGCGAATGAAGCAAGTTGATTCCTTTGCAAGGTCTATTCAAGTTGCTGAAGAATTCGAGGCTGCTGCTGTTAAAGAGAAAGCCCTTATTGCAGCTGATAATGTTAAAAAGGGGAAGGTAGCTCTAGAGGTGGTATCTCAAGAAGTGGAGCTACTAGAGGAACCTGATCGAAATCAAAACACAAAGCTTCTGAAGAGATCGAATCAGGTTGCAGACCTCCAAAAAAAGGTTCAGGTCGTGGAGGCGACAGAGGTGGTGGAAGTGGAGGCGGCCAAGGCGCTATCACTCGATTTCACGACCTCCTAACGGATAACCCTCTGCTAGGAGAAGAAGTTGATCCAAACGTGAAAAGGGAAGGACCATAAATCTCTTTCTTTTTTTTCATATCTTAAAACTTGTATTGGAATATTTTTTGTGAATCACTTTTATTTCTATCGTATTTGATGGGTGTTTACATTGCTTTATTAAGATTGCATGGTTTTAACATCATCAAAAAGAGAAATTTTTTGGATTAAATGAACTAATCTGATTTTGATAATTTAGCTTAAATAATCAAAAATTAGGAAATTATTGGGAAAAATTAAGTAAAGAATTAATTAACTTAGAAGAAATTGTTTGGAAAAACTAAGTAAAGAGTTAATTAACGGAAAATACGAAATATTAAACAATTGAATTTTGATAATGTTTAAATATGAACGAAGCTAAGCTGTCTAATTGTTTATGTGCATGTGCATTAGACTTTGCTAACTTAGACGTGGTCTAAGTAGGCTAATTAGACGTGTTACGTAGTTAGACATTGCAGTCTAACAGATACATTATTAGAGGTTACAGTCTAACAGATACGTAGTTAGACGTTGCAGTCTAACAGATACGTAGTTAGACATTGAGGTCTAACAGATACGTAGTTAGACGTTGAGGTCTAATAGATACATAGTTAGACATTGTAGTCTAACAAATACGTAGTTAGATGTTGAGGTCTAATAGATACGTAGTTAGACGTTGGTGTCTAACTCCTTTACACAAGTCTGAAGGGATGCGTAGTTAGACGTTGCAGTCTAACTCCATTAGACTTGTCGGTTTAATGGAACACGCTATTAGACGTTGACGTCTAACTTCATTAGATTAGACAGTCTAATGGAGCACGTCTAATGCCTCGCTTTAGATGTTGCTTGAAGTTAGCATATGTCTACCCACGATCAACTAGTTGTCTGCTACTCTGCTCCACTCACTCATGTGCATTCTGACAAGCCACCTAATTGTATCCAATGAACGAACGCTACGTACGCAAATTTCCTTCCAACGGATTGTCCAGTACAAGACAATATCATAGAGCATATTCGGCGTACTACCAGTTCGGTACGGCCATGATCCATTTGCTCAGAGTCTGCTGTACTCTTGTCCTTTGAGCGACACTCCAATGGATGCTTGCCATGTGTCCATGAAGAAGATTCGACCGTTGGTGTCTTTCTACTACAAATAGATGCTCAAGGACAGCGACTGAATCACCGGTTACTTTGCTCACTTTTATAATATTACAAGTTTACTCTTGCCTTGCTGATTTCTATGATCTTCTAAGTTCAAGAGAGAAAGAATCAAAATTTGTCTAGTTGAGAGAATATTTTTCTTAATATTGTAAGTTGAACAGAGGTTGTTCTGTTCAACAGAGTGTTAGCTAGATCAATAAACAGTATTTGATTCAAAGAGTTTAGTGAATCCTTCCGGTTGTGAAAGAAGGGGTGACGTAGGAGAGTTTGCTCCGAACATCCATAAACAACTCTTTGTGTTCTTTACTTTCTGCCATTCATCTTTCATTGGTTCAAAGCTTCAAATCCGACGAACACTTTCGTCCTTGAAACCATTTCAAGAGTTCGAAGGATTTGTGAAGAATAGAAACAAATTTTAACTTCTATTAGAGTTAAAATCGAATCGTTAAGTTGTTATTAATAGTCACACCCCAGTCTCTATTGGTACCACCGATCCTATCACAAACCCTAGGACTTCGGTCCTAAGGCCTGTTCGGTTCCATTTTCAAAATCCAAAAATTATTTTTGTAATTTTGGGACCCCCAATCCATTTTCATATAATCCAGAGTGGTTAGAAAATGATTTTTTTAAATATTTTCGAGATATTTCCAAAACAAATATTTTGACTAAAGCCCCATTTGGAATTTATTTTTAAATTATAATATTTTTTATGATGTTTTCAGGTCTTGTACTCAATCTTATATAAACGCAATTGTAGGTACGCACTTTTATATAATTTTGTACAATTATTTAAACGTATCCTTGTTTAGGACCCTATACTACTATTTAAAATAATTAAATGTTATAAATAAATCTTTTGATAGCTAAACTTTTAAGAAATAATACTGTTTTCAACGGGTTTAGAGGACACAACACAGAAGTCCTTTCCCTAGCATAACCAAATAACGAATCCCTCATGAAAACCATTTTTACTAATTTTTCAAAAATTATTTGGCGACTTTGTTTTCAAATAAATAATATTTTCTTAAATTAATTATGTTTGATTAATTTAAACTGAGTTTTAATCAAATTATCATTTGGTTACAACAAATTCCCAAATTATTAAAATTTGAATAAAATTAATTATTTTTACATAGTTAATTGCAAAAACAGTAATGTCAAAATCTGTAAAAATAATATTTTTATTTTAAAAAGTTGTCTGACACGCAAACCAAGGTTGAAACGCATCGAACCTCGAGCCACCCTGAATCCCCCATATTGTCATATGTTAAAAGGGCTTTAATTCGAATTTCAAGCTTGTGAAAAACTTCCTTATACTTATTAGAATCGAAACCAATTACTTAGAACCTACTTTGTTAGCCTTTAGATAATTTGTAAGAAAAAATTGATTTCGAACATGTTGCAGTAAATCACTTGGTTGTGTACTATTCTCAAAACTTGTTTGACCAATATCTATTCATATTTTTACAATTTTTCATTCACATACCTTCTATTTTTGTATCATATTCTCATTTAGTCCAATGAATTTCTTTATTTTCAAATTTTGATTTCTATAAAAAATATTGAATGATTCGTTTAAAATTTGAAAATATTCCTAAGATAATTTGATAGTGATTATAATATAAAGTTTCCTTTTATTTGTGATAAAAGTCTCCTACATTCAAGTGGAATATCTAATAAACTCCAACTTGTGTTAAGGCCTTGTTCGTAAGTGATTTTTTAAAAAAATCAAAAGAGAGAAAAATTGAATGATATGTGATAATTTTGAGGAGGTAATGATTATTTTTGATAGAAAAAAGACTTAAACCTTGTTTGGATTGAAGTTTTTGAAAAAATTCATAGGAAAAAAAATAATGATTACTAATGATTTTTAGGAGATTGTGATTATTTTTAATAAAATTACTTAAAGGGTATTGATATATATAAATAAAATAAAAATTAATAATTTAAAATAGAGGTTATTTTAGTATTTTGGTTAATGAAATTAATGATTTGATTGTTGAGAAGTGATTGATTGAAAAAGTGATTTTGTGTAGATTATTTAAAAAATTTAAACAGAACAATGTCTTAAAGGGTATTGATATATAAATAAAATAAAAAATAACAATTTAAAATAAATAGTATTTTAATATTTTGGATAATGAATTGAGTAATATAATTTTAAAATTTTCTTAAAAAATTCATACATAATAAAGTCTAAAAATATTTTCTATTAATCTCTAGAAGTTTTATTGTATTGTTTGAGATATATTTTAACTACAAGTGATGCTTAACTTTTTTATATTAATGAATAGAGAGAAGTGTTGCTAATCCATATTTTATTATGTAAAATATTTATTGTCAAGATAACTCTTTCATCATTCAACATCACACATCACACATCACAGCATACTTTGAAGAATATAGAAGATATCCTTTAACATCAAACAATTTCATTGAATTGAGTTTCATTATATTTTGTAACTAGTGTGTTTTCCGTGATTAGATTCAAGTCAAAATTATTTATAATTTATTACACTTTTATAACTAATTTATATAATATTCTTAAGCTTAGTCACATTCTTGTCATAATCTATTTATAGTTTCAGTCTTTCACGCTTATATATATTTTTTTTTTTAAATTTACAAGATTGTGCGGTTTAATTTATAATCTCAATCTCACACTATCTAATATAAATTCTTCAATTATTACTGTCAAATAAGATTGACAGAGAATACATTAACTAATAAATTAGACCGAGATTAATTTAGAAAAAAAAAAAAAAGTAAAGCAGGGCTGTGTTTTATTAGAAAATAAGGCATGCCAATAACTTCAAAATCAACTTTTAGCGCCGGAAAAAGACTCCAACGACTCTCCACTTCGCCGGCTATGGTCATCATCATGAAGACTACTTTGCACCTTAAAAATACGATCAATAATCCCTTTCCAGCTGATGAAGCTTAGCTCCCGGCCTTTCTTACTTCGTTTCTGGGTTGCGCCGCCGGCTGTAACCGCCGCCATTCTCATTTGCTGAATCAAAGCCTCCGTGTTAACCTCTTCCGCCAAGATCTCCTCCAACTGCTTACTACTAATCACTAATTTTACCTTCCAAACACCCTTCCGAGGAAATTTCAGAACCTCCATCGCCGACATATCGGCCAATTGTGGAGCTATAACATCCAATGTGGCACTAGAACTAGAAACCCTCACCGGCTCAATCTTCTCCTCCTCCTCAGGTTCTTTAATGGCGGATTTGGTCGGAATCGGAAAGATATAGTAAGATTGGCCAGGAACGAGGTTTTCGTGGTCCGGCAATGGGTTTGACCTGTCTGGCCGACTGTAAATGATTTGGTTTGGGAAGTTGTTAAGAATATCTGAAACGAGTTTGGGGCCTTGGAACTCGATGACGTTACCGGAAGCGGAGATTATTCGGATAAATTTGTTGTAAGCTTCAGGTGGTGGATCGGCAGAGGTGACGGTCGCACCTTTAACGACGCAATTTCCCATTAAAATGTTTATCTCTTTCTCTCTCTACTTTATGATTTCTCTCTTACTTGAATGCAATGTTAATCCCTAGGAAGCTTTGTGATGCGGTTATGTAGAGAGATATAGAAGTTAGTACTTATGTGAAAGTTTGAGGGTCTATTTTAGATTAGCCTAAAATGTGCCAATAACTTTATTTGAAATTGATTCCTAATAATCTATATATATATATTGAATAGAGGATGATTGGATCTTAGAACTCAGATACACTCAATTTTATTTCAAATAAATTAATAGTATATTTTATAGTACTAATGTCTGAATTTTCAAATACCCACCACCATCTATTTTATAAGAATAAATTAATATAGCCGTTAATTTTTGTTTAATATAAAGATAATATGTGGGAATAATATAAAGATATTAACTAATTTGCTACCATAATTCTACAATATTGAAATATCTCTTTTTATATGAACATGCATTATGTATAAAAAAGTCAATGTATATTAACTATTTGATTTTGCTCATTAAATGTTGATTCATTATATTTTCTTTTTCTTTTTAAAAAAAAAATACAACATTAAACTTAGTTCCACACCGTACATGGTTTACAAAACAAACTAGGGGTTTTCAAACCAGCAGCAAGCAGGAGAAGAAAATATATGTGAGTCTCAAAGGGTGCAAGTGTGGAAAATTAATAAAGATGAATGGTTCTACATATTGTTTTAATAAATTTTTGTTTTTCAATTACAAAATAAAAGATCAACATGTAATTGGCTTGTAATCACAGTTTATCTAATTTAAAATAAAAATTTAAGGTATCAACATTTAAGGGGAAAATTCATACAAGTTCTTCAGCTACCAAGCTACCAAGTATATATATGTTCCGTTTGTTCTCCAATGTGTAAGGGGTAAATTAGTAAATCATGTTTTGTTTTATTTTTTATAAATAAACAAAATTGTGAGAGAAGAACATAAGATCAACAATGAATCAATAGCAGAGAATCCCTTTCCCAAAAAATCATATATTAATTATGTGTAAGAAAATATTTTTCAAACCAGACTTAATGAAATAAAACTTACACCTATAATATAATATAATACAATGGAAGTTGTTTTCTAGAGTAGAAAGCTTAAAAGAGAAGTTGAGTAAAAAAAATTTATCTTCTATGACTTATTTTTTTATTTTCACAATTCATATTTGATGATCTATTATGATTTGAAAGGTTCGGTAGAATTTAGGATATTTGGATATATACGTGAGAGTAAATGGATACTTAGGTCGGATCATGGGTTGACTCGCACGTAAATTTAAAACGGTTAAAAATAAAATTAAAAATGTTATAGATATATTTTGAACTTGTAACCTAACAAAAACAAATATAACTTTTTAATCAACCAAGCTAATAAAACTTTATATTTTAAATTTCAACACTAAATTTGATTAACGTGCGACATTCCTAACAATATAAGTTCAACTTTTTAACTAACTTATTTATATATATAATAAATCCTAATTTGAATTTGTTTGGTTTACTGGGGTCGAGAGTTAATTTGGATATATATATATGTGAGAGTAAATGGATATTTGAGTCGGATCGTTAGTTGTCCCGTCTATAAACTTGAAACGGTTAGAAATAAAATTAATAATGTTATATGTATGTTTTGAATTTGCAACATAACAAAACAAGTGAAACCTTTTGACCAACTAAGATAATAAGACTTTATATTTTAAATTCAACTCCAAATTTGATGAACGTGTGACATTCCTAACAATATAAGTTCAATTTTTAACTAACTAATCTATATATATATATATATAATAGTTAATTTGAATTTGCTTGGTTTGTCGGGTCGAGAGTTGTGGTTGATTTGAATATATATGTGAGAGTAAATAGATATTTGGATTGGATTGGATTGTGGATTGACCCACCTATAAACTTGAAATGGTTAAATATATATATATATATATATATATATATATATATAAAATAATGCTTAATTTGAATTTGTTTGGTTTGTCGGGTCGAGATTTTTTATTAATTTGAATATATATGTGAAAGTAAATGGATAATTGAGTTGGATCGTGGATTGACTCGCTCATAAACTTAAACGGTTAAAAATAAAATTAATAATTTTATATGCAACCTAACAAAATAAATGTAACCCTTTAACCAACTAAGCTAATAAACTTTATATTTTAAATTCAACACCAAATTTGATGACGTGTGATATTCCTAACAATATAAGTTCAATTTTTTAACTAACTAATATATATATATATATATATATATATATATATAATAATGCTTAATTTGAATTTACTTGGTTTGTCGGGTCAAGAATTGTGATTAATTTGGATATATATGTGAGATTAAATGGATACTTGGGTAGATCGTGGGTTGACTCGCCTATAAACTTGAAACAGTTAAAAATAAAATTAAACATGCTATATGTATGTTTCGAACTTGATAAAAAGAAATTTGAAAAAGTGTGAGTCACAAGATGTCGACAAATTAACTAATTTATAATACATATTAAATACAATATATATATATATATACAAAATTATTAAGTTATTTCAACAACCTCAAATGGTCTATCAGTTAAGGTGTTCACATTTTGCATTATTGAGTATATATATATTGTCACAACTTTTAAACAAGGGATAAGAGGCATGTGAAAGTCTGAAGTCAGATTTATGGTTGGTTTGACGAGAATTTGAAAGTGTGAGGTCACGAGTTGGAGGTCGGGTGGTGTGTGGTTTATCAATCGAGGGGATAAATATGCATATGAAAAAGTGTGAGTCACACGATGATGGCTAATTGGGGATTAATAGTTGTGGTTTGACGATGTATAAGAGGTGTGTGATCAATTAGTATTGGTTGTTGATTTGTTAAAATTGGTGTAAAAGAGGTCGTCTAAGATTGGTTGGTTGTTTGCAGAGGGGGTAAAGATAAATATGAGGGGATAAAGAGGCATATAAAAAAGTCAGAGTCACAAGATGAGGGTCAATTGGGGAATTAGTGGTTGATTTAACGAGGGATAAGAGGTGTTTGATCGATTAAAATTGGTTATGGATTTGTTGAAGTAAAAGTCACAAGAGGTCGACTAAAATTTTGTGGGTGGTTTACCGAGTGGATAAAGTCATAGGGTTGTTTAGTAATTGGTCTGAACCGAATATCCAACCGAATTCATATTTGCCGAATTCGAATAAATTGAATTCGAATTACATTTTTGATCGAAAATCAAATTCTAATCCGATTCGAATTCAAATACGGTTTTCAGTTTGATTTTCGAGTTTAAGTTTCAACTCGAAAACCAAACTTAAAATCAAATTCAATTTTTATTATATATTATATAATTTATTACATATTATATACTAAATTATTATTGGCCTCCTACCATGTCCCTAATATTCAGCTCAATAATTTAATAAATTCATAATATCTCATTCATTTTCTCCTTTTCTAGTTGTCCACCTTTCTCTTCTTTGTGGTCTTTCTAGTTGCTCACTTCATCTCTAACTTTAAAATATCTAAATGTTTTAACGGTTAGGTTTAAAATGTCTCCTTCTAAATTAAAAAAAAATGCATAAATAATTTAAACAAATATATATTTATTAAAAATGAAATTATTTATATTATTTAAAATAAATGATCAAATTATCATTAATATTTTATAATTTAAAATGTAAATAATAATAATAATAATAATAATAATTTCAAAGTATTTTATTTACTTAATAAAAAATTTAATAGTTTTTTTTTAATGTTGAATTATTTAGATAATTAATTTAAGGGAAATGATAGAGATCGGGAAATATATGACATGAATTTATAGGAAAATGATGTAGCATCATGTAATGGATTAAAAATTGGATAATTCTCTCCTCTTAAGTTTTCAATTCACTTACAAGATGCCACATCATTTCTTTATAAATTTCTGTCATATATTTTCCGCTCTCTGTCATTTCTCTTAATTTAATCTATAATCATATCAATCAAGTCATAATTTGAGGGTTGTGAAGTAATAAATGTTATGAACTCTGTAAATAAATTCAGCAGTCACGGATATTAATAGTCTTTATGGTGGTGGCGGAAGAAAACAAAGAGTAATAACAATTAGTAGGTGAGAGATTTCAGGACCGTTCTTCTAATTATTTTTGAAATTTTTGAATGAAAGGTCTCAACTCACAAGCTACCACTGCAAATTAGACCGTTGGAAGAAGCATATCTTGCATATGATGCTTCCTGTGTTGTTGACTTTTTGTGCATGCATATATATATATATATATATATATATATATATATATATATATATATATATATATATATATATATATATATATATATATATATATATATATATAATCATAATTATTAAATACTCTAATAAAAAATATGTTTTATTCAATTTCTAGACAAACTAAATACAGCATAATATTTTTTGTATTAAAAATGTCGATTAATTCTTAAAATTATTTATAATAATAATAAATTAAATTCTTTTTTATATGATTATTTGAAATATATATATTACAAGTCTTCCTCGGTGGAGGTTAAAGAAGAATAGGAGTATAAGATTTTGTATGAATATACACCAAAATAAATAAATAAATATGATATATACACAATAAATTAATAATGTTTAATGATAAGTGATGAGGTTATCGCATCACAATACACAACTTCTTTAATTGAGAATAGATGAATCGAGTATGGTCAATTAAAAAAATAAAAGATTAATATGTATAAGTCTTGAACTTGTCATTTATAAATTAGTGTGCAAAAACACTAGCATCTAACTTATTTTATTTATATATTTTAATTAAATGCTTTTATAAATATATGCACTAAATATGTGACATACTTTTGTAATTATTTATTTTTTATAAGTTTTAAATTTTTGTTTGTAATAGTAACGATGATATTTTTTTTAAGTGTGAATTGAATTATTTATTTTGAATGTTTAATTATATCATTTATATAATCATATACAAACTTATAAATATAAATTAAAAATTATATAGTTTTAATAGTTAAAGTGCTAGTATAAAAATCAATGTTTTAAACTCATGAGCTACACATTTGAAAAATTATAAACATTTATATAAAAGAATAATATAGTTAAATATGGTTGACTGAAGTGAGTCTATAATGATAAGATGAAACTTAATTTAGGTTTAGAAAAAAATGACTGAAAATGAGTATTGCATAAATTGTACATTGTAGTTGTTTTATTGGAAATATATAATAGGGGGTAAGTTTACAAAGTTTTAATGGGATGTAATGTTGATGATGTATTTTCTTCCTCTTATAAAATATTTTTTAAAATTATTTTGTAGGTATATAATTTTATTCAATAATCCAACTCTCATAACTTACTCTAATCTTCAAATTTAGTAAAAGAGATAAAGAATCAAAATGATAAATTTAATTTAAAAAGTTTGAATTTTATTTAATAAAATTAATTTTGAAATGGTGAACTCTTGAGTTACCATTTAATTTAAAATAATTAAGAAAATATTTTAGGTATACAAACATAATTTTAAGAGATTATTTTTTAGTCCAATATTTGGTGATACTGGGAGAAATTTTTTTGCGCTATTTAGATATGACAATTAAGAAACGATCTTTATTTCACAAAGTTTTAATTATTTAGAAAATTTAATTTCACGTTTGATTTATTTATATAATTTTCAAAATTTGAGAATATATTTTGATTTAATATTTTTCATTTTAAAATATTAAATATTAGGAAAAATATTACATTTGTTGGGTCAAATTATCTTGACTAAGTGTCAAAGTATTTTGACTATTGGATTTTGATGATGGGTGTGTATAAAACTTAATTTAAGTCATCTAATCGTTTTTTATGCAGGTGTATCAAAAACATGTTATATTAGACTAAGTCTGAATTAGGTTCATTAGACTGATTGACCATTAGATGCATTGAGTTAGACGTACAGTCTAACAGATACGTAGTTAGATGTGCAGTCTAACAGATACGTAGTTAGGCGTGCAGTCTAACAAACGTAGTTATACGTACAGTCTAACAAATACGTAGTAAGACGTGCAGTCTAACAGACGTAGTTGGACGTGCAGTCTAACAGACGTAGTTGAATGTGCATTCTAACAGACGTAGTTAGATGTGCAGTCTAGAAGACGTAGTTAGACGTGTAGTCTAATAGACGTAGTTAGACGTGCAGTCTAATAAATACGTAGTTAGACGTGCAGTCTAATATATACGTAGTTAGACATGCAGTATAACAGACATAGTTAGAAGTGCAGTCTAACAGACGTAGTTAGACGTGTAGTCTAACAGACGTAGTTAGACGTGCAGTCTAACAGACGTAGTTAGACGTGCAGTCTAACAGACGTAGTTAGACGTGCAGTCTAACAGACGTAGTTAGACGTGCAGTCTAACAGATACGTAGTTAGACTAACAGATACGTAGTTAGACGTGCAGTCTAACAGACGTAGTTAGACGTGTAGTCTAACAGACGTAGTTAGACGTGCAATCTAACGCATGAGAGTTAGACGTGTAGTCTAACTCCTTCTGATTAGTCTGAAGGGATGCGTAGTTAGACGTGCAGTCTAACGTATGAGAGTTAGACTTGTAGTCTAACTCCTTCAGATTAGTCTGAAGGGATGCGTAGTTAGACGTGCAGTCTAACGTATGAGAGTTAGACGTGCAGTCTAACTCCTTCAGATTAGTCTAAAGGGATGCGTAGTTAGACGTGCCGTCTAATAGATTAGACTTAGACGTGTAGTCTAACTCCTTCAAATTAGTTTGAAGGGAACCGTAATTAGACGTGTCGTCTAATCCCATTAGACCAGGTGGTCTATTGGATCCTGCTATTAGACGTGTGCATCTAATTTCATTAGACTTGTCAGTCTAAGTGAAAATCGTCTAATGCCTTGCTTAAGGAGTTTCTTGAAGCTAGCACCCGTTTACCCACGTTCAACTAGTTGTATGCTACTCCTGCTCCACTTTCCAGTGAAGATCAGTTCGACAGCCAGTTGCAACCAACTAAATAATGCCACGTAAGCAAATATTCTTCCCACTACTTGTTTTTTCTTGCAGGAATATCCTAGAAGAATATTTGGCACACTACCAGATTGGTACGGCCACGATCCTAGTGCTCAGATTTTGATGTGTATTATGGAGGCGTTCCAATGGAAGCTTGCCATGTTTCATTATGGAAGATTCGACCGTTGGTACTTGCTCCCTATTTAAAGATCTTCAAAGACCATGGATGAATCATCGATCTATCGATACTCAGAGAATTATACGCAAACATACAAACTGATATACAAAAGAGCTGCTTTCTTGCTTTACTATGTGTTTATCAAGAGAGAGTTAGAATCAAAGCATTGTTTTAGCTGAGTGATATACTTCATTATATTGTAAGTTGAACAGAGTCTGTTTTGTTTAACAGTGAACTAATCGTGGAACTATATTTGATTCTAAGAAACGTATAGTGAATCCTTCCGGTGGTTGGAAGAAAGGGTGACGTAAGAGAGTTTGCTCTGAACATCCATAAACAAACTACTGTTTCATTTACATTCTGTCATCTTCTAATTCTTTGGTTCTTAGCTTCAAATCTGAGCAAACATTTCCGCACTTGAATCATTCAAGAGTTTGTAAGGGTTTGTGTAGAATAGAAAGTGATTTAAATCCTTAACAGGATTTTTATCAAACCATTTTCCCGAAGCCGTCATCAATAGCCAGACCCCCGTCTCTATCGATTACGTCGATCCTATCAATTGGTATCAGAGCCCTGTTTCTATTCTCAAGCATCAAGAACTTGAATCATGTTTATCATCAACGAGATCCCTATTTTGTCAAGAAACAACTGCGACTATTGGATGATGAGAATGCAAACTCACTTGGCTGCTCTTGATTGTGATATGTGGAGCGTCATAACCGATGGTCCCATAAAAATTTCGAAGCCAAGATGTGAGTGGACCACTGAAGATAAGATGACCAACAACCTGGATAATGTGGCTAAAAATATTATGTATCAATCGATCAACGTGAACATATTCTACGAGATCAAGTCTTGTTCTTCTACTAAAGAAATATGGGAGAAGCTGACTCAGATCTATGGTCGAAATGTTCAAGACAAGAAGAATCAAAAGGACCAGAAGGTCTTCATGTGTGTTGAAAACAAATCCTAATGGGCCGACAGCGATTCAGAGGATTCACCTGTTGAAAAGGATACTGAAACTGTAACATGTTTGATGACAAACGATCAATCCAAGGTAAATGATGTTTCTACACCAAAATTTACCAACGAAGAGTTAACTACTGTACTCAATGAAATGATCATTGAGTAAAAGAAGTTATCAGATTCCTTTTATTAAATGAAAGTAAAATATGAGGCCAATATTTCTTCTTCACATAAAACTTCTGAATCAAATATTTTTGAAAAGAAAGTTGTAGAGATCTCATTTGAGAATGAGATGCTCAAGAAACAGATTCAAACCCTTTCTTCTGAAAACAAACGGTTAAACTATGTTATAAATGCTTGGACAAGGTCTAGAGAAGCTGTCAAACATCATATTAGTCTGTTGAAACCTGCTGGATCTAGATCCAGTTTAGGATTTGATGGCAATGACCCAAACCAGTCCTGCAAAAAGTCAAACTTAGAAACTAACAATCTTAAGCCAATAAACTTTGTCAAAGGGAGTTTAACTAACAGTGAATCTGATCCAATTCATGATGAATTAGCTTTGAAGAATGAAATAACTTATGTTCCGCCGACTGATAGCTGACTGAAAAATAAGTTAGAAGCAGCTAGCAAGTCTAGCAATCTAAAACTTGGCAAGAAGTCAAAATTTTCTAAAAGAAACTCATCTTCAAAGACTAAGGGATCAGTGGCTAGTAGGAAGGCGTATGCTATGTCAAAATCATACGCATTAATTACAACAAAAAATAGGAAATCTATCTGAATAACTCAAATATGTATTCCTAAGGGACTGATTGACCGATGACCCAATTGAATGTGTGGGTACCAAAAGATTGTAAATATTATTTTGTGTAGGTACAAGTGAATGATGGTCTCGAGGAATCTGTGTGGTATCTTGATAGCGATTGTTCCAAGCATATGACAGGAAACAAACGACTTCTCACTGATATAGAAGATTGTTCTGGACCTAAGATTACTTTTGGTGACAACAAGAAAGGTAAGACCATGGGTAAGGGTAAGAGTATCCATGGTAATATAACCATTAATGATGTGTTACTTATTGACAATCTGTGCTATAAGCTGATTAATATTAGTCAGTTATGTGATATTGGTCTATCAGTTGATTTTCAAACTCATGCATGCCTAGTTAAGGATCAACATGGTAATACTTTATTAACCGGTAGTAGAGTAGGAAACTCATATAAAATGAATTGGCAAAAAGAGTCATCTGATTCTATGTGCATGATTGCCAAGAATGACCAGAAATGGTTATGGTATAAAAGGTTAAACTATCTGAATTTTAAAACCATCAACAACATTTGTTCAAACAACTTAGTTATTGGTTTACCTAAATTACAGTTTTCTAAGGACAAGGTATGGTCTGCTTGCTAGTTAGGAAAACAGGGCAGATCATCGTTAAAAGTAAAGGGAAATCTCAATTCAGCTGTTACTTAGAACTATTACATACAAATCTGTTTGGTCCAATTCTTGTAAAGAGCTTAGGAGGAATGAGATTTTCCCTAATTGTCATTGATGATTTTTCACGATTTACATGAGTAGCATTTTTACCATCAAAGGATAAAATTGCTGAAAACTTGATTAGAATATTTAAAAGAATTCAAAATCAGAAATTTTTGATTATTGCTTGCATTAGAAGTGACCAAGGAACTGAGTTCACAAACAGATATCTTTCATCTTATCTCGAGGAGTCTAGGATTATGCACGAGTTGTCTAGTGCTAGAACTCCACATCAAAATTGCATTGATGAGAGAAGAGTGAGAACTCTGAAGGAAACTGCGAGATCCACGCTTGCTGAATCAGACGTACCTCAGAGGTTTTAGGTAGAAGCCATAAACACAGCTTGCTACACACAAAATCGGTCAATAATCAACAAACGTTTTGATAAAACTCCCTATGAATTGTATTACGGGAGAATTCCCACTATTTCATACTTCAAAGTATTCAGGTGTAAATGTTTTATTCATAACAATGGAAATGTTTATTTGACCGCTTTTGACGCTAAAGTTGATGTTGGATTCATGCTAGGATATTCCTCAATAAGCAAGGCTTATAGAGTATATAACAATAAAACTCAAACTGTTGAGGAATCCCTTCATGTAGTCTTTGATGAGCCTGTTGAGATTAACTCCATTGATCCCATTGACCTTGCTAACAGACTAGAAGCGACAAGTCTTAATTCTGTAAGTGAGGAAGAAGCTTTGGATAAACGGATTTCGTTGTCTGACCCTGTGGCTGATCCGGTTGAAATCCAACTAGACGTACAAACTTCTGTTCAACAAACTGTTGAGAGTTTGGACGTCGCGGAGTCACATGTTCAGATGACCAGTCTCTTTGGATCCAACTTCATATGGAACAAGAATCATCCACCAGAATTAATAATCGGAAATCCTTTCTCTCCTCGAAGGACAAGACGTCAATTGATGGATGAAATGACCAATTATGCATTTATTTCTCAGATTGAATCCAAGAAAATCGGTGAAGCAGTGATTGATCCAAATTGGATCAATGCATGCAGGAGGAGTTAAACCAATTTGTGAGAAATAAAGTTTGGCATCTAACTCATAGACCGACTGATCATTCAGTCATAGGAACAAGATGGGTCTTTAGAAACAAGCTTAGTGAAGATGACTTAGTTATTAGAAACAAAGCCCGTTTAGTTGCTCAAGGATACAGACAAGAGGAAGGTATCGACTTTGATGAGTCTTTTGCACTTATAGCAAGACTTGAGGTAATTAGAATCTTTCTGGCGTATGCATTATTTAAGAATTTTAAAGTATTTCAAATGGATGTGAAAATTGCATTTTAAATAGTAATTAGATGAAGATGTTTATGTTTAGCAACCCCTTGTTTTGTAGATCATACTTTACCAAATCATGTTTTTAAACTTGACAAAGCTTTGTATGGTCTGAAACAAGCTTCTAGAGCTTGGTATGACACTTTGACTGAATTTATGTTTGATCATGACTTTGTTATTGGAACTGTGGATAAAACATTGTTTAGATTCACTAAAGACTCTCACATTCTGCTTGTTCAAATATATGTTGATGATATTATATTTGGATCAACTAACCCCAAATTGTGTGAGAAATTTGCCAAGCTGATGCAGGACAGATTTGAAATGAGCATGATGGGAGAATTAACTTTCTTCCTCGGTCTCCAAGTTCGTTAGCTGGAGAAAGGAACCTTCATCAATCAGTCCAAGTATACCAAAGAGTTACTAAAGAAGTTTGGGATGAAGAACTGCTCTGCTGCAGCAACTCTAATGAGTTCCTCTAGTAAATTGGACAAAGATGATGGTGGTCAAAGTGTAGATGTCACAGACTATAAAGGTCTTATTGGGTCATTGCTCTATGTTACTGTAGTAGACCAGATATTCAATTTGCAGTTGGTGTCTCTGGAAGATTCCAGGCTAATCTTAAACTCTCTCACTTTACTACTGCTAAACGCATTCTGAAGTATTTAAAGGGAACTCAAAATGTGGGATTGTGGTATTCGAAGGATTCTAGTTTCAATTTAACTAGTTTCTCAGATGCAAATTATGCAGGGTGCAAAATTGATAGAAAGAGAACGAGTGGAACTTGCCAGTTCCTTGGAGATCGTCTTATCTCATGGTTCAGCAAGAAACAGACGTCGGTTGCCACGTCTACAACTGATGTAGAGTACCTTGCTACTGGTAGTTGTTGCTCTCAACTTTTTTGGGTTCAATAACATCTTAGAGACTATGGGATTGAGGCTGAAGAATCTACAATTTTATGTGACAACACTAGTGCTGTCGCAATCACCTATAATCCAGTTCTGCATTCTCGGACAAAGCATATCGAAATCAGGCATCACTTTATCCGAGAGCATGTCAATCAGAAGTAGATTCGTCTTGAATACATTACAACAAATCAACAAACTGCAGATATTTTCACGAAGCCTCTACCCGAAGCTAAGTTTTCTCACTTTAGAAACATTTTAGGACTTATTGATCTTGATTGATGCTGTTATGCGCATAAACTGAGGGGGAACATGTTGTTCAAACGTAACTGGGCAGACATGAAGACAAAGGTCTGAATACGTCCAATGGACTAGAAGTTTAAGAAGCATAACTACTTAGACGTACGTCTACTTAAGCAGTTTTTATCTTCTTTCGGGAACTCATGTCTTGGTTAATTAACCTATGCGGTTAGACGTACACGTCTAATGGACGTTAGACGTTTTTTGACAAGAGCGAGTGGTAGCTCACGTCTAACTAGACACACGTGCAGCACGTGGTGTTCATGCGTAATTAAACGTCTACGTCTAATAGACGTTAGACATTTATAAGACAGACTTGATTAGACGACAACGTCTAATAGACGAATTTCCCAATTAGAAGTAAAGAATGTGAAAAGTAGAATAAACGTCTAACTACTTGTGTACTTAGACTTTTCATCTTCTGGCTATCGGGACAGTTGTCATCTGCAAATTTATTTGTCTATGTACCTTTTTCCCGCCAAAAATAAACCAGTCACTTCTCAAATAAATTGAAGACAAGTGTCTTTCAATTTGTCAAAAATGACTAAAATTTATGATAACTTTCTTCTATACGTCTAATATTAACTGTGTAGTTTCATGATTAATATTAATTGATAGTTGTGTCCCTTGGGAATAGGTTCTTGAAGTTTTCGACGGTTGATATAATCATTAAATATTAATTGTTACACGTTACCTTTCTGATATTTAATGTGTGGTGTCACTCAAATGGATGAGTACTCCTAAATCTTTGTCTCTCTCTCTAGAATTTGAATCGTTAAATCCTTGTGTTCATCTTGCCAAAATTACTTTTTTCCCTGCAAAATCCTTGCAAGTAGATTTCAAATCGGTTTCTACTCTGACGACTCCTGGAATGGTTCAAATGTTTGAATCATTAAAAGCTTCTAGGTTGAAGAAATTCCTTCTCCCTCATTGCATTTATCACGAACAAGCTGTTCGTGAGTTTTTCGAAACCGCTAGCTTTTACCACAATAAATATATTCGTGCGAAAATTCTTGGCAAAGACATCTGTTTCATTGAAGAAACATTCGGCTTGTTCTTTAGACTCTCAACCAAAGGAATCCATGAGTTTCCTTCTCCTCAAATGAGATTCTGTCTGAAATGATGAATGTCTTTTCAGATGAGATCGTCGAAGGAGAAACCCTTCCTGTTGAGTATCACGGGAAGAGTAACTGCTTGAAAGTTGAGTATTCCCTACTCAACGACATCATCTCAAAATCCCTCCTCGCAAAAGACTCCTCCTACATATACTGTACGAAGGTCTTTGAAATAATGGTGGCCATCACAAGGGGTGTAGCCATCAACTGGTCAAAATTCCTCTTCAACAACCTAGTTAGAATGATCTCCTCCCGAAAGAAGATCTTCGGCTATGACGGTCCTCTTTTTTTTGGGAAAAATGACTTAGCGTCATTTCATTAAAAATTCCCAAAAATGGGGGAAAAAACCACGAGTTTAAGAGATCATTCTAGACAGACCTAGAATGATTTTGAAGTCGTAACATTCTGAATAAAATCTAAAAAGCTAAAAACGTAAATGAATTATCTGTTTACAATGCTTGCAATTCTAGTGAGTTTAAAAAACGGTAAACTCCAGTTCCTGTAGATATTCCAGTTCTGATTCGTGCTTAGAATTCCTCTCCACGTTCTCGCGAGGGCGCTGCAATCCGATACAATATCTTTCTATAACTCGTCAATGCTCCTACGGGTTCTGCCATATACCCTTGCATTCCGTTCTTGTCAAATGTTATACACCACTACTCCAAAGCCGTACTTGAACACGCTTGTTGCAAATCTATTTCCCTTGGCTTTGAGTAGTGCTGCTTCTTTGATTTCATTCCATTCGCTTGGGAAATTAATCAGCTCCAGGCTTTTATAGAATCTGTCCCAAAGCTTCGAAGCAATACAACAGCTCCCGAATAGGTGATCTATGGTTTCTTCATTTCATATGCATAGAAGACAGCTCGTGTCCGGGATGATCATATACTTGCTGATACGATCACGAGTGCTGAGTCTTTCCCAAAAGGCGAGCCATAGGATGAACTGGTGTCGATGGATAATCTTCGTTCACCATACAAGAGGAGCCCATTCTACTTTCTGCGATTTTTCCCGGATTACCTCCCATATTTTCTTCAATACCAGCTTCCCATTGTCTTCAACTTTCCATTCATGAATATCCGGTTTGTCGTGTAGTTGTATGTTACTTATATGATCAAGTATCATCTTTCCTTCTGGAATTATTTTTAAGAGCAAGTTCCAATTCATGTCTTTGATGTCTCTAATTTTCGCTTTTGCGCAGTCCCTTCTTATACAGGTATTTTGAAATTCCTCCTTGTCGATGATAGGCTGGTTTTCGAACTAGGGGTCGTACCAGAATAGAGTGTCTTTCTCGTCCTAGTCGGATGTCATAAATATATACAATATCGCTTCTTAGTTTAAAAATCTTTTTCAAAGACCAGCTCATACCTTCGTGAATTTTGCAGGTCTAGATGCTGGTTTCGTGTTTCATAAACCTCGTATGCACCCATTTGATATATAGTGACTCCTGATTGCGATCCAAAGCCCACAGATGCTTGAAGGTTAGAGCCTTGTTCCACTCGATACAGTTCTTCAAGTCGATGCCTCCCTCGTCCTTCGGTTTGTACAGAGCCGTCCATTTCACTTTCTTTCCTCCTCTTCCATTACTACCCCAGATAAAGTTTCTCATCAGCGTGTCGAGTTTCTTCATTACCTTATTCAGAATGACCATTTGCTGTGCCCAGTAGCCAACTATGCCCATAACCATGGTTTTGATAAGTTCGATCCTCCCTGCATAAGAAAGTTTTTTCGTTGCCCAGCCAAATATCGTGTTTTTTACTTTTCAATCAGCGGTTTGCAGTGTGAGATCTCAATCTGCTTCGTAGTTAACGGAATTCCTAAGTATCTTATGGGAAAGTTGCCTTCCTTGATGCCCATGATGTTGAATATGTCCTACTTTGTTTCGTCCTTCACGCCTCCATAAAATGCCACACTTTTGCTTTCATTAATAGTTAAACCTGTTACCTTAGAAAAGAACGTTAGTGCAGCCCTAATAGTTTTAATGGAATCAACGTCCGCATGCGCTAGAATGAACAAATCGTCAGCAAAGCATAAATGTGTTACCTCCTCTACCTCACAGAATGGGTGAAAGATGTATGGACGATTCTTTCGGAACATCGTGAAGATGCTCTCAAAGATCGCCATGATAGCTACGAAAAGGTAAGAAGAGAGGGGGTCCCCTTGCCTTACCCCGTTTTCACCCTTGAAATAGCCTCCGTGGACTCCATTGACGCTAATAACAAAGCAGGATGATGAAACGCATTGCATAATCCAATCGATAAAAATCATAGGAAAAACAGAAACAACCAGAATGTCTCGAATATCTATTTTGAAAGACACTCTCGGGGATATTTTCTTTTTCCCGTAGCCTTTTAATAGGCTCTGCATGAGAAGAATATTATGAGAGATTGTCCTATCGGGGATGAATGCAGATTGATTAAGATTTATTATTTTTCCTATTACTTTCTCAACTACCACAGTTTTCGGGATCAAGGTTAGAACTGCTGTATTCCATTGTTTTAACATCTTCCTGTTTTTGAAAAACTCTAGAACCCCATCAGTAACATCTTTACCCATAACCGACCAATTGTCTTTGAAGAACTGTGCATTAAACCCATCAGCACCCGGACTTTTATTCCCATCAATACTAAACAGAGCTTCTTTAACCTCAACCTTCGTGACCACCCTTATCAACTCGCGACTATCTTATGTAGAGATTTTCCTATCAATAATCTGATATAAGGTATTTAGCTGACTTTGATGCTGCTTTATTGTACCCGCTTATAGAAATCAATAGCCAGATCTTGTACACCCTTGTTATCAGTTCTGCCAAATTTTCTATTTCGTTTTTCCTCATTGACCATGTTGGACCAGCAGTAGGATCCTTTTTATCAGCCTGAGTATTTTCTTTGCCAGGAATTGCAGTAGTAGGAGGAACTGAGGAGATGACTGTTTCAGGGATGTTATCTTTCATGACTTGTTTGTTCTTTTCGGCCCACCTAACCCTTGTATTTTCCACAAAACCGTTGCCTTCAATTGTTCCGATCTTCTTTAGAATATCCCTTTCAGTGCTCTTCTCTTGTGTATCAGTTTTCCTCTTTTGAATTATGTCAATTGGAATTTCAGGATCCAGATTAACGAGGGGAAAAAACGCACTCAGGTTCAATAACTCAGGGTAAGCCTCAAGTGTCACGGTTTCCTTGGGATTACTTCAGTATTCTTCTTAGAACTTGAGTTATTTGCCTTCATTTTTTTCATTTGTTTGATTTTCGATCCATTCTTACCCTTTTTAGCTGTTTTAGAATTATTCGATCATATTTCTTGATCGATCTTTTCAATTTCAGCACTTGTTTTGGAAGAATTATGCCTCTTTTCTTTTGTTTTGATCTTTGTTGCCGACATCTTCTTCATGGACTTATGATATTCGAGGTCGCATATTATTGTTTCATCATAGTCAGTGCTATCGTCTGATTCTAAATCAACATCTATGCTTTGGTTCTTTTGATTCGACTGGTGGCTCATAGCTTTGATAGTAGATTTATTATCTTGGCGATTATGACCGGTAGAAGGTGGATATGTGATGTCAGGACCGACATTTAAAGAGATAGGGCCGGCATTAGAAGAGCTAGGACCGACATTAGAAGAGTTAGGACCAGCATTTGAAGAGCTATGACTGGCGTTTGAAGAGCTAGGACCGGCATTTGAAGAGCTATGACCGACATTTGAAGAGATAAGACCAATGTCATGAGTAATTTTAGTGTGTCCAGGACCAGCGTGTTCAGGATCAATGATTTGAATATTCATGTTATCCACCCTTGTTAGACCCAACTTTTTAGCAACCAAATTATCTTTTTCAGACCCAGCCAAGTGAAAATCGTTGGCTAACCCCATATTAAACCCGACCAAGAGAAAACTGTTGGCTAACCCCTCATCAGACCCGGCTAAGCGAAAACTGTTGGCTAATTCTTCCAGTTTCATACATTCTTCATCTCTTATACCCTGACTTATATTCTGACCCAACTTATTTGTAGCTTCCATGAGATCCATACCCAGACCCAGATTTTCAAACAGATTGTCATTCATTATGTCATTAATCAACGAATCAATATAATTTCCAGCCAAACTTTCACTATTGGCTATATCAATCAAGTTCAGTTCATCATTCTTTAGATTTGTATTATTATGCTTTTCTAATTTAGCTGAATTTATTTCCATGAATAGCTTCAACTCAGATCCAATTTCTTCAGTGTTTTCAGATTCTGTTAGACTTTGTATGTCCTTTAACAGTTTCAGCTAGATGTGCAGGCTGTTTAGAAGATCCTACAATTTTAGCCTTAGTTTCAGAATCCTGGGCGCATTTAGTGTCTTCTGTCCAACCTTTTTCAAGCCTAGTACATAGTCGGGATATCTGACTTTCCATTTAATTCTTTACAGGACAGGTAGACTTAGCATTCTGATCATTAATGGAACCCAAGACTTTTAGATTTGCAAGATTTCCCATTGCAGAACAACACTCTGAAATTATATCCTTCTTTGGACCTAATGGACTCTGAGCAGCATATATCTCCAACCCTGTAGAGGCAATTTCAAAATGACCCATTTTGCCCAGTTCAGCATCCTCTCTAGCAGGATCGGTAAAATTTGTTTTCTGATCTTTCTCTGCACCTGAATTACCCAAACTGTCATGTTTTCCTGCTTCTGAAACTGACCCCGACCTTTTAATATTCTTTGAACCTATTAATTCTTGACTAGAAGTCTTATTCAGCCCTTTCATACTTACCTCAATAGGAATCTCAGTACCAACTTCAGTAGGATCATTTAAAATAGACATAAATCTAAGTATAATATTTTCATCCGATTCAGAAACAGACCCCAATTTTGAGCTTTCAATAGGACCCAATAAACATGTACAATTTATGACATTTTCCTGCATTACCTTAGAGCTTTTTTGACAGATTATCTCCAGCATTGGGACCGAATTTTCAGCACAAGCGACCCGATTCTCATCAATTTCAGCAAGACAAGATTTCAAATCCAATTTCCCAACAGAATGACCGGTCAGGTCTAGGGTACCAACCATCGACCCTAACGGTCCATTTTGTGCAGCAAGTCCAGTAACAACAGAATTTTCTGGAATTAAAGTCCTATTATTTATATATGCAGTATTATCTTTTCTTATCAATTCAATCCTATCATTTCTATTATGAATATGCATATCGTTACAGTATGAATCCCCAGTAGAACTATTCTCATATAATTCATCAGTATGTGGAAAAGAACTCATACCCGATGATGTATTTGGCATAGAATCAATAGGCGCATCTTCTCCATTGTTTAGGACTTCATCCATGATTTTTGGTTTCTGCTTCCTGGGATTGTTAAGAGACCTGCGAGTTCGTCTATCAGACCTAGCCTTGCTGCTTGTCGACGGCCCATTTAGCACCTTCTAAGGATCATCAGGGTGGACTTAAAGGACGCCCCTTGCCCGAGTAACTACACTGGACGGGCGCGTACCAGTCATTGGAAAGATCAAACGCAAACTGCCTAATCTTCAAAGGAGCCACAAAGGTTGGAATTCTGCAGCAAAGGGTGGGCGCAAACAACACGATTGGAAACCAATCGCACGAAAACAGGGGCTTGAAGATAATTGCTCAAACAAGAAAAGGTTTAAGAAATTTTGGAACGGTCTGTAGCTTCGAAAGCTTCCTCCAGACCGAATTCAAACGGCGAGAAAGAAGTTCAATGGAGACCTACCCGCGACTCGCGGTGTGGTTTGATGTCCCGACCGAGGTCCGAACTAACCTGTAAATGAAAAGTGAGAAGAGGAGGGCGACCGACGCCGATTCGACGTCAAGTCTCTGCAGAAGGGGGTTTGACGAAATGCTCCGGTCAACGGTAAGAGAAGTTGACCGCGACCGTTCCTTGCACAACAGAACACGTTGTAGAGAGCCCACGACAACCGATCGAAGGTGCTGGAGGATGGAGGCCGACTTCCGATGTAGAAGCGCGGTCGCGGCGAAAATCCGTGTCGTTTGTGTTGTTCGTGCCGATCGTGCCGAATGTGCCGATCGTGCCGATTGTGCCGATCGTGTCGACAACGACCTAAATATCCGATTCAGAAACTATAATCGCGATTTCTCCCGATTCCTACGTTCAAATTGAAATTCCTTCAGTCAGATTGTAGGGGGGAAAGAGACGCACCTGCTGGAGAAATTTGAGATCATGACGCTCCTCTTTGCGCATTCATTTGCTGTGTTCTTGATGAACTTGGTCACGGGTTCCATTCTTCTTCCAAAATCTTGAACATCGAGAATGTTGTCAATTATGTTCTTAGGGTGAATATGCTCAGATCGAAAAAGAGAAACAGGGACGAGCTCAACTCAGCTCTAACTTTAGCCCTAGAGTTTGAGGGTATATTTTAGAATGTGCCAATAACTTTATTTGAAATTGATTCCTAATATTGAATAGAGGATGATTGGATCTTAGAACTCAGATACACTCAATTTTATTTCAAATAAATTAATAATATATTTTATAGTACTGATGTCTGAATTTTCAAATACCCACCACCATCTATTTTATAAGAATAAATTAGTATAGCCGTTAATTTTTGTTTAATATAAAGATAATGTGTGGGAATAATATAAAGATATTAACTAATTTGCTACCATAATTCTACATTGAAATATCTCTTTTTATATTAACATGCATTATGTATAAAAGTACAACATTAAACTTAGTTCCACACCGTACATGGTTTCCAAAACAAACTAGGGGTTTTCAAACCAGCAGCAAGCAGGAGAAGAAAATAGATGTGAGTCTCAAAGGGTGTAAGTGTGGAAAATTCATAAAGAAGAATGGTTCTACATATTGTTTTAATAAAAAAAAAATTCAATTACAAAATAAAAGATCAATATGTAATTGGCTTGTAGACACAGTTTATCTAATTTAAAATAAAAATTAAAGATATCAAAATTTAAGGGGCAAAATCATATATTAATTCATGTATAAAACAATTTATAAAATTATGGATAAGAAAAAAGATTTTCAACTTATATTTTTGTTTTATTATATTGAAAAAAACTCACTTCAACGTATCACTTTTAGACATTAGTTCACTTAGACGTACTAATAAAAAGTTATTTAAACATACTTTATATCAAAAATTAGTTCATTTAGTCTCTGTAAACCATATTAATTTTTATTTTTTTAATTTATATATTTATTAATTAAATATTAATATATTTTCTCTTTTTCCTTTTCATTAATAAATAATCCCTTTATTTTTATCTTTTTCATAAAAAATTATTATTTCTATACGAGTATTTTAATTTTAATATATATATATATATATGAACATTCATCATTAATTACTTTAACTTTATATTTCTTCTTTTTTTCATATTAATATTAATTATTAATTATTAATTATTAATTATTTTAAAATTGTTTGGTCCCAATGTTAGAATATAACAATATTTGACTTATCTTTTCAACAATAAAAATCCTTCAACACAAAAATAAATTAATTAATAATCAAGAATTTGATAATAATAGTAACTTATTCATCAAACACCAAAAGAGTAATAATCAAATATTAGACAAAACAATGTTTCTTACTATTACTATAAGTCATGAATAAGTTATTAAATATTTTTCAAAAATAAATATTTAAGAATTATGAGAAATAAAAACTGATATATAAAAGAAAGATTAAATAAATAAAAACTAATATAAAAATAATAATAAATTTAAGAATGAAATAAATTATCTAGTTTAATTAATAAAAAAGAAATTGAGAGAAAATATATTAATAATTAATTAATAAATATATATATTTAAAAATAAAAATTAACTATAGTTATTAAAAGAGGCTAAATGAGTCATTTTTTTATAGTACGTAGGTTTAGATGACCTTTTATTAGTACATACCGTCTAAATGAGCTAATTGTACAAGTACATACGTCTAAGCGTCTAAGTAAAAGTGAGTTTTTTTCCTATTATATTTATTCAACTATCTTAATATAAGGATAGTATCAACTAAAATAATAATGATTACATTATGTTACTCACAACTAAAATGATAATGATTATTAAGACCATCTTCAATGGTACTACATATTTATATCCAAACCTATTTTTCTTCACCAACCGAACACAAAATCTAAACTCAAAATGGAATTACACCATATTCTCTTCAAGAAAACTCATATATGCGTTATACTATTCATAAACGCTAAGCTAGCGATAACAAGAGAGGAATATTCTAACTCTAATGTTCTGAATTATGCGTTGTCCTAATTTTTATTTTTATTTTCATAAACGCATATATGATTTGAAATTCAAAACAAATTCCTAAAGCTTATTAAATGTTTGATTTGGATATTTAAATTTATAATTTAATTAATTTTTTATATTTTATTAATTATTATTTTTATTTAACAATAATAACATAATATTCTATATAAAAATATACAATTATATAATTAAGAATTTTGAATTTATAATAGCTCTATTTTGAATTTTATAAATAATAATATTAATTATTATTTTTATTAAACAATACTAACATAATATTTTATATAAAAATATACTATTACAATAATTAATAATTTTGAAATTATTAATATTTTCTATTAACAATAATTAATATATTACAATAATAAGTTTAAATAATAATATTGATTTTATTTTTTATTGTTATTTGAAAATTATTAATTTAGTAGTGGTATTTTTTATATATATAAAATATTAGGTTAGTATTGTTACATACAAAATATAATTAATATTATTATTTATAAAAATAAAAATAAAATTATTATTAATATTAATATTAATATTAATATTAATATTAAGAGAGATTATGTATACTCTAATTTGAAGTGAGCTTAACCTCGGAGCTAATGTATGCTAACATGAATAGAGAGACAATCGTCAGGAAAACATTTGAGTTGAGTTAGAAACGGGTCGGATTTTATTTTATTTTATATTTGAATTTTATTTTAAAATTATTTTTTAATACATTTAACTCAAATTCTTATTGGCTGAAATAGAGGCACATCATGCTTTTAGTTAGGGAAATTTGACGAGATGACCTAAAAAAGGGATTAAATGCGGACAAGAGCATAAATTAAATTGCGCTGGTGATCACTTAAATTTTTTTGAAAAAAAATATCCTCCACATAACACGAAGGGATGAATCGTCACGCGAAGGATCCCTAATTTATTTTATATAAATTCTTCATTTTTTTCATTTCGTTATTTTTCTTTCTCTCTCTTCGTTAATTTGCTCTCATCGACGACCGACGAACAAAATATAAACGAACGTTCTTCTTATGAGTTTGTTCATCTTATTCATCATCTTGTTCATCTTGGTTGTTCATCTTGTCGATGCAGGTTGGATGCTCGATGATGATATTTGCAAATGAATGCATGCAGATGAGTTTGTTCTTATTATTCATCTTGTTCATCATCTTTTTCATCATCTTCATCTTGTCGATGCAGGTTGGATGCTCGATGATGATATTTGTAGATGAATGCATGCAGATGAGTTTGTTCTTATTGTTAATCTTGTTCATCTTGGTTGTTCATTTTGTCGATGAAGATATTTGTATATGATGCTCTATTTCGGTTCTGTTTCCGGGAAGATTCATGTGATTCGGTCCCTTTTCGCGACGGGAACGATCGTCTCGCGAGAAGGGACCGAATCACATGAATCTTCTCGCGAAAGTCCCGATCTTCTCGCGAAAGTCCGTCCCTTCTCGCGATGGTCCCACCCTTCTCACGAAGGGCAATCCCTTCTCGCGATGGGCCGTCCCTTCTCACGACGGGCCTTCTTGCGATAGGCGGTCGCTTCTCGCGAATGGGAGGATGGTCTCGCGAAGGGAAAGATTGTCCCGCGAAGGGGAGAATCGTCTCGCGAAGGAAGTCGAAGAGGCACGTGTTTTTTCACGTGCTATACTCTATTAATAAAGTAATGTAGTGATAAACATTTCATTTCGTCGCGATGACTCGTCTCTCTTTAACCTCTACTTAACTTCACTACTTCCTACCTTGACGATTCTTCCTGCTCGTCTTCTCTTTCATTCAATGTCGTCATTAATCATGTTAGTTTTAGTTTTTGGTTTATGTTTCAGGGTTTATGTTTAGGGTTTTGCGATTGGTCGTCCCTTCTTGCGATAGGCTTTTTCGTGATGGCATGATCGTCTCGCGACGGTGTATTTATTATATGTTCTTACATTTTTGTTGTTTTTCTTTTTGTAGATGGTATAAACCACCGTTCGTGAGTTTCCTGGTAGGATTTCTTAGAATTGTGTCCATAGCCTCAAGAAGATAGCTGAAAAGTTCAATACATTGGATCTTATGGAGAGGGCTTTGAATACCCAATTCAAATATTTATTCACAACCCTGGGCTTGTTGTTCTCAAAAACAATAATCCATCAGATACTACTTAGGAAGGTAAGAACAAAATCGAAGGAGATTATTTTCATTGTGTATGGGGAGGAACTAGTATTTGGTATGAAGGAGTAAGTCTTGGTTATAAGCCTTAACTTCGACAAATTTCTTGTGGTGAACGAAGAAGAAGATTAATACCGAGGTTGTCCACATCTCTTGATTAAATATTTTAAAGGGAAAATGACTGTACGAATGAACGCGTTTGAGACTTGTTTTATTTAATGCACTGATAAGAAGATGCATGAAAGATGGGGCTGGTTTGCCTGATTTGTCAATACCTATTTGCATTTGACCCAAGGAGGATTGTATTTGTCAAAATCCTCCACATGGTGGATGACGTGTAAACTTTCCTCCGATTTCCATGGGGGAAAGTCTCCTTTAGAGCCACCCTGAAGGATCTTAACAAGAACATGAAACATCTCAGTTCCATATATTTTACCAAGAAGGAGAAGAGAGTGATTAGTGATGCTTTTCCTTATAACGTTTATGGGTTCGCACTAGTATTTCAAGTGTGGACATATGAGGTCATCAAAAACTTCGTCCCTAAATTCGCCAGTATGAATGAGCTTAATGAGCATCTACGCCCAAGGATGTTAGTATATTATTCTAAAAGAAGAACACCTTGTAGGAGATAAAGTCTGTCCTTTAGACCACAGATCTGATTGAGATGGAAGAGTCCTCCATGGATAAGAGCTTATATATTGGGGTGGACTTTGAACAAATAGACAATTCAGTTTATGATTTGTGTAAAGGATTTACGATGGGAAGAGAGTCAACCGTGAAGGTGAAGATGAAGAACCTAAAGAATCTACTCCTAAACATGCCAATAGGAAGAGAAATGATGAAGATGGAGATCAAGATGTAGATATTACTCTCAAACATTCCAACATGAAGAGAAAACTTGATTATGATGTAGAATCTAGTCCCGAACCTGCCAAGATTCTTAGTCCCCCCACCACAACGTCAAGTTCTACATCACCAGCAGTACCTGCTGTTGGATGTAAATGTGATGAGCTGAAGGAGGAGCTCAAAGAGATGAAAACAGACATAATAACCATCAAAGAAACTCCACAAAATCACCATGCTTATATGAGAAATTTGGTTCTTAGTATGTCCAACTAGTTGGTCAGCTGTGACAAAAATGATGGCCATATTATTAACCAAACTAGATAATATGGAGGAGAAGAAAAAGAAGAAGAGAAAGAAGGAGGTGAAAGATGAGGTAGATATTGAAATTTGATAAGGGCGGCCCTTCGTGAGACAATCTAGCCTATCGTGAAGGACATGATCGTCTCGCGAAGGGAAAGATCGTCTCGAGAAGGAAAAGATCGTCTCGCGAAGGGCAGCCCCTTCTCACGACGATGCCTTTGAAGTAAAGCAATTATAGACTGACCAGAATATTTTTCCATTTTGCAGGAGATGAAGACAAATGAAGGTGAGAAGAATGAAAGTGAAGATGAGAAGAAGGAGAAGATGAATGAAGAGGATGAGAATGAAGATGAAGAGAAGAAAAAATGAAGGGGATGATGAATACAAATGAGAAGAATGACGATGAGGAGAATGAAGATGTGGAGAATGAAGATGAGAAGAATGAAAGTGAAGAGAATGAGGAGAAGGAGCATGAAGGTGAGGTGAAGGAGAAAGAGAATGAGGATAAGGAGACTAAAGGTGAGACAAAGGAGAATGAAGATGAGGTGCAAGAGAAGGAGAATGAGAAGAAGAAGATTAAAGGTGAGGCAAAGGAGAATGAAGATGAGGTGAAGGAGAAGGAGAAGGAGAAGGAGAAGGAGAAGGAGAAGGAGAAGGAGAAGGAGAAGGAGAAGGAGAAGGAGAAGGAGAAGGAGAAGGAGAAGGAGAAGGAGAAGGAGAAGGAGAAGGAGAAGGAGAAGGAGAAGGGGAATGAGAAGGAGACTGAAGGTGAGGTAAAGGAGAAGAAGGTTAATGAGAATGAAGATTAAATGGTGCACTGCGAAATTGTGCGACAGAATAAGAAGAAGAAGAAGAAGAAGAAGGAGGAAGATGATGATGATTTCAAAGAATTCAATACTCCTCATAAAGCAACATTTGGGCGAAATAAGAGGATGAAGAAGCCAAAGATAGATGACTCGTTCACCAACCCTTCGAGAAAACAGACAAAAACAAATGATCCAATAATAGTCAATCCCTTCAAAAATTTGAAGATCATCTACTGGATAAAGGACAAAAATGGATGACATGTCCAAATACCGATACTGAAAAAAAGGATATCTTTACTTGCGAAGCAGAGAAGAAAATCTTTCATAAAATTATAACAAGTTTCACATGACTTTAGGATTCGGTAAGTCGTACAATTCATCATTAATGTTATTCTAACAATGTTCTTTGATATAAATACTGAATGTTTTTCCATTGTGCAGGAAATCGACGCATGCTTCTACCTCTTGAGAAAATGGATTGCAAAATATCCAAAGACATATAGGAAGAAAGTAGCAATAGAAGATTGGCGATGCTTGAGTGTTTATCGGATACAAAGACGAGATCATCAACTAATCCCATTGCATCTCTCAATTTTTGCATGAAATAAGTCCAAGAGTTATTATTCTATGAATGCAAGATATAGTTGCTCATTCGCATCCAATGCTATAGTCACCAATAGTTGACCTCCCAACCTGTGCTTTGAAAACTAGCATCAACACACAATACAGGACGACAAGAGGCTTTGAAACCCCTAATTGAGAGGCATTGGGACATGGACATATACTTGAAGTGGTCGAGCTCGTTTGTATGGATGTCCGTTATGGTACTCGGATTATTATTCTCCAACATGTAAAGGTATGATGGCAATTTTCCATAGGAATCCTCTACCATTCCTCGCACCACCATTAAAGCCCTTTCCCTTGACCTCCAAATCTTGTTATAACTCAAATGTATCCCATAACTTGTATGTATGTCTTCAATTATTTCCTTAGGCAAGTGGTCCTGATGATGGTCCATGTACTTACTTTTCATGCACTACCCAATAACCCATGTTGGTGTTTGCATTATTTTCTCTAGCCTCGACAAAACTGAGCATGATTGTTCTTGGTCGAATTTTCGAATCTTAGATAATTTACCTTTAACAACACGCAATCTCCACATGCATGTCTCATCCAAACATTTCACATACCAAAGATGTTTTCTTGACTTCTCCACTTTGAATTCAAAATTATTAGTCATCGCATATGTATATAACCTCAGTTGAAGTTCTTTTTTATTATCAAACAACGCATCGACTTCCAATACGGTTTCACTACTTAATGTCATCCCAAATGAGCGGTCTGTCGGTGATGGGTCCGTCGAAGGTGTAGGTATTGATGCTCTTGCAGTAGATGGTGTAGGCATTGATATTCGTTGAGGCGTGGGTGCAATTGCTGGTGCGGCACTAATAGTAGCATGCAAGTCCTCATAATGAGGCAAAAAGTTTTTTCTCCTATTTCATTTTGACTTTCAAAGACATCATGCGAGGGTACAACTCCTAGTATACTTTTTTGAGTAAGTGATAATATACTTTATTGAGTTGGGTATGTAAGTAGTGGTATCTTTTCTTGAGTAAGTGGTGATTTCTCTACTACAGAGACACACAGTGGTGACATAGTGCGACCCGAAATCAACCGTGATAAATATATGCTCACATTCTTATCTTGATCAATAACAAGAGGGGGAGGATTTTTCATACGCGGAATCATAATTGACTTGAATCACTAAATCATATGTAGATCTTTGCAGGTTAAGTGCATCATATATGAAATCAACTAATTCGACAAAAGTAGTATTTAGGGGTAAATCCAAAGTTTTGATCGAACTTTCATGAAAAGTCATTGTACTATCAAAAAATTTCCACTGTCCATTATACAAAATGAATACTACAACTACAATTGAAAACATGAATGGATAAATAATACTATTGAAGTGATGCAGTTATTCATTAAATATGGTGCCTTTGCGAGACGATCGTTTCCTTCGCGAGATGACCGTGCCCTTCACAAAACTATCGTTCCCTTCGCGAGACAATCGTTCCCTTCGTGAGAAGATCATGTCGTTCGCGAGACAATCGTTCCCTTCGCGAGATGATTGTGCCCTTTGCGAGACGATTGTGCCTTTCGCGAGATGATCGTGCCCTACGCGAGACGACCGTTCCCTTTATCATACACGAGATGCGACCATACCATTTTTAACGAAAACAACAAACAGATCTAGGACGAAGAGTACCAGTTGTCACAGTGCTCGTGGTCATGCTCATGCTTGTGTCCGTCGAAAATCGCCGTCGTGGCTGTCCGCGATCGCCGTCGTTTAGGTCTTCGTGTAGAGAGAAGGAGGAGAAGAGCGTGAATATAGAAAAGGAGGAGAAGAGAAATGAAAAAAAAGCGAAGTTTTATTAAATAGTAAGGGTATTCTGTACTTTTCACAAATCTTCTTTTCGTGTGACGATCCTCCCCTTCGCGTTACGCGAAGGATGTATTATCGTCAAATTTTTTTAAGTAGTCACCAGCATAATTTAATTTATGCGTGGTCATCAGCGCATTTAAACCCTTTTTTAGGGTAATTTGGTCAAATTTCCCTTTAGTTATAGAAGATCCGACCAAATATTTTTGCACTTAGTAGTTAGTAGGGCATTTTTAACAGCTTTCGGTAATGTTTTAACTATTAGGTTTAGAATGTCTCATTCTAAATTTAAAAAATAATGCATAGATAATTTAAACAAATATATATTTATTAAAAATGAAATTATTTATATTATTTAAAATAAATGATCAAAATATCATTAATATTTTATAATTTAAAATGTAAATAATAATAATAATTTTTATGTATTTTATTTACTTAATAAAAAATTTAAAAGTCTTTTTAAATGTTGAATTATTTGGATAGTTAATTTAATCCGTAATCATATCAATCAAACCATAATTTCAGGGTTGTGAAGTAATAAATGTTATCAACTATTTAAACACATTCAATAGGGATGTGAAGGTTAAATTCAGCAGTCACGGATATTAATAGTCTTTATGGTGGTGGCGGAAGAAAATAAAGAGTAATAATAATTAGTTGGTGAGAGATTTCAGGACCGTTCTTTTAATTATTATTGAAAATTTTGAATGGAAGGTCTCAATTCACAAGCTACCACAGCAAATTAGACCGTTGGGAGAAGCATAATAAATTAAGGAATATATCTTGCATATGATGCTTCCGGTGTTGTTGACTTTTTGTGCATGCATAGATCTATATATATACATATATAATCATAATTATTAAATAATCTAATAAATTTTTTGTTTTATTCAATTTCTAGACAAACTAAATACAGCCTAATATTTTTTGTATTAAAAATGTTGATTAATTCTTAAAATTATTTATAATAATAATAAATTAAAATATTTTTATATATGATTATTTGAAATATATATATTACAACATTGTCTTCCTCGGTGGAAGTTTAAGAAGAATAGGAGTATAAGATTTTGTATGAATATGCAAAAAAATTTAAATAAATTAATATGATATATATATATATATATAATAAATTAATAATGTTTAATGATAAGTTTATGGGATTATCGCATCACAATACACAACTTGTTTTTATTGAGAATAAATGAATCGAGTTGATAATGGAGGGTCCGTTTACAAAATTTGAGACGGTCAATTGAAAATTATAAGATTAAAAAATAATAGGTACGAGTCTTTAACTTGTTATTTATAAATTAGTGTGAAAGACACTACCATCTAAATTATTTTATTTATAAATTTTAATTAAATGTTTTTATAAATATATGCACTAAATATGTGACATACTTTTGTAATTATTAGTTTTTTTTATAAGTTTTAAATTTGTATTTGTAATAGTAACGATGATATTTTTTTTAAGTGTGAATTGAATTATTTATTTTGAATGTTTAATTATATCATTTATATAATCATATAGAAACTTATAAATATAAATTAAAAATTAGATAGTTTTAATAGTTAAAGAGCTCGTAATATCGAATAAAAATTAATGTTTAAACTCACGAACTACACATTTAAAAAATTATAAACATTTATATAAAAGAATAATATAGTTACATATGGTTGACTGAAGTGAGTCTATAATGATAGGACGAAACTTAATTTAGGTTTAGAAAAAAATGGCAAAAATGAGTATTGCATAAATTGTATATTGTAGTAGTTGTTTAATTGGAAAGATATAACAGGGGGTAAGTTTACTAAGTTTTAATGGTCTGATGTAATGTTGATGATGTATTTTCTTCCTCTAATAAAATATTTTTTAAAATTATCTTTTAGGTATATAATTTTATTTAATAATCAAATCTCATAACTTACTCTAATCTTCAAATTAAGTAAAAGAGATAAAGAACCAAAATGATAAATTTAATAAAAAAAGTTTAAATTTTATTTAATAAAATTAATTTTAAAATGGTGAACTCTTGAGTTACAATCTAATTTAAAATAATTAAGAAAATATTTTAGGTATACAAATGTAATTTTAAGAGATTATGTTTTAGTCCAATATTTGGTGATACTGTGGAAATAATTTTTGCGCTATATTATATGTGAGTTAAAAAACGATCTTTACTTCACAAAGTTTTGACTATTTAAAAAATTTAATCACGTTTTATTTATTTATTTAATTTTCAAATTTTGAGAAATATATTTTGATTTAGCATTTTTAATTTTAAAATATTAAATATTAAGAAAATATTACATTCATGTGTTAGAAAATCATGACATTGATCTAGGGGAAAAAAGTTTGATCAAAATTTTGTTTTAGTAGACTTATTAAAATTGATAGTTGGATAAGGATAATTTAAGTCTTATAAATTTTTATAATCTTTGGATGAGTAATTGAAAATATAAAGTTATGTCAAATGATGGAGGAAAAGATTTAATCTTTTTAGGTTTTGAGTTTTTATATTTTTATATTTTCTATTTGGTTTATAAATTTATCTAAAAAATAAAGAGGATAAGGTAAATAATAAACTTACACAAAACAAACTCAAAAAATAAACCATAGAAGGAAAATAGATTTGGATCAAAAGACCAAAACCGTGGCTAAAGGAGCAAAATGGTCGTCTGCATATAAACTTTGGTCGGAAGAAAGAAGACAAGGGTCGTTGTTGGATGAGGGAATGTTAAAAAACAATGGGGAGATCCTCGATTGGGCGTGGAAGAAACATCGTCAAAAGCGCGTGTGGGTGAAATCCTCGATCAACTGCGTCGCTAGAGAAAACCACGGTCGGTTACTACAGAGAAGCGTCACTAGTTCTTTTCCTGGTCATTGTTTTGAAGAAGTGTCGACAAAAATTCTCTAAGGCTCTTTCTAGGTCGGATGTGTCACTAGGAAGCTGTTGTACCCATTTTTCGGTCGAATGCGTCAATATGAAGTTGCTACAGCCTTTTCTCGGTCGGTTGGTTATTTTTCTTGGTCTAGTGCTTAGTTTAAGACCTATGGGTGAACCTCGATCATCCTCTCGGTCAAGGACAATGCTAGAGGTTTTAACCCTTGGTCAATCTATGAATGATTTTAGGTTGAAAGCATGCATTGACCTAAGAAAATTCAAGAAAGAACATCATTCAGTCGACCGATGTTTTCCTATAAGTTAAATTATATATAACTTCTAAGTCATATCAAGTATATTAATTATTTTAAAGATAACAACAAGATGTTGTAGTACAGTGGTAAGTACTCTCTCTTGTCCCACATGTGACCAGTGTTTGAATCTCAACAACTGCATCTAATAATTAGAGTTTTGTTATTTCAGGGAAGCTGAGAAAATGCCTAAATTGCCACACCAGCTGCAAATAATAACTAGAGTTTTGTTATTTCAGGGAAGCTGAGAAAATACCAAAATTGCCACATAGGCGCAACCGATAGTTTGAAGTCCGGTATTATATTAAAGGTAGCGCATTCAAGAAATGGAACCGATAGTCTGACCCGATAGTCTGACCGGTAGATTGTCTCTAGATCTGGTAGTATCTCTAGATCAGCATTTAAGAGGCGCTCTAGTATTAAATGGCTTCGGCATTTAAGTGGCGCTACAGTATTAAATGACTTCGGTATTTAAGAAGCGTTCCAGTATTAATGACTTCGGAATTAAATGAGGCGTGATTTCGGCATTTAAGAGGCACTCTAGTATTAATGACTTCGGTATTAAATGAGGCCTGAGGTGTCCAGTATTAAATGAGATCGATATTTAATACTTCGGTATTAAATGGCTTCGGCATTTAATGAGTTCAGTATTAAATAATTATGGTATTTAATAGGCGCCCCGGTTGAGCAGTCTGGCAAAGTAAGTTGTTTCCATTTTAGTGCAAGTCTGATGAAGTCTTCTTTGGAGCAGATGTCTGTCAGTCTAATTTATATTGTCAAATCATTAGAAGACAAAAATGTATGTTGCATGCTCCTCGGAAATCATTCAACCAATTAATGATTTCCTTCTCGAGGTCGAGAAGAAGGGGTGACGAATGAGAGTTTACTCCGAACATCCATAAATATCTCTTGTGTCTTGTGTTCTTTTCGCATTATCTTAATCTCTCTTACTACTTTATAAACTGTGTTTTCGTTGCTTCAAGTTGAAATAAATACTTCCGCGCTTGAACTCGGTTCAAGAGTTTGTGACAACTTGTGAAGAATAGAAACGAGATAATCAACCTCTAACAGGGTTATTATCAACCGTCGTGTGTGTAAGCGTTCACCTTTGTGAGACCACAGTCTCATTTGGCGATCCCGATCCTAACAAGTTGTATTAGAGCAAGTTATTTCTATTCTCACGAATTCGAATATCATCATGTCTTTTATCAACGAGACCCCCATGTTCTGCATTGAAGAATATGTTGTTTAGAAGATTCGCATGGAGGTGCATCTGGCCTCACAAGACGATTACATGATGTATGTTATCACTGATGGTCCGATAAATATTGATAAGTCAAGATACAAATGGATGACTGAAGATAAGAAGATGAATAACCTGGATAATGTTGCCAAAAATATTATGTATAAGTCGCTGGACAAGATTATGTTCAGTAAGATCAAGTTGTGCACCTATGCTAAAGAAATTTGGGAGAATCTAATCCAACTATGTGAGGGCAACGACCAAATAAAGGAGAACCAGAAAGAGCAGAAGGCTCTAATGGCTGCTAAAAGAAAGAGAAAATGGGCCGATAGCGATTCGGACGACTCATTATCCAACGACAATGATGATAAAGTTGATACCTACTTTACGGCCGAGAAAGAATCTGAGGTATTTGATTTCTCCTCTGAAGAATTTACAAGAGATGGCTTAACTACTGCACTTAATGACATGGTCATTGAGTACAAAAAGTTTTCAAACTCTTTTAATGAGATGAAATTAAAATATGAAACTGTTAACTATTCTTCATGTCAAATCTCTGAACTAAAAGTTTTTGAAAATAAAATGGTTGAGCTCTCATCTGAGAATGAGAAACTCAAGGAAAAGGTTCAAACTCTATTTTCTGAAAACCAACGTTTGACATATGTGGTTAGTTCCTAGAGGAAGTCTGGAGATGCAGTTAGACAACAAATAAGTATGCTTAGGCCTGCCGGATGCAAATCCGGTGTAGGATTTAACAATGCTATCCCAGACAAGTCTTGTGAAAAGTTAAACCCAATAAAAGACAAACTTAAGATAATGAGTTTTGTCGAGGGTAGTTTAACTAATAAAAAAACTAATTCAAGCTGCAATAATTTAATTTTCAAAGGATGAGATGATTTACGGAAAATCAACTTCAAGCTGGCTGAAACCTGAGAGAAGGACAGCTAGTTGGTATGGCAAGGAAAAACTTGACAGAAAGTCAACAAATGTTTACCAAAAATCATCCTTTGAAGCTAAAGAATCATCAGTAGGCAGAGAGAAATATGCCAAATACAGTATATTCACACACAACGGCAAATCCATAAAAATAATCAAAGTATGAATTCTTAAAGGACTAATAAGCCACGGACCCAAAGAAAAATGGGCACCAAATTTGTTAGTGTCTATGAATGTAGGTAAATCAAGACAAAAGCTTGGAAAAATCGGCATTGCATCTGGACAGTCGGCTGCTAACGGACACATCATATGAAAGAAATAAGCAAGAAGTGGTTAACATTCTCACGAAGCCACTTCTCGAGTCTAAGTTTTCTTACCTTAAAAATATTTTAGGATTGTTAGATTACAATAATGCATAAACTGATTTAATTATAAACTTGACTGGTTTTGATAGTTTTAGTTTAAAACAATCAAAAATCGAGAAATTGCTAAGAAATGGATAACATGTTTTGATAATTTATTTTAAATAATCAAAGAGAGAGAAATTGATAGATTAAATTTGTTAATCAACTTAAAATAATTAGATAAGCTAATCAACTTAAAATAATTAGTCAACAATTATAAAAGTATCATGTTTTGAATATTTATTTTAAATAATCAAAAAGGGAGAGATTGTAAGATTAAATTTGCTAATTAACTTAACAAGTTTTGAATATTTATTTTAAATAATCAAAAATGGAGAAATTGTTAGAATATAATTTATGAAAAGTTTTAATAATGAATGGATAAAACTAAGTTCAATCAAATATATAAGTTAAATTATATATATATATATATATATATATATATATATATATATATATATATAACTGTTAAGTTATATCAAGTATATTAATTGTTTTAAAGATAACAACAAGGTGTTGTAGTATGGTAAGTACTCTCGCCTGTCACACGGCCAAAATTGCCACATAGGCGCAACTGGTAGTTTGAAGTCCGATATTATATTAAAGGTTACGAGTCCGGTATTCAAGAAGTAGAACCGGTAGACTGACCGGTAGTGCGGAACTGGTAGTCTGACCGGTAGAGTATCTCTAAGTCGATAGTATCTCCAGATCCGTTAGTATCTCCAGATCAGCATTTAAGAGGCACTCTAGTATTAATGACTTCAGTATTAAATGAGGCGTGACTTCGACATTTAAGAGGTGCTCCAGTATTAATGACTTCGACATTAAATGAAGCGTGACTTCGGCATTTATAAGGAGCTTCAGTATTAATGACTTCGGTATTAAATGAGGCGTGACTTCGGCATTTAAGAGACGCTCCAGTTTTAAATGGCTTCGGTATTAAATGAGGTGTGACTTCGACATTTAAGAGGCGCTCCAATATTAATGACTTCGATATTAAATGAGTCGTGACTACAGCATTGAAGAGGCGCTCTAGTATTAATGACTTCGGTATTAAATGAGGCATGAGGCGTCCGGTATTAAATGAGATCGATATTTAATAGGCGCTCTGGTATTAAATATATTCAGTATTTAATGGGATACTACAGTATTAAATGTCTTTAATATTTAAATTAGGACCGGTTATTGATCAGATGTAGCATCTAAACATCTGAATAAATGATTTTCTCTATCTGATCAATCTCAGTTCTAAATTGAGCATTCGTTATGAGCAGTTTGGCAAAGAAGTTTTTATAACCTCAGACTAATTTGTTGTCATTTTAGTGCAAGTCTGATGAAATCTTCTTGGGAGCAGATGTCTGTCAGCCTAATTTAGATTGCAAATCATTAGAAGACAAAAATGTATGATGCATGCTCCTCGGAAATCATTAAACCAATTAATGATTTCCTGACTTATTATTATCCAAGTACAGACAAGATCAAAAAAGATATTCTTCATTGTACCATTCTGAAGCCAAGAAAATTAAAAGAGGACAGGTGTTCATTGGAGCAAATATGTCTGTTGCTGTGTGTTTTGGATATATATAAGAACATTAAAGTAAGAACAACAACAAACTTAAAGATCTGGGTTTTCTTTCTAATCAAATACTCTCTCTTTACAAATATATTCAAGCTTTTATTTCAGCATATCTTTGTGTGTGAGAGTGTCTTCATACCGAAAATCATTGTATCAAGTTATTTGTAAGTTGATAGAGTGTCTATCAACAAGTGTTGTGTGTGGTAGGAGTTCGAAAACAGACAACAACTAAGACTTGGTTGTTCGACTGGGTTGTGTACAAGTGTATTTTATTTAACCAAATTTTCTAGTGAATACTCTTCTCAAGGTTGAGAAGAGTATCCTTCTCAAGGTCGAGAAGAAGGGGTGACGTAGGAGAGTTTACTCCGAACATCCATAAACATCTCTTGTGTCTTATGTTCTTTTCGCATTATCTTAATCCCTTTTACTACTTTCTAAACTTTGTTTCGTTGCTTCAAGTTAAAACAAACACTTTCGCACTTGAACTCGGTTCAAGAGTTTGTGACAACTTGCGAAGAATAGAAACGATATAATCAACCTCTAACAGGGTTATTATCAACTGGCGTGTGTGTAAGCATTCACCTTTGTGAGACCCTAGTCTCTTTTAGCGATCCTAATCCTAACAATGTCCCTTCAGGTTAGTTCCCATCTTGCTAGACCTCTCCTATATGTTCCTCTTGGTTCCCACATTTCCACTCAATCCACTTCTGAGGAGGAATCCACAAGATCGGTGGATGTCTGACATATTTTCATGGAGGTTATGGCTCCATGGCAAGAAGCTTTCCAATCCTTCGGTTCTCGATTGGACCGATTGGAGGACTCGCAAGTGTCCTCCTCAAACGCACACAAGCAAGAGCTAAATAGGATGTGACAAGAGATGCGACAATAACTCAACAAGTTTGAACCTCTCTTCAACAAAACCTTCGATCTCCAAAGAGAAACCAAGTCTTCATTAGATGTCCTTACGTCCCAGGTAATAGAGATGGCTAGGTCCTACAATGTTGTCGATGCCGAAACACTGAAAGAGGCAGAGGCGGTTGCACAACGTTTTCAGGATGAAGAAAATGCAGTCGCTGAGGCTGCTAAACAAACCGTTAAAGTTGATGAAGACAATATGGCCATAGCCCAAATGGCGTTTCAACAAGAAAACCAAAGCTCTCGCTCCAAACGAAGGCTACGTCGAAGTGATGGTTCTGCTCTTGCATCTATTCCTGCTTCATCAAGAGGAAGGTCGACTCAAAACCTTTTTAAGTACCTGGCGTTTCCTGAATATCCTACTCCCCAATGTGGCGGCTCTCGTGCTTCAAAAGGAAGGGGTCGTGGAATAAATTATGGCGATCGAATCGGTGGGAGTATTGTGGACCAAGTCATGGGGGATATTACCGATAGGCAGATAAGATACGCAAGGGAGGAACACTAAACTTATCTACTTACTGTCTTTTTACTATAAACTCGTTGAACTAATTTTTTTGAACAATTTCTTTTGACTAATTACATTTCCTATTTTGATTATCAAACAAGGAAAATCAAATTATGCATGTTAAAAATATTTTTGATCAATTGTTGGTTTTTTGATAATTTTAGGATAAAACTATCAAAAAGGGAGAAATTGCTAAAAATACATATAACACTAGTTTTGATAATTTATTCTAAACAATCAAATAGTGAGAAATTGTTAGATCAAAATAGTTAATTGACTTAGGATAATTAGCCAATAATTGTAAAATCACTATGTTTTGAATATTTAGCTTAAATAATAAAAAAAATGAGAAATTGTTAAATAAAAGTATTAATTATAAGTGTATAAATAAGAACTAAATTATGTTAAATTAATCTTGTGCAGATTAAAACCAGAAAGGAAAAGTTGTCCGTTAGTTGATCAAATTCGGCACTTGATCAAACTTCAGTTTTATAAAAGAGGTGCTTCTGGTTTTATCTCCAAATAGGTATTATACAAGATCGGTTATATATATTGGAACCATTCGGTATTTTACACTTCGATATTTTATAGAGACATATCCGGTATTTTATATGAAATCGATATTTTGCAAGTTCACTTTTATATAAGCATGTGTCCGGTATTTTATATGAAATTTGTATTTTGCAAGTTCGAATTTATATAAACACGCGTCCGGTATTTTATATGAAATCAGTATTTTACAAGTTCGGTTTTATATAAGCAAGCACTTCCGATATTTTATACTTCGGTATTTTATGTTGTGCGTCCGGTATTTTATACTTTGGTTTTACATTGGAAGTGTAACTAGTAGTTTATCCAAATCGGTTTTTTGGATGAACGCCTCCGATATTTTAAGCTTCCGGTTTTACATCAAGTCGGTATTTTATCAAGAAGCATAACCAGTAGTTTATCCAAATCGGTTTTTGGATAAACGTCCCCGGTATTTTGCCACTTCAGTTCTACACAAGGCGCCTCCAGTATTTACCAAGTTTGGCATTTTGGATAAGCGCTTTCATGTACCTAATCAACCTAAGTTCCCGAATAAGCATTCGTTATGAGCAGTCTGACACGGTAGCAGAATCAGACATATAAAAGATTGCTATGAACCAAGACAAGTCAAACCCTCTGAGTTGTACGTTCCTCGTACATCGCAATCCCATTAATGAACATTTTGTCTTACTATCATCTAAATATAGACAAGATCAAAGAGGATCCTCCCTGATGTACAATTCTGGAACTTAGCCAATCAAATTAGGACAGACGTCCTTTAAAGCAAATATGTTTGTTATATGTTCGTTGTAGTTTGCATACTTAAGAAGAAGACAGAAGACAATTTGCTTCATCATTTTTTCACCAATCCTTGAACGATTAACCGCTTTTATAACCTTTTGAAACATTGTTCTTCACCGCTCTCTCAAGCTTTCAAAGTCCTAAAAAATTTCAAGTTTGCTAAAGTGTTAAAATTGTATTACATACTGTCTTTAATGTTTGAGTTCTCAATATTGTAAGTTGACAGAATTTGTTTCTGTTCAACAAAGTGTTGTACTCTAGGAGTTCGGAAACAGGCAGTATCTAAGTCCTGGTTGTCCGACTGGGTTTGTTCAAGTGTTGTATTCAAACCAAATCTTCTAGTGATTATCCTTCTCAAGGTAGAGAAGAATGGGTGAAGTATGAACTTTTTACTCCGAACATCTATAAAATCTCATATCTCGTGTATTCATTTCTTTCAATCTCATTCATCTGCTGCTTCAAGTCTAAACAAACATTTCCGCACTTGAACTCGCTTTAAGAGTTTGTGACGACTTGTGAAGAATAGAAATGGATATTAATTTCTAACAGAGTTAATATCAAACAAAGTGGGTAAGCGTTTAACATAGTCAGACCCCGTATCTATTGTTGTACCTGATCCTAACAATTTTATTAATAATATATTTAATACTTATATTGATATTTTTTTTAAATTCGTCAATTCTATTTCAAGTATATAATGGATTTTTGTTTTTTATAATAATAAATAAATTATAAAAAAATAAATCACTTTAAAAATTTAACATATTTTATTAAATATATTATTAAATTTCTTTACTAATTTATATATTTTTTTAAAATATACATATATTTAAGAACATTATAATTAATCATTTGAATACTAAAAAGAAAAAAAATTATTAAAATCTCTTGCACTCATATATAACATCTAAATTATCTTTTAATGAATTAATCTTAATTATTCTCATACTTAAGTATTCAATTATGTATTTTGGTTTGACTCGCCCTTTGTTAAAGAACTTTGCGGTCTTCAAGGGTGTGTTCTTAAAACATCCGATTATACATGTCGGCATGATCTTAGGCCTTTAATCACCCTCCGTTGACGAACCCTTAAGTTTTCTTACCAATGTTTGTCTTACTCAAGCAGGTATTACCAACATTCGATTACACTTTTCAACATGAACATTGGCTCTAAATCACTCTACGTAGATGAACATGTTTAGTTAAATATATTTTTAAATTTCTTTTATAATTTATATATATATTAAAATATATATATAAGAACATTAGTGTTAGGATCTAGGTCGCCGCTGGGGAACCGGGGGGTTGGACCGGTTAGAGGTTCACACTCGAAGGGTGGTGGTTAATCTGGTTAGAGATTAACATCGGGGTTTCAATACTACACAACCTGTCACAAGCCCTTGAACTAGGTTCAAGCGCGGAAGAGGTTTGCTTTCAGGTTGAAGCAGCACACTTGTTTGATAGACAAGGCCGGTTTCGGATGATGGAGATTTGGAAATGGTGGGTCGGTTTCGGTAATCTGGATATTCGGTATGGTTAGTATAGAGTTGGTTTGGAGCGGTGTGGTTAAGTTAGTCGGTTAGATAATGAAGCCGACAGAAAGTAAATGACAAGACAGATTTTATGGATGTTCGGAGATAAAACTCCTACGTCACCCGTTCCTCTCGAAACCGCGAGAAGGATATTCACTAAGGAATATAAGTACAAGCCGATCGAGACTTATTTCCTGCTCGATAACACTCTTACAATTTACACCGAAATTGTAAAACACACTTTAACTTTCAACACTTAGGCTTTATAAAACAGCACACTTTATCACTTGTAGTAAATGCTCTTAGCGCTTGTTATCTCAATAATGTGTCTCTTAATGTCTCAATATCACACTGTTGTCTCTTAATGTCCCACATTTACTCTTCTGCAACTGCCTCCTTTTATAGGTGAAATATGCCAACGGTCATATTTCTCTTCCTTGAATCTGATTGGCTGAGCAGATGTGCAGTGATTCAGTGTTTCAGAGGTTCAGACCTGCGGTCGCTTCCTCAGACCTGGTATTCTGTCTCAGGCCTGCCGGTCTGTTCTTCCGGTTTGTAAGACAAACCTGCCGGGTTTGTCTTTTACTTGATGTAGGCACTGTCTGTTGGACAGTTGTTTGTACTTGGAAGATTTCCTTTCTGGCTTATCCCGAAGTAGAAGGATCCGGTAGTACTGTTTTCTGCATCCTACAGTCTTTCCTCAGACTTGCATGGATATGGAAGTATTCAGTCTGTTCTTTTGGTATCATTCTCAACAGATACCTAAATTGTCTTCTTATACTGGTCGGCCGCTTGACTTAGCCGAAAGGCTTTTGGTATGAGTGATGTAACCGGACTTCTTCCGGTTGTTTCTCTGCCTTTTGGATGATCGGCTATTTGATGATTCCGGTTTTAGGCTTTGGCCGATCCTTTCTTTGTGCGGTCACGTTCCAAGTATTCTTGATCGGTTTGGTAGCTTGACCGGTTGGTTTTCTTTAGCTGGTTCCGGTTCGGTTCCTTGTTCCTGCATGGAAAGTTTATTTTAAGTTAGGTTTATTTGAACCGGTCTTATTTTATCTAACAATTTCTCCCTTTTTGATTATTTTATTTAAAATTATCAAAATTATGTAAGTTTGCAATCGTAGGCCGGTTGTTTTGTTTGGCCGGATTTTTGAAACTGACTTGGGAGAATTTTTCGAAAAATGTTTGAGAAAAATTTTGGAAGAGTTTTTATAAGAATCTTTATCTTTTATCTTATCAATTTCTCTCTTTTTGATTATTTTATTTAAAATTATCAAAACTAAGTAGAAATGTAAAAGATGGCCGGTTTCAAAAAGTAACTATATATATATAGGTAACCGAAAGAGACAAAATATATAAAAGTACTAAGGCAATAAGAGGAAAGGTAGTCCCTATTCAGAGTCCGTGAGTTCATATATGCTCTTCTTCTTTGGTTGCTGTCGACCGGTCGGTTCGGAAGATCGTCGTCTTGTAGACCGAGACCGCAGTTGTGCTTCGACTTCATCTTCGATTTGGTCGTCCTGCTGCGATGTACTCGGGATGACCGGTTCAGAGACCTCTCTGAGCAGCTCGGCAATCTGAACCTTCTTAAGGGCCTCCTTTTTAGGAGCTTCCCTCTTCCGCTTTTTCGGCGCTGAGGCGGAGGCGGCCGCCTTCTTCTTCTCGTTTTCCTTTGCATAGCCTTCCAGCCTCCATGCCTCCCTTTCCAACCGTTCAGCATCCTCTGCTGCTAGAGTGGCTACTTTTTCAGCAAACCCTGGGAACAGGGCCTCTCCTCTTTTAATCCGCGCGGCTTCCTCTTCCGCTTCGGTCAGCTGAGATGAGCGCGGTGCCTCTTTATCTTTTCTTGCTTCGGCATCCAGCGCATCCTGGACCCTCTTAGCTACTTGAGCATCAGCCGCTACAGCCGCGGCGTTCGCATTTACCTTAGCCCTTAGAATTTCGGCCATTTGTTCGGAGAGCGCCTTTACTTCGGCCACGAGAGTCCTATTTATCTTCTCGAGGTCGGAGACCCGGTTAAGTGTCGTGCCGATCAGATCCTCACTCATCGCAGTCAGCCGTTGATCGGTATCTCTCTCAAGCCGGTTGAGGTCATCCTTTAAGTCGGAGGTCACATCCTCCAGAATTGCGGTTCGCTGAGCACATTTATCTCGCTGAACCGTCTCTTCCCGCATATCATCGCCGATTTCTGAGATTCGGTCCCGATTGGAATTCAAAAGAAAACATGTGGCATCAGCGAAATTGAGTGCCGAGCCAGTGATTCTTTGGAATCTATCCTTGAATGGTTGAACCACTGTACCTTCGAACTCTTGAAGTCGGTCCTCAACCCATTCTTTAGTAACGTCTGAAACGGGGACTTCCGGCTGTGGTGGAGGCGATTTCTCGGTGAGATTTGGATCGGCCCTATCACTGGATTCTATCAGTGCTACATTCTCCTTTGGAGGAGTTGGACAGTTGACCGGAAACCTTTCGATCTCGGGAGCAGTATAGACCGGTACTTGCATTTGGCTGCATATGGCTTCCAGCCGCTTGACTTCTTGAGTTAGTTCCCCTTTGGCTTTTTCAAGCCTTGCTAACACCCGCGGCGCTAGAGTGCCTACCGATTCCATCTTGTTGAGCTCCTCCGTGATTTTCCGGATTTTTGTCGTTAGTTTCCGAAGTTGAACCTTCGGTAACAAGAGACAAGTTCGGTGTTGTACCTCCTGGAGTGTGTTGGAGTTCGTAATGTTCATCATCAGATCCTCCACTTCCTCCAGTCTGTTCATGCATTGCTCATCTGTGTGGCCCGGTAGGATTTGTCTATATGGCGTATCAAACCGGTGCTCGTGCCACTCCAGGTATAGTTCTTCAACCGACTCGGCTTTTCTTCTGATTCTTTGAAGGAGTTTCCCAGTTATCCTATCGGCCTCTGCTTCTTCGGCCTCCTCCCTCTCTGTGTTGTCGCCTTCATCATCGGCTTCTTTATCAACCTCTTCTCCACCCTCGGTGGTCTCAGGGTTGGTGTTTGGTGCGGCATCCTTAGGACTCTGGGCCGAGCCGTCTTCATTGAGGACCGTTCTATCATCCTCCGTCTTTTCGGTGTCTGTTCTCTCAGAGGCCCACTCCTCATCTTCTGTGTGCTGAGGTGGTTCTGAGAAGGTTATCTTTTCTTTGCCTTTTCCTTCGGCCTTTGCTTTGGCTGAGGCAGCTTTCTTGGCGGTTTTCTTCTTTTGGCCACCTGTGGAACTGGGGGCCGGCTGCGTCCTTTCAAGGAATTGCCTTGATCTGATGAGGCAGCGTTCTGCTACAGCAACGCCGGGACCCAAGTCGAGATTTAGGTGGAGGAAGATCTTACCGAGGGGCACGGCGTATCCCCACGACCGGTTTGAATCCGGTTTTACCATGTCCATTAGGTTACTGAACACCGATCTTGCCCAGTTGACCTCTTTTCCCTCCATCAGACCGATCAACATCTTGATTTTGTCTTTGGTGAGGTTGCTGAAGTTTCCTCCCCTCGCCAGAATCGCCCTTGCGAAGATGTCACATACTGGGATATACTCCGGCTTTAACATTTGTTTGCTGCCGGATGCTTTAATCGGCTCTTCAGTTGCCGATAGGATCTGGCAAGCCGCCTCGAAGGTGTCCTGCTCTATTTCTGCTGTTGCATCCTGGCCGGTTGTTGGAAGATGCAGGCTCTCGGCCACCAATGTTTCGGTGAGCTCTATTTGTGAACCGCATACAGTTGCGGTGATCTTGTCGTAGACGACGGTTGCGGTTTTGAAGAACTCTTCGACCGCATCTTTGTATATAATATGGGGACCGCCGAGGAAGTATTCCAGACCGGTTTTAATTAGCCGGTCAATAACTTCCTTCGCCTCGGGCGTACCATTCAACCGGATTTCCTCGAAATCCACCTGAGAGTAGAGTCTGAACAAAGCTGAATCACGCCCCATATTTAAGAATTTGAGAATGTAAGAGATAACCGCTGAAGAGATTGAGAGAGCTTAGAGAGAGAAAGCAGATTCGCGTGAGAATGAAGTAAAATGACCGAAAATCCCTTTTATAGATGCGGTTTGGAAGCCCAACCGTCCCATCAATAAAAGGCGGGAATTTTCCCTCCGAATTGAGATGAGCGCCAAACCGTGGGCGCCAACAAAGGGCGGCAAACAGAGGGGCGGAAATTTTGGGCGGGAAAATCTCCCTCAAAAAACTTTTGCTAATGTCATGATGACGCACTCTTCTTGGAAGCCGATTTGATGCTGCGGTTCGAAAGTCTAACCGGTTATTTTGAGTGATCAGAGTGTTAAGCAGAATTATTTTAAGCAGAGTTTATGTGACCGGATAATAACGTGGTTATAGTTTGAACCTGTTCAACCGGTACTAGATCAATGTTCGCAGAAAGGAATAAGAAGACATCGGTTTATTTAACTGACCATGATATTAAAATTCAAGTAGTAGAGGAAAGAAAGGAAACCGGCATAGGATTCGGTACAGAGATAGGCATACGAGAAATAATGTAAAGGTACAGCCTATGAAAAAGACATTCTATAGCATTCGGTCTATTACAGAATCCTTGTCGAGGATGTTTTGAGGAGGAAAGCCGGTGGTGCCCGGATCCGATACCTCTGGTCGTACCCAAAGAATCAATTTGCTGATATGCGGGCATCCCCGAGACCTTTCTTGGTCAGCACCATATTCTTTAGGTGTCTCATAATGACCGCTTGACCCGGTTGATGGCTGATCGCAAAGAATGTGGGGCATAAGGTTGTAGGGTTTCCTAGGAATACCGTTGATTCGGTGATTGACACAGGAATCGACCGGGTTAAGATTTTTCGAGCAGGAGCTACCGTGGAACGTGAATCGCAAGCTGGGGTTTTTCGGCCCCAAGTGTTCCACCCGGAGCATGGGTGGCTGACAGGATTGCGCGGTTTCAAATCCCCAAGGTCCTGAATTTCCCCGGAAAGTCAGAGAGGAACCTTCAGTGGGTAGACCCGAGATATGTGAGGCAAATTCAACCTCATCGATCCAGAACGTATGGTCTCTGCCGGTAGAGACGAATATACTTTCCCCTGATGCAGGCGCTTCGAACAGAAGGCCCTTGACACGTCTAGGAGAATAGGATCGGCCTCTTCAAGAAATGGTTGAAGACCGGTTTCAGTGAGAGCGTCATACACGAGTTTCTGCTCAGAAGTACAGTCCCTCTCGCCCATGCAAGAGTTGAAATCAATGCTTAGGAAATTTCCCAGAGTTCTGCTCGGCATGATTCCGGTATTGAGAGAGACGGGATTCAAGAATATCAGATGTGATCTTGTGCTTTCGGATGTGATAAAATGAGTAGAGGATAGCTCCTTATATAGGATCGGTTTTGGAGGGAAAATCTTAGCATTGATGGTCAGTTTTGTTTTATTAAGGAAAAGAATCTTTACCTTCTCAAGGCGCATGGGGAAGCGGTAGATTGCAAAGCCCTAGGTAAATGTTAGTTGGGAAGTAACCAGGTTAGTTGGATTTTAAATGTGCGGGTGGTTGGGGGTTATCTCATTGATTGGGATTATCTCATTAAATGCACTTAAACATAACCGAGATTAATTAGATAGAGGCCGAAAATAACAGAGACAATGCCGAAAATGGCATAAAGAGCGATGAAGCAAACATGAATTCAAGAAAGACACAAATAAAGCCGAAAGAGACATAGAAGAGGCCGAAACGATCAAACTTGAGTTGGTTAAGAGTACACCCGGTGCATGAAGCAAAACGACCGGGTGCAGGAAGGAGTGACTCAGGGTGCATAGGGGTTGACATCACCGTTGTTGCGGTTTCTTCTCCTCCAGGCCCTCTCGAACCGCCTATAGAATGAGTCGGTTACTTCTTTGGTGAGCACCTGAGCTTGGTTCAAACCTTCGCCGGGACAGGTTGGGACTCTAAGCTCCACAAGGAGGCTGCTTATTTGAGGAATGAAACCAACTGATCGGATGCCGACCATCCAGATAAGGGTGTCAAAGAGCACCCTAGACCAGTTTACTGGTGTGCCGGTGATTATGGCCGCCATCATGTTGAAGTTCGAGACACTGTAGGTGTTTGTGACGTCCCTACCAAAAATGCTTTTGCCGATCACATCATTTAGAAGCTGATATTCAGCTCTCAGACGTGATTTTGCTCCATGGTCTTCAACTGGTTCGTTAGACCGGGAAAAGGCGATGGAGATCTCGGCCTTTACATCTGCCGGAATGTCTAGATCTGTTATCCCGTGCCTTGGCAGGCTAAGACACCGCGCAAAGTCCCGTTCGGTGAAATCAAAGACAATGCCTCCCACTTTGGATTGAATGTGGGTTTCAAAGTGGGGGGTGCCCCTAAACACCTTTGCGTGGTAGAAAAATTCCAAAATGGATTCCGGATAGATGGTATGTTTGTCGTCTAGGAAACACTGAAGGCCGGTTTCCTCTAGAGACTTAATCATCTTATATATCTCATATTGATCTGTGGTTGAGCAGGATTGAAAATCAACCTGAAGGATGTTGGGATACTGAGACATTTTTGCCTTAGTGAGAGGGTATTCTTTTGTCTTGTGAATGATGTGGTGAGTGTTTGCTTCACTTAAATACTAGTTTAGGGACTATCCTATTGTCCAGGCATTAAATGAGATGATATGTATTAACCGCAGGATAAGAGATTTTGCATGAAATAGGCAGGTTTGCAGTCTAGGTGTCGGTCATAGGCCTGAACTGTGAAAGATATCAAAAGATCTTCACGTCTTTTTAGGCGCGACCTATTTTACTTTGATAGGGTAATGTTGTAGAACAGATATCCTTAATCCCTGATAACTATTCCTCTTCTGTTTGAAATTCAAATAATCTAGGGTTTCCTACTTCCGAACCGGTCAGGTATCAGTTGTTCATCCCGATGCGGTTATTTGGTGCATGCACCAAGTAGCCGGTCGGTTTACTCTATCTGATAAACTGGGCGGTTCTTCCACAGACACCCTGAGGATTCGAAATTCAATAGCTTAGGAAGAATTACCGGTTTTGTCTGTCTGAACCGGTTTCCCTTTAAGCATCCTTTGGAAGGATTTGGCTAATGTCGGTTAAGCCGAGAGTAAGCCTGAATTGAGAAAACTTAGCTTCCTGTAGCGGCTTTGTGAAGATATCGGTTACTTGTTGATCGGTCGGCACGTATTCCAGCCGGATATGCTTCAGCGTGACATGCTCCCGGATGAAGTGATGCCTTATGTCGATGTGCTTGGTTCTGGAGTGGAGAACCGGATTGTAGGTGATCGCTATGGCACTCGTGTTGTCACAAAATATCGGGGACTCTTCGGCTATAATACCAAAGTCCTTCAGCTGCTGTTAGATCCAGAGGAGTTGAGAACAGCAACTTTCGGCCGCCAAGTATTCAGCCTCTGCAGTGGATGTGGCCACAGATGTCTGCTTCTTGCTATGCCATGAAACGAGCCGGTCACCAAGGAACTGACATGTTCCGCTGGTGCTTTTTCTGTCAATCTTACACCCTGCATAGTCTGCATCTGAGTAACTTGTTAGATTGAAGGACGAGTCCTTTGGGTACCACAGACCGACATCAGGTGTGCCCTTTAGATACTTCAGTATCCTCTTTGCGGCTGTGTAATGGGATTGCTTTGGATTTGCTTGAAATCTCCCACAAACACCAACTGCAAACAGGATGTCCGGTCTACTCGCTGTCAAATACAGTAGGGAACCGATCATGCCCCGGTATGCAATCTGGTCTACCGATTGGCCCTCATCATCTCTGTCCAGTTTAATGGATGAACTCATTGGAGTAGCCGCCGAGGAGCATGTGTCCATCCCGAATTTCTTTAGCAGCTCCTTGGTGTATTTAGGTTAACTGATGAATGTTCCTTCTTTGAGTTGTTTGACCTGAAGACCTAGGAAGAAACTTAATTCTCCCATCATACTCATCTCAAACTTGTCATTCATCATTTTTGAAAACTTGTCACATAGCTTAGGATCGGTGGAACCGAAAATAATGTCATCTACATAAATTTGAACAAGTAGGATATGTTCCTTCTTTTCAAATTTGAACAGTGTTTTATCCACCGAACCGATGGTGAAATCATGTTTTAATAGAAATGCGGTTAGTGTATCATACCAAGCTCTAGGTGCTTGCTTTAGACCGTATAAAGCTTTATTTAGCCGGTATACATGGTTTGGAAATGCAGCGCTTTTGAAACCGGGTGGTTGTTCAACATACACTTCTTCACGTAGGTCACCGTTCAGAAATGCACTTTTAACATCCATTTGAAAAACCTTAAAGTTTTTGAAAGCCGCAAAAGCTAGAAAAATCCTAATGGCTTCAATCCTGGCTACAGGAGCAAATGATTCTTCAAAATTAATGCCTTCTTCCTGTTTGTAACCTTGAGCCACTAATCTGGCTTTGTTCCTCGTGACCAAACCGTCCTCATTGAGTTTGTTTCTGAATACCCATCTTGTTCCTATGACCGATTGATCTTTCGGTCTGGGGACTAGGTACCAGACTTTACTACTCTCGAACTGGTTTAGCTCTTCTTGCATTCCCAAGATCCAATCCGGATCTGACAATGCTTCATCTATTCTTTTCGGTTCAATCTGGGATATGAAAGCAGAGTTAAAATATCCTTCCAGAAGTTGACTCCTAGTTCGAACAGGTTCTGAAGGGTCACCTATAATTTGCTCAGGAGGATGTTTACTGTTTCTTCTGAGATTCAGTTCAGGAATATCTACCAAATTACCGTTAACTTGACCAAGGCTAGACATGTCGGTAGGCTGAACGAGATTGTCAGACCGACCGACTCCCTCGGATTGGACCGAAGTGTCAGCTTCCTGTTGTGGAACAGCTTGATCTGGCTGGGTATCAATATTACCCATTTGGTCATGGACAAACCGCCTGAAGACCGGAGTCTCATCTTCACTATCAGAATGAATATCATTATTTTCCAATCTGTTGTGTAGATCAAAGCATGAAGTAGTGTTGCTTTCAACCAATTCATCGAAAACAACGTGAATTGTTTCCTCCATGGTTGCAGTTCTATTATTATATACTCTATATGCTTTACTTACTGCCGAGTATCCTAGCATGATGCCGGTATCGGTTTTTGCATCAAAAACGGTGAGTTGGGTTTTACCATTTATATGAATATAACATTTACAACCGAAAATCCTGAGGTACTTGAGTTTGGGAACTCTGTTAAAATAAACCTCATACGGTGTTTTGTTGTGAAATCTGTTTATTAAAGAGCGGTTTTGTGTATAGCATGTAGTGTTGATAGCCTCAGCCCAAAATTTCTGAGCAATGCCGGAGTCGACTATCATGGACCGTGCGGCTTCCTTGAGAGTCCGGTTTCTTCTCTCGGCCAGGCCATTTTGTTGAGGAGTCCTAGCACTAGACAACTCGTGTCTAATACCGGATTCATCAAGATATGCAGTTAATGTACTATTGGTAAATTCGGTACCTCGATCACTTCGAATGCTATTAATACGAGTTGATTTTTCATTTTGCAGGCGCTTAAGAAGTGTGATCAGGTTTGATACGGTTTCACGTTTAGATGGTAGAAATATTACCCATGTATATCTAGAATAATCATCAATAACTACCATGGTGTAGAGCATATCTCCTAGGCTAATGACCTGAATCGGTCCAAATAGATCCATGTGAAGGAGGTCTAAGCATCGGCTAGATTGAATGTTTCCTTTACTCTTAAAGGATGACCTAGTTTTTTTACCCATTTGGCATGCTGAACAGACATTATCCTGGTTAAATACTATGTTAGGAATACTTTCAACTAGCTTTTTACCGCGAATGTAGTTTAAGGTTTTCATGTTTAGATGGTTTAGTCTCTTATGCCACAGCCAGGTTTGATCAGTCTTAGCTATAATGCATATAGGATATTCTACTCTAGTTTTCCAGTCTACCTTGTAAATGTTACCAATCCTATTTCCGGTTAGTAGTACGATGCCTTGAGAGTTCTTAACGAAGCATGCATGTTTAAGGAATTCTATTGTGTATCCAGCATCACACATCTGACTAATGCTAAGTAGGTTGAAACTTAGGTTTTCAACTAAAAGTACATTATCAATAGTTAGGTTACCATGGACAATCTTACCCTTGCCCACAGTTTTACCTTTTGAGTTGTCACCGAAGGTGATTAGAGCACCGGTTGCTGTTCTAATATCGGTTAACAAATTGCTGTTTCCGGTCATGTGCCTGGAGCAACCGCTGTCCAAGAACCATTCGGAGTTTCCTAGCCGTTTCTTTGGATCCTGCAAAATGTACATATTTACAACTATTTGGTACCCACAAACACTTGGGTCCACATGCGATTAGTCCCTTAGGTATCCAAACCTTGATGAACCGGACAGTTTTCTTTGCTAGGGTCTTAACTGTCCTTTTGGCACTCGGTCTCGTGTATTTCGGTTTTCCTTCAAATATCCTGAATGGTGGTGGTCTTTGGTTCGGTGATCTATGGTTTGACCTACGCGGCTCAGGAAAGGCTTTCTTATATTTGAGGATTTCGGCTTTTTTTTTCTCAGGGTCAAGCCATGATCCAGTTGGACCAACATAGTCGTATTTTAGCTTTTCTTCCCTATAGTATGCGGTCTCCTCTTCTTCAGCGGTCCAGGAGCTCTTAAGAAATTTTATAAAGGGAAGATTTCCTTTTGTAAGCCTTACTTTCTCTATGGGTTTTCGGTTTTTAGAGCTATTCTCTGTGTATCCCAGGCCACGCTTACAACGAGGATGCCTGTAGTGTTTATTCATGTTCTTTACTATATCACTAGATCTCTTATACGCGGCCATCTTATATTGAAGTCTTGCATTTTCTTCCTTGGTTAGTTCTCTAGTCGGTTCACTAGGTTGTTCGGTCTTAGGATCTAACTCGGTTTCTAGAGTATGGGTATCACTAGGTTGTATGGCCTCCGGTTCAGGTATGATAAGTACCTCTGGTTCTGTTGGAATAGGTGCTATGGGATCGGTTCTAATGTTGAGGTGCTTAGGTAGCATGGTCAGTAGGTTCTTATATTCTTCTACCATGTCATTTAATACATTGTATAACTCATCTTTAGTAAATTCTTCACAAGGAGAGTCAAATACCTGTTCCTCATTTGCCATGAGGCACGTGAGTTCATCATCACTGTCACTGTGAGCCAATAGACTTCCTCCATCGTCGGCTATCAGTGCTTTCGGTACCTCACTTTCTTCACCGGTTTGTTGATAATTGTTTGTCATTTTGATAGTTCGGTTTCTGGGTGTCCCTCCTCGGTTTCCTGCACTCCCACTTAAAATGTCCCAAACAGTTACAGTTATAGCATCTTACATTGGATTTGTCACCATAGTAGTTGTTTGTCGGTTGACTCCTCTTCATGAACCTCCCAAACTTCTGTGCAAGCATTGCCATGACATCTTCAGTGAATTGTTCGGCGGTTCTGATCGGTACGGGTGCAGGGGCCGGTGCCGGTGCAGGTGTAGGAGTAGGTGCAGTCGGTTCTGTAGATGTGATTAGTGTTCTGGTTGATGTTGAAGCCGAGACTTCCTCTTCGGTTCTAGATCTCATTTCGAACTCATATGCCTTAAGATCTTCGAATACATCGTATAATTTCATCTTACGTAGGCTCTTTGATTCTCTCATTACCATCGTTTTTATGTCCCAAGCACTTGGAAGAGATCTCAAAACCTTCATAATGACCTCTTTGTTGTCATACTTCTTGCCCAGAGTTGCTAACTCATCTAACACACCAGTGAACCGGTCACTGCATTCCTTCATAGTTTCTCCTGGTTTCATCTTGATGCTCTCAAACTTTTGTGTGGCTACCATTATCTTGTTTTCCTTTGTTCTTTCATTTCCCTCAAAGATCTGGATAACCGTGTTCCATGTCTCCTTCGCGGTTTGGCAGTCTCTGATCTTGCAGTATGTGTTTCTGTCCACGCTGTTGGAGATCCGGTTTCTTGCATGGTTGTCCAGATTGTTTCTTCTCCTATCTTCAGCCGTCCATTCCTTTCTATCCTTATCAATAATTATCGGTCCTTCGGTCAGAATGGACTCCATTTCATAATCCAAGGTGACTAGGTGCAGGTGCATGCGTGCATTCCAGTTGGCAAAGTCATCACCTTCTAGCATTGGAGGCCTATCCTGATACATGCTTGCTTGAGTATTGAAACTAACTGCTCTGATACCAATTGTTAGGATCTAGGTCGCCGCTGGGGAACCGGGGGGGTTGGACCGGTTAGAGGTTCACACTCGAAGGGTGGTGGTTAATCTGGTTAGAGATTAACACCGGGGTTTCAATACTACATAACATGTCACAAGCCCTTGAACTAGGTTCAAGCGCGGAAGAGGTTTGCTTTCAGGTTGAAGCAGCACACTTGTTTGATAGACAAGGCCGGTTTCGGATGATGGAGATTTGGAAATGGTGGGTCGGTTTCGGTAATCTGGATATTCGGTATGGTTAGTATAGAGTCGGTTTGGAGCGGTGTGGTTAAGTTAGTCGGTTAGATAATGAAGCCGGCAGAAAGTAAATGACAAGATAAATTTTATGGATGTTCGGAGATAAAACTCCTACGTCATCCCTTCCTCTCGAAACCGCGAGAAGGATATTCACTAAGGAATACAAGTACAAGCCGATCGAGACTTATTTCCTGCTCGATAACACTCTTACAATTTACACCGAAATTGTAAAACACACTTTAACTTTCAACACTTAGGCTTTATAAAACAACACACTTTATCACTTGTAGTAAATGCTCTTAGCGCTTGTTATCTCAATAATGTGTCTCTTAATATCTCAATATCACACTGTTGTCTCTTAATGTCCCACATTTACTCTTCTGCAACTGCCTCCTTTTATAGGTGAAATATGCCAACGGTCATATTTCTCTTCCTTGAATCTGATTGGCTGAGCAGAGGTGCAGTGATTCAGTGTTTCAGAGGTTCAGACCTGCGGTCGCTTCCTCAGACCTGGTATTCTGTCTCAGGCCTGCCGGTCTGTTCTTCCGGTTTGTAAGACAAACCTGCCGGGTTTGTCTTTTACTTGATGTAGGCACTGTCTGTTGGACAGTTGTCTGTACTTGGAAGATTTCCTTTCTGGCTTATCCCGAAGTAGAAGGATCCGGTAGTACTGTTTTCTGCAGCCTACAGTCTTTCCTCAGACTTGCATAGATATGGAAGTATTCAGTCTGTTCCTTTGGTATCATTCTCAACAGATACCCAAATTGTCTTCTTGTACTGGTCGGTCGCTTGACTTAGCCGAAAGGCTTTTGGTATGAGTGATGTAACCGGACTTCTTCCGGTTGTTTCTCTGCCTTTTGGATGATCGGCTATTTGATGATTCCGGTTTTAGGCTTTGGCCGATCCTTTCTTTGTGCGGTCACGTTCCAAGTATTCTTGATCGGTTTGGTAGCTTGACCGGTTGGTTTTCTTTAGCTGGTTCCGGTTCGGTTCCTTGTTCCTGCATGGAAAGTTTATTTTAAGTTAGGTTTATTTGAACCAGTCTTATTTTATCTAACAATTAGAAATTAAAATATCAAAAGTTTATTATATTTTATGAAATATATATATATATATATATAATAATTTTAGTACTAAAAAAAATGAATTTTTAAAATCTGTTACTCTCTCTCATATATACGATATAATATGTGTATTATACTTATGTGTACACATATACGTATACGTGTACCTATACGTATATGTGTACATATACGTATATATATATATATATATATATATATATATAAATATATAATATATATATATATAAATATATAATATATATATATATAAATATATATATATTTAATGATTCATTATTAACTATAGACATTCTCAATTCTCACCATACTTATGCATTCGATTATGTCTTTTGGTTTTGACTCACCTTCTATAAAAACAATTTGCTGTCTTCAAAGGTGCGTTCTTAAACATTCGATTACACATTTCGGCATGATCTTAGGTCTTGAATTACCCTCCGTTGACAAACTTTTAAGTTTTCTCACCAATGTTTGTTTTACTCAAGCCGACATTCTCAACATTCAATTACATTTACGAGGGTTGATGAATTTTAGGTTTTCTTACCAATATTTTCTTTACTCAACTATCCATGGATGCATCTTCTCACCAATGTTTGTGTTACTCAAACCAACATTCTCGCTTCTGATTTATATCTACCAATGTTTGCGCACCCCCACATATAATAATTACTTTTAAAGGGATTCGAATACTAGTCTTAAGTATGAAATGTTAACACTTTAACCGTTAGACCACATATGATTGCTGATTTTTTTTTATAATTTTATATATATATTTATATTTATATTTATATTTATATTGTAAATTAAATTTTGAATGTCTCTAGATATTATATTAATTTTTTTATACTGATACCAAAAAAATATAATAAAAATAATTATATATCTTATTCTAATATTAAATAAAAATATTTTCGTTAATAAATATATATATATATATAACATTATATATAATAAAAATAATTAATTTTCTTATCATAATTTTATTTATTAAGTAAAAGACACATTTAATACATATTTTAAAATTATTGTAATTTTTTTTTGTTGTTAAATTTATTTTATCTTTTTATTTTTCTGTGTGTATCTCGCATGAATTTATTAGTATTTATTATAATGTTTAACTGAAGACAACATTCCCAACAGTCGATTTCACATTTCGGTATGATCCTAGGCCCTGAATTACACTTCGTCGACGAACCTTTAGGTTTCTCACAAATGTTTGCATTACTTAATTGATATTCCCAACATTCGATTGCACCTTTCGGCATATATTTTTGCTTTCGTTTTATCTACTAATGTTCGGATACCCACATATAATAATTACTTTTAAAAGAATTCGAACAATTTCTTAAGTATAAAATATTAACACTTTAACCTCTAAATCACTCATTATAGTTAAAAAAAAATTATAATTATATATATATATATAAAAGTTACATTTTGGATAATTATATATATATATTATATAAAAAAATTATATTCATATTTTAAAAATATATATATATAATAAAAATAATTATATCTCTTATCATAATATTAAATAAAAATAATAATAATATATATAACATTATTATTATATTTTAAGTTTTCTCAATATATTATATAAAATTATTAATAAAATTATTTTTTATTTTTTTCTCATATATATATATATATATATATATATATATATATATATATATATATATATATATATATATATATATATATATATATATATATATATATATATAATAATTATTTAATGTTACATATTTATTTACTTAATTTTATATATATATATTTATATTATATTTTTCCTAACTAATTGTTTTCATAAAAAAACACTAAATAATTTTTTTGTTTTATATATCCTTTTTTTTAATATCTTATTTTAATTAAAAAAATTATTTCCTAATTTATTTCCTAATATATAATAATTATAAAACGCTACATATTTATTTATTTTATTTTATATATAAATATTTATACTACATTTTTTCTTTGATTTTTTTTACTAAATAATTTTTTTTTGTTATATATATTAAAAGAAGAAATTATTTATATAAATTAATGATAATAGAGATTATTATATATATATATATATATATATATATATATATATATATATATATATTATATTTTTATGACACGTTTATCAAATTTTATGCATAATTTAAAATATAAAGTCTTATTAGTTTAGTTAGTTAGAGGATTTAACTCATTTTTTGGTTACGTTAGAAAATTTAAAACATACCTATAACATTTTTTATTTTATTTTTATTCGTTTCAAGTTTATAAACGGGTTAACTCACGATTCAACTTAAGTATTTATTTACTCTCGCATATATATATACAAATTAACACAGCTCTAACCGTTCAAATTAAGTATTATTATTATTATTATTATTATTATTATATATGATATTATTTTATTTTATTATTTTTACCTTTTATTTTTGTTACTCCTCCACTACTTTTTCACTTCATTCTTTTTCTCCTCTTTTTCATTTTCTATCAAGAAAATAAAATAGCAACATGTTAGAGATTAATTTAATATACTTATTCATTTGTTATTTATTTTATTTGGTTATTTTATAGAGTTTTATAAAATGTCATGATTTCTTAATTAATTTATAATTTGGTTGGTGGTATCGTCTCCGAATAATTATTCCTTCTTAATTCCGTGCAATGTGCCCTTTAGAAATTTATAAAATGAAAATTTGATGGTTTTGGATTTTGGTCGTTATAAATTTCGGTGTCAAAAATGAGTGTTTACATAATGCCTAGACAAAGTTTGAATAAATACTCTTTTAATAAAATACATGTCTAAGTTTGAGAAATACGAACACATTTGTAACACTGAATCATATCATTATCCGGATTTTCTTCTTACTTTTTCAAAAACATGTGATGAATAGAGAAAAAGAAAACATACAACATGTCGATATTCACTTCACCAAAATGTGTGATGCTTCGTAGTGCAAAAGATAACCTTAGATAGTCACAACCAAACCGATGATTACCTTTGTTGATGCCTAATAGTCATTTCAAAGCTGATGACTATAGTTTGCGACATTTTAAAATATTGCGTAATGATTGTAATCATCATTGGCGACACTTTAGTGAGAGTTACAATTTCTTGGATAGTTCAATTCGTAATGATTGTGCCAAACCGACAACCATTTTGGACGACACTTCCGTTGAATAATTCTGAAGACAAGCCTTCTGCCAAAACGACAAACCATTTTGGACGACACTTCCGTTGAGTAAAACTTGGGATTGTGAGTTTATTGTGGCAACACAAGCCTTCTGCCTTAGCTATCCACGTATTTGTTCATATTTGCATCAACGAAATATCAAGCACATCAAAGTTACCTTTATTTTGGGCACACAAATAGAAAAAAAAAAAAAATCACTTAATAGTAAGCATCTACAAACATAAAAATAAGCATGTCCCCTCAAATAAATTATTAAAATTGATTGAATCATCCACCAACTTGGCCAGCTATTCCACTATGATGATACATACATAAATCATACAATGTTTTATATATTTCTCGAAATTTCTGTTATATTCTCAGTCTCGGACAACAATAAAGGTTATCATAATGCGTTTCAAAACTTTCACAAGGATTCCAACAAATTTACAAGAAAATGTAAAATCCAAACGGGACTTCACTGTAAGACACAAAGTTTGTACATGATTAATGGAAGCCCAATGCCTTACAAAACTGCAGGAGCTGACTGAATATAAATAAAGTTTCAAAATGGTAATAATTAATTAGTACATGTACACATTATTATGATCAAAGAAACCCAAGAATTTACTTACATATATAAAATAAATACAACTTGGATAACTACATAAATAAATATATATATATATATATATATATATATATATGCTCACATACCAATACATATTTTATTGAAAACCAAAGTTTCTCACAATGATACTTATATCCTTTTTCACACAATAACACACTCAATGAAGAAATTAATGCTACAAGTTATAGCCAATTTTGGAGGAAAGGACGTTTTTCCACCCTTTTCCAGCCGTCTAAAGTATCAAGACATATAACCTGGTGAAACTTCAAGCTTCTATTGAAGGAAAAGAAAGCATATAAATAAAATCTTCTGCCTTTTTTTCATTTGTCCCACCAAACAACAGAACCCTGATGACAATAGCCTGAAATATAGAAGATAGTTGTTTATTACTGAATTGATGTCCTCAGACAGTGCAATTTCTGAATTGTTTCTTGACCTGGTTTTACACGTAAAATAAATAAAAAAAATAACTAGCTATTATTAACACGGTATCATAAGTTCTAAATACTATCAGGGGAATGATTCAGAAAAGAACTTTGGATTATGAATAGAGAATATATGTTTTGCTTAACTTAATTTGTGGTTTTGTTATGTTCTTCTCTTTTTGTTTGTTGAAATATTAGAATTTGTATTAATAAATTGTTAAATTGGCGATTCTAATAGTACAATAAAGATCCCATGTATTTAGGGATTAAGAGTTGGCATACTATGCAATTAATAGAAGCATGTCATTTTCTACCAGTTATGGTGACTAGAATCAGAGTTAAAGGTGGTTTTGGAGGACTCAATTCTCTCTTCACGATGATGATTTGACAGAAAACTGAAAGTACATGGATACTTAACGAGCATTCATTGATAAAGTGAGAGTTTGATGGAATGACCAGAACTGTCTTCTTTATTTCAAGAACATTAGCAATGGATGGATGGAATAATGAAACGAGAGCAATTTTAAATCTAATGATGTTTCATTTATACGGACATCATAATATTGATTTGTTAGTGGAACTTTAAGGATGATAAAAGCTAATGATCGTGTGTCCTTGTGATGAGATGAAAGAAAATCAAAGCTAGAAAAATAAGTTGTGTGTGGCATTAAAGTGGGGGATAGAAATACTAAATTCTTCCATAAGATAGTGAATGCTAGTATGGGGAAATATTATATATATACTTCACATCGATGGTAGAGATGTGGATGATAATTCGCAGTTACAGTGTGGTTAGAGCTAAAACTAGGAGGAATTGAGTTCAACGACATTTTTGAGAAGTAGTCTTTGTTCTTAGAACATCTATTCTCTAAAAGGGTGAGGGGTCCTGCTAGCACTAAATGACCGGGGGGAAGGGTGGATAATAAAGTCCCCTAGAGTATATGGATTTACAATAGATTTCTATTTACTACCAAAAAGGCTTTGAAATTGAAGATTTTTATGGTAATGGGTCTTTCGGGTAAAAAAAAATAAAACTCAACTATTATTGTGTTGATCAAGAAAAGCCCGGGTGTAAAGAACTTCCATCGTATAAATTTAGTCTCTTCTTTTTATAAAATTGCGTGTCGAAATGCTTAGCAAACAGGCTTAAGGATGTTTCGCCTTTGACTGTCTCTGACAATCACATGGCCTTTTGTTAGGGTGGACAAACTTATATACTGTTTTACTTGCAAATGTGTTTTGAAAAGGGATGTATCTAGAGCATTTTGCAAGTTTGATATTGAGAAAGCATATAATTATGTCCATCTGGACTTTTAGAGCTGATGAAAATTGATTTCTTTTAGCGTTCGACCACGTGTTTATTTGTGTTGGTTAATTTGGTGTAGAGAGATTTCTTTGGAAACTCAAAATGTCTACGAGAAGGCAACCCTCGTACTTCTCTTGTTTGTTATCAATCAGTGCGACTTAAGGTAACATTAATTGGTTGAAGATTGGTTCACCAAGGAATGAGTTAGCAATTTTACACCTGTTTTTGTTGATGATACCTTATGCATGACCTCGAGTTCATGGGGATAGGAGGAGGATTTTGATCCCTTTTGAGGCATTAACGAGGCTTATGATGAGATGGATTTCCAAATCTTCTTTACTTTAAGTGTTGTCTTAATTATGAATAAAATTTACCTGCTAAGATGCCAATATTGGCTTGTACAAGGATGATGAGATGGATTTCCAAATCTTCCTTACTGTAAGTGTTGTCTTAATGATGAAAAAAAGTTGACAAAGTAAAATTTGGTTGGTCTGACTTAGGGAACTAGGCTCCGGTTATATTATTGTGGAATAAAATGAATAATGCAATGTGAATTCAAGCTATATGCTACTTCGAGGGGAAGAGTCCTCTTCCTACCCATGTTAGGAATGTAGATGTTAGGCTAGTTTGACTGATGAAATTTTGGATCAATCGTATATTTTGAAAATGAGAACTGGGCATATGAAATTATGAAAACTATACGTATACAATATGAAATCTAGGTTTGACAGTACCTTAGTAACTGCCGATAAGATGAGAGATTAGAGGAGTAGAGAATGAGAACAATTGCAAATCTGCAATTGATAGGAAGAAGAGATTGAATTAGAAGAAGAGATTAGAAGAGATGCAGAATGAGATTATGAGAATAAGAAGAGTTAATTAGGGTTATCTGAAGAGTCAATTCATCAGTAGTGGTTTCTATTCCAGTTCAGCAAGTATTTAAGGCATAATCATTCACCCCTTTACAGGACTCTCTAACTGCTTTTGCCAGCTGGCAAGTTACTGCCCTTCTGTTATAACTAATGCAGTTACTCAACTGCTACAATACCTTTCATATGCTGTGTAATAGCTTATTCCAAACTAAAAAACCTGCTGTGTGAATACAGCTTATTAACAACGAAATTACCGAAATTACCGAACCTGCCGACTTCGTTAACAATCCGTCGACTTATTAAGGGTTAGAAAACCTAACCCTAAAATCCTCTCGTAACAGCATATTCATCATCTCACTAAAACCTTTTTTTTAAAAGGTCAACTTTCATAGAAAAAGAGCGCAGGAAACGTTCATTGATTACAAATGAGAGAAGGAAAAAAGAAATCAGAAAATAAAACAAAGCGAAAGACAAAATTAGGAGTTAGATGCCGATAAGGTCAAAAAATTATCATCCGGTACAAAAACCCCTCTTCCAAATAGAGGCAACCAAATGCATGGAGCATGAACCCTTTAACTTTTTTAGTGCCACAACTCCTCTATTGGAAGGTTCGTTTGTTCATTTCTTTCTAGATCGTCTACCACCAGATGAGAGGGATGGACTTCCTGTCGTCCGCAATATTATTGCTCTTGCCCCAACTGATCCATTTCTCCCAAACGTCAGAAAGTTTGGGAGTCACATCCCTTTGAATGTTTAGCAAGTTCTGCAAGAGGGCTCACATGTTTCTTGCAAAAACGCAGTGGAGAAGGATGTGATTGATGGTTACCTCACTCCACTCGCAAATACAACACCTATTAGCCAGGTGCATCCCTTTCTTTTGAAGCTTAACAGTGGTGAGGACCCCTTCGTGAATTGCTTCCTAAGCAAAATGAGATATCCTAGAAGGGGTTTTAGATTTCCACAAATCTTTCCAAGGAAAACAAGTTGGGCCCTACAAGAGTTGCATAATAGATGGTGCTAACCTTAAAATCAGGAGATCCCTTCAAAATAAACTTGACGTTCGTCTCTAAATGGATGCAAACATGTGCAAGTGAGTCAATAAGTCTAGATAGTCTTCCCTCTTCTTCATGTGAGAGTCTGCGTTGAAAATGGATTTTTCAATCACGATTTCCAGAGATGAGTCTGAAGTAATCCGCCACTCTAGCTTTTTTATTGTTGGACAACTCAAAAAGATCCCTAAAGAAACAACCAATTTTCCAGTTGGGAGTCAAGGGCAGTTGCAAAAGTAGACTTTTTTACCGTTACCCATCAAGAAGGCTAAAAGGGGATGGAGAGTCTCCCACGATTTGCTAATGTGTTCCCGCAGACTTCTTCCCATGTATGATCTCCCTGAGAGGGGCATCCACTTGTAATCGCAAAGGCCATACATGAAAATCAAAGTGTTCTTCCAAAGACGGTCACTTTCATTGAGCATTTCACTAAAAATTCTATAAATCATTTTCATTAATAATACAAGGACTTCTGTTTTTCAAAAAAAAAAAGGGAAGGAATTGTAAAACTTTATCCAAGAAATCTTTTTGGGTACAGTGTTTTACATGGTGGCATGCATACTCAAGATTAAGAAGAAATCATTTAATATTGCGAGCAGATTGAATGGATTTAATATTGTGGAGAAATTTGTCATGTCTTTCTTGTGAGCAAAACAATGTCTCAATTGCTTCTTCAACACTGTATTTGTAAAAGAGTTTTAGAATTGTTATGGAGCGTTCTCAACTTAGCAAGGTTTGTTACCATGTTTGAAAAGTAACTTCCTTAGTCTCTTAACTTCCATCGTGAAGGTGTCTGTCTGCAACCTTCTTGTTGTGGGATATGGACTTGATTGAGAGCCTTAGATAGTGATTTAGTTCATTGTCTGAGTTTTTATTGTGTTGTTAATTTTGTCTTGTCTATTATTTGGTTGTGACACTTTGTCGCCTTGTCAATGCCTTTTGATGAGGTTATTTAACAAATATTTAGCTTAAAAAACTAATGCAATACAGTTTATCAAATATCTATAGTAAATAATTAAGAAAAATACCTGATAATCAACACTGGATTTCTAACTGTTAGATGGTGGCATAGAGAGGAGACTCGGCTGTGCATGTTGGCTTCTTCCCAAATCTCAACATTACATCATTCATCATCAGTAAAGCCATCATCTGGGTGAACTTTCAGTGCTTCATCTCTTCTGCAGAATGAACTGACAGAAGTCTCAAGAGAACTATGTGTTCCTTTAAGACTCTCCATCTCCAGCCTGCGAATTAGGCTGGAAATATCATCAACAAGAGAAACATCGATTCCAGTACTATTTCTACTTCCAACCCCCATACTGAAACTTCGAAAATTGTCTGAACTGTTTTCTTCAATGCCATCATCATGAGATAATAGTACGAGCTTGTTCTCCAATTTTCTCAAGTTCTGTAAAATGTACAATCTCTCTTGACCCGGAATGATGACATCATCAGAGGCTAATCGCAACTCATCATCCTCCATCATCGAAACATCACCGAACTTAATTCTATAATACTCAACCTCTTCTTCAAGATCTTGAACTTCTTTTTCCTTATCCGTAAGAAGCTCATTCGTCTTGTGAAGTGCCTCGACATCATACTCGGCTTGTTCTTCCATCACACGAATGCATTGCAAGGCCTCCATATGAACAGCTGCCTTCTCCTCCTGCAATTTCGTGATCATGGCCATTGCCTGATTCGCAGCAACAGCCGAAGCATTCCTTTCCTCTTCAAGCTCCTTGTATAAAGCGTTCATTATTTTCTTATCATACTCAGCCTGACGTTTCAATCTGTCAATCTCATTTTCTCCTTCAATCTCGCCAACCACACTTCCATCTAAAGATAACCCGGATTCATTTCTCTCGAGGGATATTCTACTAACTACAGATACCCGAGGGCTCATATCGTAGGGTGGTAGCTCAGATCCTCGATTAGATGTCATTTGTGACAACAATAGCTTCAAATCTTCACTAAGTCGGGTTGACTCCTTTTGAGATATTTGCTGTAGGAACTTTCCAGATAACTGTCTTGACTTGTTAGCAACAGCCAGTTTATAAGCATCTCCAAGTTCCAAATCATTTGGAAAAAGTTGACTAGTTTCGCTTCCAATAATGCTTCTTTCTGAAGTTTCAATATTCACCATCAGGCTATCACCAGAATTTTGCTCCACATCCCCTTTTATCACAACAGAAAGAAAAATTAGTTTTTTCTTTATAATGTAAAATTTTGTATTCATGAACACGACTCCTAATAATCAAACAGTATCCATAACTTGGTTAACTAATTAACATAATTACTCTGCCTAATAACCTAAGTAATTGGACAAACAAAATCCATATACAGGACAGAACTGAGAGACTAGCGAGATCATATTTCTTTTTTTGGAAAAATGAAAATTTCATTAAAATCAGTCAACAAAGTAGCATTAGCTATGAAATACAACCGAGTACAACTCAGACTGGCGAGATCATTAAAATGAAAATATAACGTTAAGAAAGAGGGAAGTTCACTCTAAACTAGCATTACCATCTGCAACATGGTTCATTTTTGGACTAGTTTCGATTTCAGATACCACTCCATCCTCGTTGTCAACTTTTTGCTCCAATGTAGCTGTTGTTCATAGCATGTGAAACATTTGAAAACAAATGGAAGGAAATAAATCATGACGTATTGTTGTATAAGACAGCAATATACTTTGGAAGTAAAAAGAATATCAGAAATTGGAAGATAATAAAAGAGAAACCCTACTCAAATTAATAATTCTAACATACTAATCATTATACTTCTCATTACCCATACATGTGTTATCGCAGATTGGCCCTTTAAACATATTCTTTATTTCGTATCAGACGACTGACCCCACAAGTTCAATAACAAAAAATCCAAGCAGGGGAGCCTATGGCCTTATCTGGACACACTTGATGTTTTTGTATACATCTCAAGAATTTCACAAACGAAAATGTTTAGAAACTAAATTTAGTCAGACAAAAGTTCATAAATATTGTTTAGTTTTTGTATGTATAAACGGATCTAGATAAGAAGAAAAGTATTTCCAAATGGGACCTTATATACATCCAAATAGAGCCTCGTACCCCTATAATAATGGTAGAGTAAGGGTTGGTCCTAAAGCAGAATTGACCGGTGGTGATTATTAATTATTTGAACCCATTATATAATCGTGAATGAGAAGATTCTTATCTTAAAATTGCTAGTCACATTATATAATTCCTGAATGTCAATCTAGTCCTTTTGAATTTTAAAAAGCTTGCACAGGCACCCATAGTTATGAGCCATTTGAAATGAGTGGAATCGAAATGAGCCATTTGGTCTCTTAGGCAAGACTTTTATCACTTGAGCTACCCTAGTGGGTTACCTGAATGTCAATCTAGTTAATGATATCAAATAAGTATTTCCAAATGGGGACCTGCTACAACCAAACAGCAATGGACTCAAATAAAAAAATAAGCAGACAAACTTTTTGAGCTCCTTTTTGTCTTCAAACTGCTAGCCAAATTATATAATCCAAAATGAGCAGTTTTTTTTGTCTTATAATTCCTAGTCACATTATATTATTCCTGAATGTCAATCTTGTGAATGATGTCAAATCCTAGTAAAAGATGTTAATTTTCAAGAATAAATACTAAAGAAGAACGTACAGGTTGTTGTAGTTACTTCTTCTTGACAAAGGATTGCAATAATGTCAGATGACGGCCACTTCTCATCAAAGTGTTTCCACTTCTTTGTAGAAGACTCTTCATATCTCTTCTGTTCAACCTGTGACCAATTCAACTCTTCCAATCCATGCCCAACTGCTGAAACAGAATTGTCAACATTGACAAGCACCACTTGAGAGTCTACCATTTCGTCGAGCTCAGAGAAAGAATCCAGAGGTATCAATCTCTCCAAGCCCAAATCATGATCGAAATTAACAGTTTGATGCTCATCATCGCCATTTTCATGAATCAAATCTTCAGATTCAGTGTCAGATGTAATCTTGACCTTTGTGTATCCAGAATCGTATAAAGGAGTATCAAAACTATTCTTTCTCATCATCAATGGAGCTTCAAAAGATCTAGAAGTAGTTTCCTTCAAGGTCTTCTTCTTCTTCAAGCCATATTCACTATCTACCATTTTGTCAAGCTTAGACAAAGAATCCAGATTAATTAATCTCTCCAAGCCCAAATCATGATCGAAATTAATATTTTGATGCTCATCATCACCATTTTCATGAATCGTGTCTTCAGATTCACTGTCTGATGTAATCTTGACCTTTGTGTATCCTACATCGTATAAAGGAGGATCAAAGCTATTATTCCTCATCTTCAATGGGGCTTTAAAAGATCTAGAAGAAGTTTCCTCCCCGATCTTCTTCCTCTTCAAGTCATATTCACTACCGACTGATAAAAGTGCGTCAAGTTCAGTATGGTCCAACCGAGCTGATTTCGCTGAAAGATGAGGACTCGCAGTGTGAATCTTTTTAGTCCAAACACCATTACAGCAAGAACATCTACTCAGACCATATTCGCGATCAGCAAAAGATGGGTCATCATCAAACTCATCTCCAGCTCCCATTTTACCAACCAATAATCTGTATGTTTCAGCATTTGACTTATCTATAGTAGCGAAAGAGAAAAGACAGTTTTCACACATTCCATTAACATCTCCGAGTTTATTATGCACTCGACAAAATACAAGAGATGATATCTCCTGTTTATGATTCCCACATATCATATCCCAATAGAATTTATGTTTCGCATTGCCGAAAACATGGTCAAGTCTTGAGCATATTAGGCATGGTAAATGTAACTTGCAGTAAGCGGCAAATCTCATTATTAAATGTGAAAAACAGGAGTCAATGAACAACATAAACATCAGTAACCATTCAAAAACAGCTGAAGACAAAGCAGAAATGATATCTTGGCGACCTTCCTGTGATTGTGATTGAACAAATGAAGTGTCTTTCGTAGCCATTACTGTTTGATCTTCTCAGTATATGACTAAATAATCGGAAAAAAAATATATTATCAGAAACCCAGAGGAAACATTGATAACAATAACTATGTAATCATCAAACACTACAACAAAATCAAAGAAGAGACTATTCAATCTGATCAGCAAAACCACTTATCAACACATATGAATTGATATAAATAAAAATAGCAAGATCTCAATCAGAAGTTAAAATTACCTGATGATTTAAAGTAATAAGAATCTGAACAAGAAGGTAATGAATGATTCAGGAGAATGAAGTCGCCAAAATGTAAGTTGAAGAGACCAATATTCGAAGGAACTACAAGTTGTTGTTGGGTAAGAGAGATGAAAGGGTAACAATAAAATACGCGTTGAATAATCTGAAAACGGATGTAAGCGGGGCGCACGTTGCTTTCATTTGATCAGACTTGGTTATTAGACACAAAAAGGAAATGTATAAAGAAAGAAATAAGGAGATAGAAAGAGGACAATGGGACCAAATGGTCGGCTGGAAAAATACAATTGACAACTACGACTACCGAAAGGCAACAATAAGATAAGGCGGCCCACCCAATAACATCGCTGTTTTCCTCCCTCTAAAAATGGGCAAAGAGACCGACCGGGGAGGGAAAAACATGATTTAGTAACAATTACAAAAATCAGGTACTTTGATTGATTTTCTTCTCTTGCTCCTCGGATGTACATTTTCTCTTTATTTTTAGTAAAGAATCCATCTTACCTTTTGATATGGGATTGTTTCAATAACCAAGTAATATTTTCAAATAACTTTGTTTGATATATTATAGAAATCTTGAGTATTAGTTATTCCGGATTTGGTTTTAAAAAATAGAAGAAAAAAAATATGATAATTGACGGTGATTTTGAAGAGATGATAATTAATTTTTGGTAAAAACTTAAAAGAGGTTTTTGATATATATAAATAAAATAAAAAATAATAATTTAAAATAAATAATATTTTAGTATTTTGGTTAATGAAATAAGTGATATAATTATTAAGAAATGATTTATTAGAAAATTGATTTTGTTTGATTTATTTTAAAAATTGTTTGATCTCTTAAAAAAAATTTAATTTTTTAATTAATATATTTTAATTAAGGGGATCACAAATAACAAATAGGATTGGATTGATTTTTTTTTTTTTTTTATAAATTTAAATAAAAGAGTAATTTATATACTATGTTAAGAACATATATCCTATATTATATTTGGCAATTTAGATGTATTAATACTAAGTCATGTTTATAATTTTTAAATATATAATCATATACAATTTAATAATTTATTTTTTAATATATTTAATCATACAAAACTAAATATAAAATAACATAATAATAGTTTTTTTAAACTTATTAAATAGTTCAAGTGGTCCAAAAATAACAATTAGGAGTTTAATTTTAATAGAACTAAGAGCTGCATTTGTTCTTTACATATGTTCTTTATAGCAATCTATTAAAATAGAAAGTTCATATAAAATTGATTTATATATGTACCACTAGTAAAATCTGATTTTTTTTATAAAAGTTTAATTAAAATTGAATTTATTTATATTAATAATTCAAAAATATAATTTTTTTTTTAATATAATCAATTAATATATCAAAGAGTAAACATATTTAATAAATTATAAAATAGTTAGCAAAAATTTAATGTCACTTATAACTGACAAATATAAATATATCATATACTAAAATCATTCACCTAAAATTTTATTTAAAATTATTTATTATTAAATTATATATATATATATATATATATAATAAAGATTAAATAATTTTATTTATTAAATTTAAAAAAAATATTCTATATATTTAAATAATAAATAACTACATAAAATTTAGACTAATAAATATATATTATATTACTATATATTTATTGTAAAAAATAATATATTATTAATTAAAAAAATCATAATTACTCATTCTTACTTTCTATTTTGTCTCTTTATGCTCTTCTTCGTATACATTTTTCTTCTAACAAGAATGACAACTCTTATTCTGGATCCTCTCATTTATAGATTTCTTTACCATTCAAAATGTCTCTTACTCTCCTTTACAAGACTTCTTTACTTTGTTGATAGATTTATAGGCAAATGATAAAAAAAAATTAAAGGTAAAATTGTCTAATAATACACATTTTACCGTATTTATCTATTCTAAGGAGTTAAATCGCAATTTAACTACAATTTTGATTCTTTGATTCGTGACTCGTTTTTGTTGAGTCAACTCACCAACTTGAACGAGTTTACTAGTTAAATCGTGATTTCAACCGCTTTGCTTTAGAGTTGTTAACTTTCTAAATAAATAAATAAAATTATTAAATAAAAACATAAAATAAAGGTTATATATTAATAATTATTATTTAAAAAAATTTAAATAAATAAATAATAACTAACCAATAAAATTATTTAATTGAATTAGAATAATGAAATTAGTTATTTATATATAATGATGCTTAATTTTTAAAGTGTTCGGATTGTCGGGTCGAGAGTTGTGGTTAATTTGGATATATATGAGAGAGTAAATGGATAATTGGGTCGGATTGTGGGTTGACCCGCCCATAAACTTAAAACGGTTAAAAATAAAAATAAAAATGTTATAGGTATGGTCGAACTTGCAACCTAACAAAATAAATACAATCTTTTAACCAACTAGGCTAATAACATTTTTTATTTTAAATTCAACATCAAATTTGATGAACGCGGGAAATTTTAACAATAAAAGTTCAATTTTTTAACTAACTAATCTATATATATATATATAATGATGCTTAATTTTTAAAGTGTCTGAATTGCCGGATCGAAAGCTGTGGTTAATTTGGATATATTTGTGAGAGTAATGGATACTTAGGTCGGATTATGGGTTGATCTGCCTATAAACTTAAAACGGTTAAAAATAAAATTAAAAATGTTATAGGTATGGTTCAAATTTGCAACCTAACAAAACAAGTATAACCTTTTAACCAACTAGGTTAATAACACTTTATATTTTAAATTCAACACCAAATTTGATGAACGCGGGACATTTTAACAATATAAGTTCAACTTTTTAACTAACTAATATATATATATATATAATGATGCTTAATTTTTCAAGTGTCCGAATTGTCGGGTCAAGAGTTGTGGTTAATTTTGATATATATGTGAAAGTAATTGATACTTGGGTCGGATTGTGAGTTGACCCGCTCATAAACTTAAAACGGTTAAAAATAAAATTAAAAATGCTATAGGTATGGTTCAAACTTGCAACATAACAAAACAAGTACAACATTTTAACCAACTAAGTTAATAATACTTTATATTTTAAATTCAACATCAAATTTGATAAACGCGGAATATTTTAACAATATAAGTTCAACTTTTTAACTAACTAACTAATTTATATATATATATATATATATATAATGATACTTAATTTTTAAAGTGTCCGGATTGCCGGTCGAGAGCAGTGGTTAATATGGATATATTTGTGAGAGTAATGGAGACTTGGGTCGGATTGTGGGTTGATCCGCCCATAAACTTAAAACGGTTAAAAATAAAATTAAAAATGCTATAGGTATGGTTCAAACTTGCAACCTAACAAAACAAGTATAACCTTTTAACTAACTAGGTTAATAACACTTTATATTTTAAATTAACACCAAATTTGATTAACGCGAGACATTTTAACAATATAAGTTCAACTTTTTTAACTAACTAATCTCTCTCTCTATATATATAATGATGCTTAATTTTTCAAGTGTCCGGATTGCCGGGTCGAGAGCTGTGGTTAATTTTGATATATATGTGAGAGTAATGGATACTTGGGTCGGATTGTGGGTTGACCCGCCCATAAACTTAAAACAGTTAAAAATAAAATTAAAAATGCTATATGTATGGTACAAACTTGCAACATAACAAAACAAGTACAACCTTTTAACCAACTAGGTTAATAACACTTTATATTTTAAATTTAACACCAAATTTGATGAACACGGGACATTTTAACAATATATGTTCAACTTTTTAACTAACTAATCTATATATATATATATATATATATATATATATATATATAATGATTCTTAATTTTTAAAGTGTCCGGATTGTCGGGTCGAGAGCTGTGGTTAATTTGGATACATGTGAGAGTAAATAGATACTTGGGTCGGATTGTGGGTTGACCCGCCCATAAACATTTTTACCGTAATATTTTTTTTCACGATTTTTTATATTATTACTCGTGTAAATGTACGGGATACATACTAGTTTAATCTAAAACTCAACCCTAAGAATAATATAAAAAATATATTTTTTATTCATATAAATACTTCTTTCTCACATTAAAAACAAAAGGGAAATTATAATAATAAATATTTAATAAATTAAATTTTATGAAAATTAATTAAAATAAAGATGATAAATTTGAAATATATCAAATTGATAAATTTGAAATATATCAAATTGGTAAATTTGAATATATAATATAGACAATAATCAATATATTTTTCAGTAAACCAAAAATTAATTAAGTTATTTATATAGATTATATATCTAACCTTAACTCATCAATTTTTATTATATAAAATTATGTATGAGCATCAAATTTTTTTATTGGTATATATATATATATATATATATATTATATTATATTATATTATATTATATTATATTATGTATTTACTTAATTTTAAATTTATGACTAATAGTTTATTTGCGGTTGAGTATTTATAAAATTTGAAGTGGTTAAATTTTAAAAATAAAATAAGAAGATAGAAGACTTGATCTGATTAATAAAGTTAACATAAATATTAATCGACGTATGACATGGTGATTAAATAATTTAAATTTTTGTATTTTTTTAAATTAAGACATAAAATTAGATAACACATTAATTTTAACTCTATAAAATTATATTTTAATTAATTAATTAATTTGTTTTTAAGAACGGAGGTTAAATAAAACTTTATATGAGTCTAAATAGTATATAAATAACTTAGTCAATATATTAAATAACACACTAGTTAAAAACTTACCTACAATATATAATAAATTATATACTAAATTTAATAATCATTAATTGTCTAATGGTTAAATTGTCACATTTAATTTTTAAGATAAGGGTTCGAATCCTTGTGTACACGCCAAAAATTTCTCCCCATGTGTTCCATTTATCGGTGGATCGGGTTCGGTCATCAGTCGATATGGGGTTCCCCACTCGATGATTTCCGTTAACAGTCGACACTTCCAAAAAAATGGTACTCAAGCTCTTTGAAGAATTTAAAATTGAGCATCACAAATCATCGCCATATAGACTCCAGACTAATGGAGTAGTTGAAGCTACGAATAAGAACGTAATCTTTATCTTAAAGAAGACCACACAAACATAAAAGGATTGACATGATAAACTTCCTTATCTTTTGGGGGTTATCAAACGAACGCTCAAATGTTTACATGAGAATCTCTTTATTCACTAGTCTAAGGCATGTAGGTTGTCCAGCTCATTGATCACGAGATACCTATTTTTAGGTACTTTTTTAGAAAGTCATATCATTGAAGAAGACTTCCTTAGATCTAGGTAGGATCAACCCTCCCTTATCAATGATAAAATTCTTGATGCATTGTACAAGACACAAGCATATCAACAACGCATGTCAAAAACTTTCAACAAGAAAATAAAACTTCGACATCTAGTAGTTGGAGACTTTCCTCTGCAAGACCCAAGAGCTTTAGGATCCAAGAGGGAAGTTTCAACCAAAATGAGAAGGACCTTATATCATCAAGTAAGGTTTCTCTGGGGGAGTTGTATGTCTAGCCTCATATAATCTTGATATGCTCAAGAAATATTATGTTTGAAAGTAGAAAAATAAAATCGAGAAGTCATACATTCTCCTATGACACTATCTCATCATATTCCTAGACATGGTTATTCTAGACACTTTCCCTAGTGGATTGTAGTCTATAATTGGAAAGACCCTTAACTTAGACTAAGGGAATTTTTATGAGAAATATGTTGCATCCTTCGGTTTAATCACTAAGGATCTTTTTTATCCAGCAAGTTGCATTCTGATTGCAAATTTCATGTTCGAACTAGGAATCCTGAAGTAGAAGGCACGAGGGCTCTTGAATCTTATATGTCAATTCATTGTAGATTGATGTTGTAGATTTCACTACTCAAGAGGTACACCTCAAGATCGATACACAAATAAAACTGCAGAAAAATATTGCCTTGCGGATGTTCATGGAGTATATGCGTACAAATACATGTGCAGACACTGATTTTTTACGCCCCAAAATTACAATAAATCTACTAGGTCCAGTATGATGTTCATACTTGATTATTGGAACGGGGGCAAAAATTACTCTTCAGAATTGGCTCAAAGTGACCCTCGAGTAGAGGTCCAAACACCAATTTCCAAAAATACTTGAGCTTCATATGTTTTCATACATTCAAAAGGGTCGTCTTGAAAAATCATGAACATTTAGTATAATATTGTGTTGGAAAAAATGTATCAAATAACCAATTCGAGGCTTGTTTGTGTGTCTAAACGTCATTTTTTTTTTATAAAAAATCAGAATTCAGGAAATTTAAAACCTTTCAGTTTGACCAGTTCGAAAAATTATAAATTTTGAGTATAATATTGTTGTTAGCAATTTTGTGTAGAAGACCTTCAAAAGGATAAAAACGTCAAAAACCGAGTTAAAGCAGGCGAGTCAAGAGAGGGTCAACGGTAGTCAACATGTCAAGCCGCATGCCAAAATTGATTGAAACCCCGCATGTTGATGCCAGGCGTGGAGTTATTTTAAAAACGCCCAAATTTAATACATTTGGGGTGTTGTTTTGCTGAAGAAATCTTGAAGGGCCTCAACTTGGAAAAATCACCCAGGTCGCTATACTCAATTTATTAGTTGTTGTTAGATGTTTTGGAAAGCTTGAAGAGTCATCTACGATGTTCGTTTGTATCCAAAATGAATTTGACACACTTAACCCCTCAGATGCGGTGGTACAAGAAGATGCGACCAAGACGTGATCAAATCAGACATGTCCACGGTGTATAATTAATAACTAAAGCTATAGTGTTTTGTTTTTGGATTGTGACCAATGGTTGGAAAGCTAAGACGCATCCCGATCGAATGGCAATAGTCCTGCGTCTCCATTCAACGACTAAGCTTGTCAATTTAGCTTGACAATCAGATGCAGTTTCACCCAATTCATTCCTGGAGCGAATTGAAGCATAGAGTGACTTTGAAAATGCATATATTTTGTTTGGCTCAACTATTTTGATCAAACGAGATATTGTTGGAAAGGCCTTTGAGTTATATTTCTTTTGATACCAAGTATCACTCACGATTCGACCTACAGCCCATGTTATATCACCCATAAGCCAATCTGCTCACTTCGAGACCCTCAACGCTCTATCAAGAATTGCATGGACTTGCGGCCAGATTTGAAGATTTATTTCAATACAAAAGTGGAAACTAACAAGATTACATTTCCAACGCACATTGGCTTAGCTTTAATGGTAGTTTAAGTCAAAAGTTGTGACTATTTGAAGTTTCGGTTGAACTAGGATAACTAAACCAGAAAAGGCCTAACTTTAAAAATGTGTAACTTAGCCTACACTTGACATTTTTCTTTATTCAAAGCTCAAGGTGTAACCCAATCGGTTACCTACAAACCAAGACTCAGCCCAAGCGCGTCTAAATGGAAGAATAGGTCGGTCTAACTCATTTAATTAGCTATTGATTCCTAATTTCAAGGATTCCAGAATTACCCTTTATAGAGGTATTTGGGGGAAGAGTTACGAGTGACAAGACATAGATGATTAACTTAGACAAGAGAGAGAAGACTTGGATAGAAAGCAACCAATTGAAGAACTATTGAAGGTGATTCCGTTGAGTTTATGTTCTTCTCCAGTGGGTTCAATTCCATCTTCTTTGCTTCGGTTCACCAACTTCTTCAAGTAGGCTCGTGTTTTTTTATGTTGCAATTCATTTAGTACGTCAGTTCAGAACACCGGCATCGATGGTATTTGTTTTCAATCCAGTTTGATCAATTTAATTTATGTTTGAATTAATTAGTTAATGAATGGATGAATGATGTTCGAATGATTGGTTTACCCTAACTGTAAAAGTCCTAGGTTAATTGAGTCTAGTTAGGAAGAGGCCAGGTCGTGACTAGCCTCATTTCTCAATTCTAAAAGTCACCAAAAACATCAACGTTTGGTCACCGGAGGAAGAACTGTCGGCCAGTTCTTCGACCACGTTCTAGATAGTCTCTTCGACGTAGCGCTTGTCAAAAAATGATTCAAACGGGGTAGGTCAAGATTGATTCAACGGGGATTCAACGTATAAATCTCACGCGCCCAAACTTTTCAAATGAACGAGTGACATCACTATGGCATTAGCACGCGCTTCATTTGTAAAAATGCCCAAATTCCATTTGTTTTGGCATTTTCAACTAAGAGAGGGTTAGAAGGATATTCAACTTAAAGAATTCACACAGATCGTTACAGCCGATAGTTTTGAATGATCTTGGATGATTTAGAAATATTGAAGAGTCCTCTACAAGGCCCATTTGAATTCTGATTTGAATCGAAGTTCTTAACCTCAAGAAATCGGAGGTACAAGACGATGCGACCAGAATATAATCAAACTGAACACACCTACAGTTAAAAATTCATAACTATAGCAATAGGGCTTCATAATTGTTTTTTTACCTATGGTTGTAAAGCTAAGACACAACCCGATCAAATGGTACCGGTCTCGAATCTTCATGCAATGTCTAAGGTGGTCTATACAATCCGACAACGCGATGTAAGTACACTAACTTCAATCCTAAAACAAACTAAAACTAGGTGTAACGACATAAATTCATATCTTTTGACTCGCTCGACCATTTATTGCAAGTGAGCTACCATTGGAAAGATCGTTGAGTTGACTTTCTTATGATACAAACAGCACTCATAGATCAACCTACAACCCACACTAAGTCGCCCGTAAGCCAAATTATTCATTTCGAGGCTAATCGTATTCCATCAAGAATTGCATGGACCTACAAATTGTCTTGGACTTCATAGGAATGACAAAATATTTATCCAATCTCAATACCTTTCAAACGCCTCCTAGAACAGCCTCAATGGTGACCTGAGTTAAAGGTTATAGCTCTTGGAAGGCTCGGTAGAAACATGAAGACTGAAATCGAGACCAAGAAAAAGAGTGAACTTTAAAAATGTGTAACATGGCCTACACTTAACCATTTGACCTGATTCAAAGCGGAGAGTGTAGCCTAACTGGTTTCTAACAAGTTTAAACTCAATCAAAACTCGGATGAGAACTTAAAAGAGTCGGTCAAACTCGCTTAGTGAGTTACAAGTTTTAAAATCAAATATTCCAAAGTTATCATTATATAAGGACTAATCCTCATTCATTTAAGGCACGATTGACCATTTGTTAGATTTATAACTTACACTTATAGAGAGAATTGGATTAGAGAGCTCAATAGACCAATTGAATAACACTCCTAAGGCGATTCCAGCGAGAAATCAATTTCTCCAACTAACTCCATTTCGACGATTACTTCTCTTCCTTGCTCCTTCAGGTAGGATTCTACTTCCAATATTCATGTAGCATAACATATATATCGATCGTTGATTATGTACATCGACGATGAAACAATGTGTTAGATAATTCAACATTCAATCGTTTAATTTATCGATTTGTTGATCATTTGAATCATTTGTTGAATTGTTTATACCTAATTCTAGAGGTTAGGTTAAAGTTCATTGAGAGTAGTTTAGGAAGAGGTTAGGTCAAAACCAGCCTCGATTTTAATCTTATACCGACATTGTTGAGTTCTGTTAGACATATTGTCTTTAATAAATTACAGAAAGTATATATAAAATGATGTTACAAATAAATAAAATAAATAAAATATATGAAGAACGATATCACTGAATAAGTGGTTGATTTGAGGCATGTGCTTAGCACATTTTCTTAAAACGGTTTCATCGTCTCTCGTTTGTGCTAGAGCTTATCGTAGATGACTGTCTCACAGGGTACAACAAATCTAATAGTCATTCTACACTAGAATCACTACGCATCGAACTTGACCAACGTAAAGAAATCATATTGTTTCAAGCATTTTTGGACAAAACCGCTTAAACATTTATTTTTGGTTGCACGTTTGCATCACATTATATCGGCACATTTGCCACATTATTCTCAAATCAAACAAGACTTTTCTTGTAATTATTTGATTTCAAAATATCAAATTATGTAAGTTTTTACGATTAATTGAACAATTTGTATCAAATATATAATCGAATAGTTTAGAAATATAATCAAACATATGACATGTCATATATTATTAAACAAATATATATATATATATAATTTCACATATCATTAAAAATATCTCTATAAAATACATAATAATTAATTAAAATATTAATTAGAGTATTGATCATTTATCTTTAATCAAATATAAAAATAATTAATTATATAAATAATTATTAATGTCATCAATTATTCGTCAATTTCTTAATTAATGATGACTTTTAAATTTCCATAGAAATTATTTTACACCAAAAGACATAATTTTTTGAAAATTTTAGAATTTTCTATTTTAAATAAAATAAATATACAATAATGTCTATTCACATATGTATACAAATAACTATATAATCATACTTATTATGAATAAACATGAATGATCTTATTAGCTAATATGCATGATATATATAAGTAATCACTTAGAAATATAATCAAATAAAATATATCTATAGGAAAAAAACTCACTTAGACATATGTACTTGTACAACTAGCTCACTTAAACGTATGTACTAATAAAAGGTCATTTAAACATATATACTATCAAAAATTGGCTCATTTAGCCTCTTTTAATAACCATGGTTAACTTTTATTTTTAAATTTATATATTTATTAATTAAATATTAATATATTTTCTCTCACCTTCTTTTTCATTAATTAAACCAGGTAATTTATTTTATTCTTAAATTTTTTATTATTTTAATATTAATTTCTCTTTTATATTTCATCTTCTTTTTTTATTAGTTTTTATTTCTCATATTTTTTAAATTCTCATTTAAAAAAAATTAATAATTTATTTATGAATTTTATGTTTTCTTGTAATATTTTTTTGAAGTGTTTTTTCTTATTTAATTTAATATAATAAAAATGAAAAAGAGTTTTTTCTTATTTAGTTTAATATAAATAAAAATGAAATTAATAATTTTTTATTTAATTTTTATTCACGACTTATATTAGTAGTAAATGAATTGTTTTGTCTAATATTTGATTAATGAGTTTTTATTATTATTCAATTCTTAATTCTTAATTAATTTATTTTTGTGTTGAAGGATTTTTATTGTTGAAAGAATTTTCATTGTTATATTCAATTATTGGGATCAAACAATTTAAAAATAATTAATAATTAATGTGAATATAAAAAAGATAAAGACACTTATAACCTTTGTTAAATGAGATGTAACCAAGAAAACTGCATTCAGTAGTATGAAAATTGAGTTTGTGTTGATTGTACGATCGTGTGAGTGGATAGCAAGAACACTCAAATTTCTTCAAAAAACTATAGTCAGGAGAAGAGTTAAATATAGTCTCAAATGGTGAACGTTGATGTAATGTCAGAATAAGAAGACAATAGATAAGATATGTGGTCGTTTCAAAAGCTTCACTCCAATAATATAGTGGTATAAATGAATGAGCCAATAAAGTGAGACCAATTTCTGTAATATGACAAATTTTTCATTCAACAATATCGTGTTGCTCACTAGTATGTGGGCAAGATAAACGATGTAAAATACCATGATTATTCGTTAATGATTTGAAATTTCTATATTCTCCTCCCCAATCAGTTTACAGCATTTTGATTTTACGACTAAACAAATTTTTAACAAGTCAAAGAAAGTTGATAAACGTATTCAAAACATTTGACTTTTTCTTTAGCGGGTATATCCATGTGAATTTGCTAAAATCATCCACAAAATGTACGAAATAACTACAACCAGTATACGAAAATTCAGGAACAGTTCCCCAAACATCCGGATGAATTAGGTTTAAATGAGCCATAAATGTAGATTTTGAAGCCGAAAAAGGTAGTTTATGTGCTTTCCTATATTGACATGATCCACAAAGAAATAGTATTACCACCTGAAACTGGTAATTTGAAGTGTTATATAACCTAAGATGTAGTAGCGCTAGAAGGATGTCCAAGTCGTTAATGCCAAATTTGAGCCGGAGATCGAATACTAATAAACACTTGTTTATTAGAACATGTTGAAAATGAACTTTCAGTAGGGTCAATACAATAAAGTCCGTCCTTGAGTAATATCTTAAGAAGCACTATCTTCGTATCTCGGTCTTTAATAAAACAAACATTCAGGTGAAATTCAAAAAATATGTTATTATCTGATGAAAAACTCACGACACTCATCGGATTTTTAGCATTATCCGGAACGTGTAAGATATTACGTAAGTAGAGAGATTTTTGTTGACATAAAATTTTAGTGGTACCAATATTATAAATATTCATAGGCATATCATTTCCTACTTTAATAGTTTGAGTACCTGTATAAGGAGCATATATGTGTAGATTATTAAGATCAGAAGTAATATGGTCGGTAGTACCTGAATCTGGACACCAAGTGGGATCTACAATAATATACGATGTAATTAATATTGTCATGGGATTAAAACAAGGGCACTCGAGAGCACTATGTCCTTGTACATTACATATTTGACAAGATGGATTATAAAAACAACTTTCAAAGCGATGACCAATTTTATGATAAAAATTACATTGTGAAAGATTATTGTCTCGGTTCTATCTTTGGTTCTTTCCGCCTCCATGCCAATAAATATATGCAACATGCGCCGAAACGTTTGAGGGCAAAATATTTTTATAATGGAATTTTCTTTTCTTGAATATGAGTCATTGTTCATGATTTAGAAGGATGTCTGTCATCTCATTAAACAATAGATCTTGTCCAGAAGTTAGAGCACATATCATCGACCCAAACTCGTCTTCAAGCCCGTTAAGTAGAGTTAGTTGCAGATCTTGATCAGAAACATATTGTGCGGCAGCGATAAGTGCATCTGACAGGTTTTTGATATGTTGAATGAAATTAAGAAAAGAGTCACTACCTTTATATGTGTTTAGAAGTTGACTCCGTAACTGAAATATTCGACTCTTTGATTGAGAAATATAGATTTTCTCTAGGGTTTCCTAAAATTCTTGTGTTGAAGATGATTTTGAGACTTGTTGACGAATCTCATCAGTCAATGTTAAAAAGAGCTATGCAAGTACCCTTTGATTTTGGATACGCCATTGTTTAAATTTTGAATTCTTGATTTGAATTGTATTATTTTGATCATCTGTTTCTTGAAAAATTTAGGAGGAGTTTCAAGATTTCCCTCTACTATATCTATAAAATCATAACCTATCATGATGGGAGTAACTTGTGATTGCCAATAAATATGGTTATGTTTATCAATCTTTACTGAAACATCCCTACTCATATATATTATAACTACACTAAAATATCCCTACTCATATATTATAACTACTGCTAGGAATGGAAAGGAACATACACGTACTCTAACCGTTAAATCTATTAACATTGATATCCTTAGCAAAAGACATATAATACTGGTCATGATTAACATATAATTCATATATACATGCTTCTTAATACAACCAAAAGAATCTACAACAATATCAGCTAAACTCCATCACATCTATCATGATTCTATACATGTCTTATGCACATTCTTCACTTTAACGACCAAAAGAATATAGATCATTCTTACTATACAAGACTATTATTGTTAGATAAAATCAGACCGGTTCAAATAAACCTAACTTAAATAAACTTTCTATGCAGGAACAAGGAACCGGACCGGATGAACAAAAGAACCGACTAAAGAAAACTAACCGGTCAAGCTACTAAACCGATCAAGAGTATTCGGAACGTGACCGCACAAAGAAAGGATCGGCCAAAACTCAAAACCGGAATCATCAAACAGCCGATCATCCACAAGATAGAGGAATAACCGGAAGAAGTCCAGTTACATCACTCATACCAAAAGTCATTCGGCTAAGTCAAATGACCGACCAGTACAAGAAGACAATTCGGGTATCTGTTGAGAACGATACCAAAGGAACAGACTGAACACTTCCATATTCATGCAAGTCTGAGGAAAGACTGTAGGCTGCAGAAGACAGCACTACCGGATCCTTCCACTTCGGGATAAGACAGAAAGGAAATCTTCCAAGTACAGACAACTGTCCAACAGACAGTGCCTACATCAAGTAAAAGACAAACCCGGCAGGTTTGTCTTACACACCTTAAGAACAGACCGCCAGGTCTGAGGTTGACCATCAGGTCTGAGGAAACGACCGTAGGTCTGAACCTCTGAAACACTGAATCACTGCACCTCTGCTCAGCCAATCAGATTCAAGGAAGTGAAATATGACCGTTGGCATATTTCACCTATAAAAGGAGGCAGTTGCAGAAGAGTAAATGTGGGACAACAAGCGACACAGTGGACAAGTGAGAAACTCTAAGAGCATTTATTCTACAAGTGATAAGACCGTGTTGTTCTAAGAAAGCCTAAGTGTTAGAATCAAAGTGTGTTTTTACAATTTCGGTGTAAATTGTGAGTGTGTTATCGAGCAAGAAATAAGTCTCGATCGGTTTGTACTTGTATTCCTTAGTGAATATCCTTCTCGCGGTTTCGAGAGGAAGGGGTGACGTAGGAGTTTTATCTCCGAACATCCATAAAATCTGTCTTGTTATTTACTGTCTGCCGGTTTCATTACTAGACCGACTTATACCACTATAACCGACTTAATCCTATCCAAGCCGTACTTCCAGGTTACCAAAAGCGACCCATCAAACTTCAAACCTCCATTATACAATACCGATTCTGCCTATCATACAAGCGTGCCGCTTCAACCTGAAAGCAAACCTCTTCCGCGCTTGAACCTAGTTCAAGGGTTTGTGACAGGCTGTGTAGTATTGAAACCCCGGTGTTAATCTCTAACCAGATTAACCACCACCCTTCGAGTAAGAACCGCTAACCGGTCCAACCCCCGGTCCTCTAACGGCGATCTAGATCCTAACAATTGGTATCAGAGCAGTTAGTTTCAATACTCAAGCAAGCATGTATCAAGATAGGCCTCCAATGCTAGAAGGTGATGACTTTGCCAACTGGAAGGCACGCATGCACCTGCACTTAGTCACCTTGGATGACGAAATGGAGTCCATTCTGACCGAAGGACCAATATTCATTGATAAGGACAGAAAGGAATGGACGGCTGAAGATAGACGAAGAAACAACCTGGATAATCATGCAAGAAACCGGATCTCCATCAGTGTGGACAGAAACACATACTGCAAGATCAGAGATTGCAAAACCGCAAAGGAGACATGGAACACGGTTATCCAGATCTTTGAAGGAAATGAACGAACTAGGGAGAACAAAATAATGGTGGCCACACAGAGATTTGAAAGCATCAAAATGAAACCAGGAGAAACTATGAAGGAATACAATGACCGGTTCACTGGTGTGCTGGATGAATTAGCATCTCTAGGCAAGAAGTATGACAACAAAGAGGTCATTATGAAAGCTTTGAGATCTCTTCCAAGTACTTGGGACATAAAAACAATGGTAATGAGGGAATCAAAGAGCCTACGAAAGATGAAACTACACGATGTATTCGAAGATCTTAAGGCATATGAGTTCGAGATGAGATCCAGAACTGAAGAGGAAGTCTCGGCCTCAACATCAACCAGAGCACTAATCACATCTACAGAACCGGCTGCACCCACTCCTGCACCTGCACCGATACCGGTTCCTGCACCTGCACCGATCAGAACTGCCGAACAGTTCACCGAGGATGCCATGGCAATGCTTGCACAGAAGTTTGAGAGGTTCATGAAAAGAAGCCAACCTACGAACAACTACTATGGTGACAAATCCAATGTAAGATGTTATAACTGTAACTGTTTGGGACATTTTAAGTGGGAATGCAGGAAACCGAGGAGAGATACCCAGAAACCGGACTACCAAAATAACCGGAACAACTATCAACAAATCGGTGAAGGAAGTGAAGTACCGAAAGCACTGATACCCAACGATGGAGGAAGTCTATGGGCTCACAGTGACAGTGACGATGACCTCACATGTCTCATGGCAAATGAGGAACAAATATTTGACTCTCCTTGTGAAGAATTTACTAAAGATGAATTATACAATGCATTGAATGACATGGTAGAAGAATATAAGAACCTACTAACCATGCTACCTAAGCACCTCAACATCAGAACCGATCCTATAATACCTATTCCAATAGAACCAGATGTACTTATCAGAACCGAACCGGAGGTCATACAATCTGATGATACCCATACTCTAGAAACCAAGTTAGATCCTAAGACTGAACAAACTAGTGAATCAACTAGAGAACTAACCGAGGAAGAGAATGTCCGACTTCAATATAAGATGGCCGCCTATAAGAGATCTAGTGATATAGTAAAGAACTTGAATAGACACTACAGGCATCCTCGTTGTAAGCGTGGTCTAGGATACACAGAGAATAACTCTAAAGACCGAAAACCCGTAGAGAAAGTAAGGCTTACAAGAGGAAACCTTCCCTTTATAAAATTTCTTAAAAGCTCATGGACCGCTGAAGAAGAGGAGACCGCATATTATAGGGAAGAAAAGCTAAAATACGATTATGTTGGTCCAACCGATTCATGGCTTGACCCTGCGAAAAGAAAAGCCGAAATCCTCAGATATAAGAAAGCCTTTCCTGAACCGCGTAGGACAAACCATAGATCACCAAACCAAAGACCATCACCATTTAGGACATCTGTAGGAAAACCGAAATACACAAGACCGAGTGCCAAAAGGACAGTTAAAACCCTAGCAAAGAAGACCGTCCGATTTATCAAGGTTTGGATACCTAAGGGACTAATCGCATGTGGACCCAAGTAAATGTGGGTACCAAATAGTTGTAAATATGTACATTTTGCAGGATCCAAAGAAGCGGCTAGGAAACTCTGAATGGTTCCTGGACAGCGGCTGCTCCAGGCACATGACCGGAAACAGCAATTTGCTAACCGACATCAGATCAGTAACCGGTGCTCTAATCACCTTCGGTGACAACTCAAAAGGTAAAACTGTGGGCAAGGGTAAGATTGTCCATGGTAACCTAACTATTAACAATGTACTTCTAGTTGAAAACCTACGTTTTAACTTACTTAGCATTAGTCAGATGTGTGATGCCTGGATACACGGTAGAATTTCTTAAACATGCATGCTTAGTTAAGAACTCTCAAGGCATCGTACTACTAACCGGAAATAGGATAGGTAACATTTACAAGGTAGACTGGAAAACTAGAGTTGAATATCCTATATGCATGATAGCTAAGACCGATCAAACCTAGTTGTGGCATAAGAGACTGAACCATCTAAACATGAAAACCTTAAACTACATTCGTGGTAAAAAGCTAGTTGAAGGTATTCCTGATATAGTATTTAACCAGGATAAGGTCTGTTCAGCATGTCAAATGGGTAAACAAACTAGGTCATCCTTTAAGAGCAAAGGAAACATCCAATCTAGCCGATGCTTAGACCTTCTTCACATGGATTTATTTGGACCGATTCAGGTCATTAGCCTAGGAGGTATGCTTTATACCATGGTAGTTATTGATGATTATTCTAGATATACATGGGTAATATTTTTACCATCTAAACGTGAAACGGTATCAAACCTGATTACACTTCTTAAGCGCCTGCAAAATGAAAAATCAACTCGCATTAACAGCATTCGAAGTGATAGAGGTACCGAATTTACCAATAGTACATTAACCGCATATCTTGATGAATCCGGCATTAGACACGAGTTGTCTAGTGCTAGGACTCCTCAACAAAATGGCCTAGCCGAGAGAAGAAACTGGACTCTCAAGGAAGCCGCACGGTCCATGATAGCCGATTCCGGCATTGCTCAGAAATTTTGGGCTGAGGCTATCAACACTGCATGCTATACACAAAATCGGTCTTTGATAAACAAATTTCACAACAAAACACCTTATGAGGTTTATTTTAACAGAGTTCCTAAACTTAAGTACCTCAGGATTTTCGGTTGTAAGTGTTATATACACATGAATGGTAAAACTCAACTCACTGTTTTTGATGCAAAAACCGATACAGGGATCATGCTAGGATATTCAGCAGTAAGTAAAGCATATAGAGTATACAATAATAGAACTGCAACCATGGAGGAAACAATTCACGTTGTTTTCGATGAATCGGTTGAAAGCAATACTGCTTCATGCTTTGATCTACACAACAGATTGGAAAATAACAACATTCACTCTGATAGTGAAGATGAGACTCCGGTTTTCAGGCGGTTTGTCCATGACCAAATGGGTAACATTGAAACCCAGCCGGATCAAGCTGTTCCACAACAGGAAGCTGACACTTCGGTCCAATCCGAGGAAGCCGGTCGGTCTGATAAACCTGCTCAGACAACCGACATGTCTAGCCTTGATCAAGTAAACGGTAAATTGGTAGACATCCCTGAGCTGAATCTCAGAAGAAATAGTAAACATCCTCCTGAGCAAATTATAGGTGACCCTTCAAAACCTGTTCGAACTAGGAATCAACTTCTGGAAGGATATTTTAATTCCGCTTTCATATCCCAGATTGAACCGAAAAGAATAGATGAAGCATTGTCAGATCCGGATTGGATCTTGGGAATGCAAGAAGAGCTAAACCAGTTCGAGAGTAGTAAAGTCTGGTACCTAGTCCCTAGACCGAAAGATCAATCGGTCATAGGAACACGATGGGTATTTAGAAACAAACTCAATGAGGACGGTTTGGTCACAAGGAACAAAGCCAGATTAGTGGCACAAGGCTACAAACAGGAAGAAGGCATTGATTTTGAAGAGTCATTTGCCCCTGTAGCCAGGATTGAAGCCATTAGAATTTTTCTTGCATTTGCTGCTTTCAAAAACTTTAAGGTTTTTCAAATGGATGTTAAAAGTGCATTTCTGAACGGTGACCTACGTGAAGAAGTATACGTTGAACAACCACCCGGTTTCAAAAATGCTGCATTTCCAAACCATGTATACCGGCTGAACAAAGCTTTATACGGTCTAAAGCAAGCACCTAGAGCCTGGTATGATACACTAACCGCATTTCTATTACAACATGATTTCACCATCGGTTCGGTGGATAAGACATTGTTCAAATTTGAAAAGAAGGAACATATCCTACTTGTTCAAATCTATGTAGATGATATCATTTTTGGCTCAACCGATCCTAAATTATGTGATAAGTTTTCAAAAATGATGACTGACAAGTTTGAAATGAGTATGATGGGAGAATTAAGTTTCTTCATAGGCCTTCAGGTTAAACAACTCAAGGAAGGAACCTTCATAAGTCAACCTAAGTACACCAAGGAGCTACTAAAGAAGTTCGGAATGGACACCTGCTCCTCGGCGGCTACTCCAATGAGCTCATCAATTAAATTGGACAGGGATGATGAAGGCCAATCGGTAGACCAGATTGCATATCGGGGCATGATCGGATCCCTCCTATACTTGACAGCGAGTAGACCGGACATCCTATTTGCAGTCGGTGTATGTGGGAGATTCCAAGCAAATCTCAAACAATCCCACTACACAGCTGCAAAAAGGATACTGAAGTATCTAAAGGGCACTCCTGATGTCGGTCTGTGGTACCCAAAGGACTCATCCTTCAATCTAACAAGTTACTCAGACGCAGATTATGCAGGGTGTAAGATTGACAGAAAAAGCACCAGCGGAACGTGTCAGTTCCTAGGTGACCGGCTTGTTTCATGGCATAGCAAGAAGCAGACATCGGTGGCCACGTCCACTGCGGAGGCTGAATACTTGGCGGCCGGAAGTTGCTGCTCTCAACTCCTCTGGATACAACAATAGCTTAAGGACTTCGGTGTTATAGCCGAAGAGTCCCCGATATTCTGTGACAACACGAGTGCCATAGCGATAACTTACAATCCGGTTCTCCACTCCAGAACCAAGCATATCGACATAAGGCATCACTTTATCCGGGAACATGTCACGCTGAAGCATATCCGACTGGAATACGTATCGACCGATCAACAAGTAGCCGATATCTTCACAAAGCCTCTACAGGAAGCTAAGTTTCTTAATTCAGACTTACTCTCGGTTTAACCGACATTAATCAGATCCTTCCTAAGGATGCTTAAAGGGAACCGGTTCAGACAGATAAAACTAGTAGTTCCTCCTAAGCTGTTGATTTTTGAATTTTCAAGATACCTATGGAAGAACCGCCCAGTTCATCAGACAGAGTAAACCGACCGGCTACTTGGTGCATACACCAAATAACCGCATCGGGATGAACAACTGATGACTGACCGGTTTGGAAGCAGGTCATTATAGATTATTTGAATTTCACACAGAAGTGGAATAATTATCAATGCTTACAGATATCTGTTCTGAAACATTGCCTTTTCAAAGTAATATGGTCGCGCCTAAAAAGACGTGAAGATCTTTTGATATCTTTCACAGTCCAGGCCTATGACCGACACCTAGACTGCAAACCTGCCTATTTCATGCAATATCTCTTATCCTGCAGTTAATACATATCATCTCATTTAATTCCTGGACAATAGGATAGTCCCTAAACTAGTATTTAAGTGAAGCAAACATTCACCACAACACTCACAAGACAAAAGAATATCCTCTCACTAAGGCAAAAATGTCTCAGTTTCCCAACATCCTTCAGGTTGATTTTCAATCCTGCTCAACCACAGATTAATATGAGATATATAAGATGATAAAATCTTTGGAGGAAACCGGCCTTCAGTGTTTCCTAGATGACAAACACTCCATCTATCCGGAATCCGTTCTGGAATTCTTCCACAACGCAAGGGTGTTTAGGGGCACCCCCCACTTTGATACCCACATTCAATCCAAAGTGGGAGGCATTGTCTTCGATTTCACTGAACGGGACTTTGCGCGGTGTCATAGCCTGCCAAGGCACAGGATCACAGATCTGGACATTCCAGCAGATGTAAAGGCCGAAGTCTGCGTCGCCTTTTCTCGGTCTGACGAACCGGTTGAAGATCACGGGGCAAAATCATGCCTGAGAGCTGAATATCAGCTTCTCAACGATGTGATCGGCAAGAGCATCTTTGGTAGGGATGTCACCAATACCTACAGTGTCTCGAACTTCAACATGATGGCGGCTATAATCACTGGCACACCGGTCAACTGGTCTAGGGTGCTTTTTGACATCCTTATCTGGATGATCGGCATCCGATCAGTCGGTTTCATTCCCCAACTAAGCTGTCTCCTCGTGGAGCTTGGAGTCCCAACCTGTCCCGGCGAAGGTTTGAACCCAGCTCAGGTGCTCACCAAAGAAGTAACCGACCCATTTTATAGGCGGTTCGAGAGGGCCTGGAGGAGAAGAAACCGCAACAACGGTGATGTCAACTCCTATGCACCCTGAGTCACTCCTTCCTGCACCCGGTCGTTTTGCTTCATGCACCGGGTGTATTCTTAATCAACTCAAGTTTGATCGTTTCGGCTTTATCCATGTCTCTTTCGGCTTTATTTATGACTTTCTTGATTTCATGTTTTCTTCATCGTTCCTTATGCCATTTTCGGCATTGTCTCTGTTATTTTCGGCTTCAATCTAATTAATATCGGTTATGTTTATGTGCATTTAATGGGATAATCCCAATTAATGAGATAACCCCCAACCACCCGCACATTTAATATCCAACTAACCTGGTTACCTCCCAACTAACACCTACCTCGGGCTTTGCAATCTGCCGCTTCCCCATGCGCCTTGAAAAGGTAAAGATTCTTTTCCTTAATAAAACAAAACTGACCATCAATGCTTAGATTTTCCCTCCAAAACCGATCCTATATAAGGAGCCATCCTCTACTCATTTTATCACATCCGAAAGCACAAAATAACTTCTGATATTCTTGAATCCCGTCTCTCTCAATACCGAAATCATGCCGAGCAGAACTCTGGGAAACTTCCTAAGCATTGATTTCAACTCTTGCATGGGCGAGAGGGACTGTACTACTGAGCAGAAACTCATGTATCACTCTCTCGCTGAAACCGGTCTTCAACCCTTTCTTGAAGAGTCCGGTCCTATTCTCATAGACGATGTCAAGGCCTTCTTTCGAAGCGCCTGCATCAAGGGAAAATACATCGTCTCTACTGTCAGAGACCATACGTTCTGGATCGATGAGGTGGAATTTGCCTCACTATTCGGTCTACCCACTGAAGGTTTCTCTGACTTTCCGACTATTCAGGACCTTGCGGGATTTGAAACCGCGCAATACCTGTCGGCCACCCCTGCTCCGGTGGAACACTTTGGGCCAAAAACCCAGCTTGCTATTCACGGTCAGCTACTGCTCGAAATCGTGACCCGGTCGATTCTGTGTCAATCACCGAATCAACGGTATTCTAGGAATACCTACAACCTTATGACCCACATCCTTTGCGAATCGGCCATTAACTGGTCAACGGTCATATGGGAAAACCTAAAGAATATGGTGCTGACCAAGAAAGGTCTCGGGTATGCACCGCATATCAGCAAGCTGATTCTTGGGTACCGACCAGAGTTCGGACCGGGCACACCGGCTTCTTCCTCAAACATCCTCGACAAGGATTCTGTAATAGACCGAATCTGTAGAATGTCTTTTCAATAGGCTGTACTTTACATTATTTCTGTATGCCTATCTCTGTACCGAATCTTATGCCGGTTTCCTTTCTCTACTATTTCTTGAATTTTAATATCATTTCAGTTTAAATGACCGTGTCTTCTTAATTCTTTGATCATTTATCTACGTAACCGGTTAACATCTTCAAACTATAACCGCGTTCTTATCCGGTCACATAAAACCTGCTTAATCTGTTAACACTCTGATCACTCAAAATAACCGGTTAGACTTAGAAACCGTTCAATCAATCGGTTTCAAAGAAAAGAGTGCGTCATCAATGACATAAGCAAAGGCTTTTGGAGGGAAATTTCCCGCCCAAAACTGCCGCCCCTTTTGATTTACCGTCCATGGTTTGGCGCCAACGGTTTGCCGCCTTTTTCAATTTGGAGGGAAAATTCCCGCCCATTAATGATGGGACGGTTGGGCTTCCAAACCGCATCTATAAAAGGGACCTTCGGTCATTTTGTTTCATTCTCACGCGAATCTACTTTCTCTCTCTAAGCTCTCTAACTCTTTGAAGCGGTTCTCTCTCACATTCTCAAACTCTATAACATGGGGCGTGATTCGGCTTTATTCAGACTATATTCTCAGGTGGATTTCGAGGAAATCCGGTTGAATGGTACGACCGAGGCGAAGGAAGTTATTGACCGGGTAATCAAAACCGGTCTGAAATATTTCCTCGGCGGTCCTCATGTTATTTACAAAGATGCGGTCGAAGAGTTCTTCAAAACCGCAACCGTCGCCTACGACAAGATCACCGCGACTGTATGCGGTTCCCAAATAGAGCTCACCGAAGCATTGGTGGCCGAGAGCCTGCATCTTCCAACAACCGGCCAGGATGCAACAGCAGAAATAGAGCAGGACACCTTTGAGGCGGCTTGCCACATTCTATTGGCAACTAATGAGCCGATCAAAACATCCGGGAGCAAACAAATGTTGAAGCCGGAGTTAATCCCGGTGTGTGACATCTTCGCACGGGCGATTCTGGCGAGGGGAGGAAACCTCAGCAACCTCACAAGAGATAAAATCAAGATGTTAATCGGTCTGATGGAGGGAAGAGAGGTCAACTGGGCAAGAGCGGTGTTCAGCAACCTCATGGATATGGTGAAACCGGACTCAAACCGGTCGTGGGGATACGCCGTGCCTCTCGGTAAGATCTTCCTCCACCTAAATCTCGACATCGGTCCCGGCGTCGCTGTCGCAGAACGATGCCTCATTAGATCAAGGCAATTCCTTGAAAGGACGCAGCCGGCCCCCAGTTCCACAGGTGGCCGAAAGAAGAAATCCGCCAAGAAAGCTGGCCAAGCCAAAGAAAAGGCCGAAAGCAAAGGCAAAGAAAAGATATCTTTCTCAGAACCACCACAGCAAACAGAAGATGAGTGGGCATCTGAGCACACCGACCCGGAGAAGACCGAGGATGATAGAACGGTCAATGAAGACGACTATTCGGCCCAGAGTCCGAATAATGCCGGATCAAACATCAACCCTAAGACCGTCGAGGGCAGAGAAGAGGGTGGTGAAGAAGAGGTTGACAAAGAAGCCGATGACGAAGGTGCCGACAAAACGAGGGAGGAGGCCGAAGAAGCAGAGGCCTATAGATTAGCCCGGAAACTCCTTCAAGGTGTCAAAAGAAGAGCCGAGATGGTTGAAGAGCTATACTTGGAGTGGCACGAGCACCGGTTCGGTACACCATATAGAGAAATCCTACCTGGCCACACGGAAAAGCAATGCATCGACAGATTGGAGGAAGTGGAGGACCTGATGATGGACATTACAAACTCCAACACACTCCAAGAGGTACAATACCGAACCTGTCTCTTGTTACCGAAGGTCCAACTTCGGAAACTAAAAACTCGGATCCGGAAAATTACAGAGGAGATCAACAAGATGGAATCGGTGGACACCGTAGCGCCGCGGGTGATAGCAAGGCTTGAAAATGCCAAAGGGGAACTAATTCAAGAAATCGAGCGGCTGGAAGCCATATGTAGCCGGATGCAAGTACCGGTCTATACTGCTCCCCAGATCGAAAAGTTTCCGGTTAATTGTCCAACACCTCCAAGGGAGAATGCGGCACCGATAGAATCCAGTGACAGAGCCGATCCAAATTTCACCGAGCAATCACCTCCCCCACCACCGGAAGTCACCGCTTCAGACTTCACTAAAGAATGGGTTGAGGACCGACTTCAAAATCTTGAAGCATCCATATCATAAAGGATTAATAGCCGCATTGAAGAGTTCGACGAGTCCGCGGTTCAGCCGTTCAAAGATAGATCCGGCAGGATAGTTGATTCGGCCCTCAAGTTTGCCGACGTCACAAGGTATCAACTATAGAGAAATCAAGAACAGCTTTCAGAACTCGGCGAAGGTCTGCGGGAAGAGACGGTTCAGCGAGATAAATGTGTTCAGCGAACCGCAATTCTGGAGGATGTGACCTCCGATTTAAAGAAAGACCTCGACCGGCTTGAGAGAGATACCGATCAACGGCTGACTGCGATGAGTGAGGATCTGATCGGCACGACACTTAACCGGGTCTCCGAACTCGAGAAGATAAATGGGAATCTCGTGGCCGAAGTGAAGGCGCTTTCCGAACAAATGGCCGAAATTCTAAGGGTTAAGGTGAACGCGGACGCCGCGGCTGTAGCAGCTGATGCTCAAGTAGCTAAGAGGGTCCAGGATGCGCTGGATGCCGAAGTAGGAAAAGATAAAGAGGCACCGCGCTCATCTCAGCTGACCGAAGCGGAAGAGGAAGCCGCGCGAATTAAAAAGGCTGGGGCCATATTCCCAGGGTTTGCTGAGAAAGTAGCCACTCAAGCTGCGGAGGATGCCGCACGGTTGGAAAGGGAGGCACGGAGGCTGGAAGGCTACGCAAAGGAAAACAAGAAGAAAAAGGCAGCCGCCTCCGCTTCAGCACCGAAAAAGAGAAAAAGGGAGGCCCCTAAGAAAGTTAAGATAGCCGAGCTGCTCAATGAGGTCGCTGACACGGTCGTAACGGGTACATCGCAGCAGGCCGACCAAGTCGAAGAGGAAGTCGAAGAACAACTGCAGTCCCGGTCCACAAAACGCCGAACTTCCGAACCGACCGGTCGACAACAACCGAAGAAGAAGAGCATATATGACTTCTCGGACTCCGAATAGGGACTATCTTTCCTTTCTTATTGTCTTAGTATCTCTTTCGGTCATCTATATATATAAATATAAAGTTATTTTTGAATCCGGCCTTCTTTTGCATTTCTACTTAGTTTTGATAATTTTAAATAAAATAATCAAAAAGGGAGAAATTGATAAGATAAAAGATAAAGACTCTTCCAAAACTTTTCTCAAAATTTTTTCGAAAATTTCTCCAAGTCATTTTCAAAAACCGGACAAACAAAACAACCGGCCTACGGTTGCAAACTTACATGATTTTAATAATTTTAAATAAAATAATCAAAAAGGGAGAAATTGTTAGATAAAATCAGACCGGTTCAAATAAACCTAACTTAAATAAACTTTCTATGCAGGAACAAGGAACCGGACCGGATGAACAAAAGAACCGACTAAAGAAAACTAACCGGTCAAGCTACTAAACGATCAAGAGTATTCGGAACGTGACCGCACAAAGAAAGGATCGGCCAAAGTTCAAAACCGGAATCATCAAACAGCCGATCATCCACAAGACAGAGGAATAACCGGAAGAAGTCCGGTTACATCACTCATACCAAAAGTCATTCGGCTAAGTCAAATGACCGACCAGTACAAGAAGACAATTCGGGTATCTGTTGAGAACGATACCAAAGGAACAGACTGAACACTTCCATATTCATGCAAGTCTGAGGAAAGACTGTAGGCTGCAGAAGACAACACTACCGGATCCTTCCACTTCGGGATAAGACAGAAAGGAAATCTTTCAAGTACAGACAACTGTCCAACAGACAGTGCCTACATCAAGTAAAAGACAAACCCGACAGGTTTGTCTTACACACCGGAAGAACAGACCGCCAGGTCTGAGGTTGACCATCAGGTCTGAGGAAACGACCGCAGGTCTGAACCTCTGAAACACTGAATCACTGCACCTCTGCTCAGCCAATCAGATTCAAGGAAGTGAAATATGACCGTTGGCATATTTCACCTATAAAAGGAGGCAGTTGCAGAAGAGTAAATGTGGGACAACAAGCGACACAGTGGACAAGTGAGAAACTCTAAGAGCATTTATTCTACAAGTGATAAGACCGTGTTGTTCTAAGAAAGCCTAAGTGTTAGAATCAAAGTGTGTTTTTACAATTTCGGTGTAAATTGTGAGTGTGTTATCGAGCAGGAAATAAGTCTCGATCGGTTTGTACTTGTATTCCTTAGTGAATATCCTTCTCGCGGTTTCGAGAGGAAGGGGTGACGTAGGAGTTTTATCTCCGAACATCCATAAAATCTGTCTTGTTATTTACTGTCTGCCGGTTTCATTACTAGACCGACTTATACCACTATAACCGACTTAATCCTATCCAAGCCGTACTTCCAGGTTACCGAAAGCGACCCATCAAACTTCAAACCTCCATTATACAATACCGATTCTGCCTATCATACAAGCGTGCCGCTTCAACCTGAAAGCAAACCTCTTCCGCGCTTGAACCTAGTTCAAGGGTTTGTGACAGGCTGTGTAGTATTGAAACCCCGGTGTTAATCTCTAACCAGATTAACCACCACCCTTCGAGTAAGAACCGCTAACCGGTCCAACCCCCGGTCCTCTAGCGGCGATCTAGATCCTAACAATTATATACCGACTTCATTTAACAGCCCAAAACATACACAGAACTACATCATTTCTGTCATGATACCATGCAAGTCTTATATACATTCTCCATTAGACAACCAAGTAAAGATACAAAAATATAAGTTAAGTGAATATATAAAAGACAAGTTAAGCCCATCAGTCTTGGTCCCTCCTTCCACACTCATTTCCATCAGATTGCACCCCTCTAAGACTCAATCCTTCAAGTGCATACTAGCTATGGCTGTGTACCTACACTACACAAGTATAGTATGTCTAGTGACTCAGTAAGCAAATAAGTATTTAAAACATGCTGAAATGCTTTGTTTTTAAAAAGGGTACATATGCATAAAAAGTGTTCATCATTTAAAAAGGAAATAATTTGTTATAAACATCAAAGACATGTTTAGAGAAATGATATCATGGTGTCTGTACAGTTACCTCTTGAGTCGTATTTTGACCCTAGACCATTCAGAGTTGATCCTAAAAGTAAGGAATATGTTTCAACAATATTTGACTAGGCACAATTAGGAGTCTATCCCTAAAAGCCCTTGACCTGTTTGGACCATCTTTCAGTTTAGGAAGCAGTAACTAGAGCTCTTCTTAGAAACTCTGATCCCATATTAATCAGCCAGTATTTTAGATTCAGCTGACCAGAGCTCATCCTGGCCAGCCTTCTCACATTTCCGTCAATTCTTGTTCATCAATAAGGGGGTCACCATATATGCATAACTCATAAGGGTTTGAGTTTCATAAATGTTGTGTATATTTTATAAATCATGGTAATCGTATCATACTTGGAAAACATGGTAAACATTATCATACTTGAAAAAACAGCTTGTTTATCAATCATGTTTGTCAATAAAACCATGTTATATCATAAAATCATGATATTCAAACATATTTGCAGATTATACAGAAAATACATGAAATACATATATGTATGTGGGTTATAAAAGTGGGTTTGGAAAGAGATTGCCTTAATTTCTTAATTGACTAAAGAAATGGTCTTTGCTAAGGCTGGTTGTCCTTCCTAAGCTGCTAGATACTTGCTTTTCCCCAAGGCTGTTAGGGCTGGTTGTTCTTCAATTTCAAGGATTCCTAATTGTTGGATGTTCTTGAAAGGGTTCTTTAGATAATTTCTTATAATTCGAAATGAATTGTCTTAATGAGCTGTGTAAATGGGTGTGTAGTGGAGAGCTATTAAAGTGCCAAGTGTTTTGGTTATTTGTTGCCAAGTGTGGGTTTAATTCGTATTGACTAAGAGAGGGAATACTTCTAATGGATTTAATCACTATATATCATAATTTTATGGTGGATCCCTTCTATATGTTGTTTCACACATATAATTGACAAGTAAAATTTATATTCATGATCTTAATGGTAATATCAGGTCTATTCATTATTTGTTTCAATAAAAATTTCTAAATGTAATTTATAAGTTATCAAATAAGGGTGAAAAACTCAAAATAATATGCCATTGTCACTAATTAGCCTCCTATAACATGAAAAGATGCACTTGGGCATAACAATTATACCCTACTTATAAAAATTTCGACCTCAAAATTTACTTACAGAATAACTCAGAATAATTCTTCTGCATATCCTATTCTACTTCCCATGTTATTTCTTCTATAAAGTTGTTGTGCCAAAACATCTTGACCATATTCATCTCTTTGTTCCTCAATTTCCTGGTTTGCCTGACTAGGATTTGGTTTAAGAGCTCTTCATAAGATAAGTCCTTTGCTAATTGCACATCTTCACATTGAATTATATGATTGAAATTGGGAATGTACTTCCTTAAATTGGAGACATGAAATACATTATGAACTGTAGCAAGGTTAGGGGTAGTGCCAATCTATAAGCAACCTCACATACTTATTCGAGGATTTCAAAGGGCCCTATGTACCTAGGATACAACTTCTCTTTCTTCCCAAATATGATAATTCCCTTGTAGGGAGATACTTTGAGGAACACATGGCCGCCATTTTTAAATGTGAGATCACTACGCTTCTTGTCGATATAGCTTTTTTGTCTACTTTGAACTGTTAGCAACCTCTCCATAATCTTGCTAACTTAGGAAACTGTGTTGGTGACTATCTTTGGCCCAATGATCATTCTTTCCCCCAACTTCATTCCAATGCAGGGGAGTCCTACATTTCTTTCCATATAAAGCTTCAAATGGTGCCATTCCGATAGAAGACTGATAGCTGTTGTTGTAGGTAAGTTCTACTAATGGCAGCCTTGATTCCCAATCACCTCCAAAGTCTATAAGACATGCTCTTAGTAGATCTTCTAGAATTTGTATCACTCTTTCAGACTGACCATCTATTTGGGGTGAAATGTAGTACTGAATGCTAACTTTGTCCCTATCTCTTGTGTAAGCTTTTCCAGAAGTGTGAGGTGGAACGGGGATCTCGGTCGGACACAATTTTAGTTGGGATGCCATTTAATCTAACAATCTCTTGCAAGCACAGTTCTGCATATTGATTCATTGAGAATGATGTTTTCACGGGTAGGAAATGTGCTAATTTAGTAAGACGATCCATAATTACCCATATGGCATTCATTTTCCTTAGGGTCGGAGGTAATCTAACTACAAAATCTATGGAAATATCTTCCCATTTCCAAACAGGAATGGGCAGTGGGTAGAGGAGTCCAATAGGCCTTTGGTGTTCAATCTTAACTTGCTGGCAATTAAGCACTCACTAACATACTTGATGTTATCATTCTTCATTCCAGGCCACCTACAACATTTGCAGATCTTTAAACATCTTGGTGCTCCCTAAATGAATAGAATAGGGAGTAGTATGTGTCTCAGCCAATAAGTCTTGACTTAAGGAACCTACAGATGGTACCCATAGCCTATTCTTATGATACATTAGGTTATTCTTGGTGATATACAAAGGTATCTCTTTTCTCATCCCTTTACTTCCATAAGGTGAGTTGTGGATCACAAATTGTCCCAACCTAATTCTTTTAATAAGATTAGGAACAATGGCCAGAGTTGCAAGTATGTATTCCTACCTTGGCTCTATTACAATCAGATTTAACTTTTCAAATTCCTGAATCAAGTCAGGTTGGACAGTGATTTGATTAAGCATACATGTCTTACGGTTTAAGGCGTATGCTACTACATTGGCTCTCCCCACTTGATACACAATTTCGCAGTCATAATCTTTTATAAGCTCCATCCAGCGCATCTGCCTCATATCTAGCTCATTTGTGTGAATAAGTACTTCAGACTTTGATATTCTGTAAAGATTTGGGACTTCTCTCCATAGAGATAGTGTCTCGATATCTTAAGAGCAAAAACTACAAATGCTAACTTTAGGTCATGAGTGGGATAATTCCTTTCATGAGTCTTTAGTTGTCTTGAAGCATATGCCACCACATTCCCATTTTGCATAAGTATAGCTCCTAATCCACTCTTTGAGGCATATTTGTTAACTACAAAGTTTCCTACTTTTGATGGAATGGTAAGCACCGAGGCAGTAATCAAGTACCTCTTCAATTCATTAAAGCTTGTTGCGCATTGCTCAGTCCAAACGAATTTCACGTCCTTGCGCGTTAGAGTGGTAAGAGGTAGTTAAATTTTGGAGAAGCCCTTGATGAACCTCCTATAACAGCCTGCTAAACCAAGAAGGCTCCTCACCTTAGTCATGTTTGATGGAGTTTTCCTATCCTTAATTGCCTCCACCTTTGAGGGATCAACTTCAATCCCCTTGGATGAAATGATATGCCCTAAGAAGTCTTTGTGTGAGCCAGAAGTCACACTTGCTTAGCTTTGCAAACATCTAGTTTTCTTTTAGGACTTGCAAAACTACAGCCAAGTGTTGTCGATGCTCTTCCTCCGAACGTGAATAGATTAATATATCATCTATGAAAACCACAACAAATTGATCTAAATATGAGTGGAATACTCTATTCATCAGCTCCATGAATACAGTTGGTGCATTGGTTAGCCCAAATGACATAACTAGAAACTCATAGTGTCCATGGAGAGTTCGAATGATGTTTTCTTTATATCTTCGTACTTGATTCTCATCTGATGGTAACCGGATCGTAGATCAATCTTTGAGAACACTGAAGACCCTTGTAGTTGATCAAACAGGTCGTCAATCCTAGGCAACGGATACTTGTTCTTGATTGTCACCTTGTTCAGCTCCCTATAATCGATGCACAACCTGTTTGACCCATCTTTCTTATTCACAAGAAGTACTGGTGCTCCCCATGTGGACACACTTGGGCGGATGAAGCCTTTATCCAGATAGTCTTGAAATTGATCCTTTAGTTCCTTCATTTCTATGGGTGTTAAGCGATAAGACGTCTTTGAGATTGGCAGCGTACCAATCTTCAGTGTTATGGCAAACTCCACATCCCATTTAGGTGGCAGTCCTAAAACATCATAAGGGAATACACTAGGGTAATCCTTTACTACCTCAATGTCTTCCAATTTGAGTTTCTTCCCACCTATCATGGTATAATTATTAGTCACTACCCTGGTAACTCCTTTCATGAACAGCTGCTGACCATTGAATGCAGGAATATCACGGAACATAAAGGTCTTTCTATCCTGGTCGATTAGTACCACCGTCTTCTTATTACAATCAATTCGCGCCTCATGGCAGGATAGCCAATCCATACCTAGGACATCAAATCCTACCATCTCTACTACCACAAGATCTACTAACATCTTGTGGTTCTGATTGTAAACTGTGCAAGCTTTAATAATCTTATTAGTATTCAGGTGGGAGTCTGAAGGAAGTGATATACTATATGTAATCAAGGATTCATCAGATTTCAAGCCAGATTTTTGAATAAAACATGTTGAAATAAAAGAATGGGTTGCTCCCATATCTATCAAAGTATTGGCTAATATATTAGCAATTAGTAGATTACTCGTGATGATCGTTGGATTAGGGTCTGTCTCCTCTCGTGTCATTGAAAACACCTTCCCCAGCACAACTTTATTCTTCTTAAGACAGTCTCTTTGGAAGTTCCCTCGCTGCTTACATATAAAATATGCATTGATTCTTCCCACAACTGGTACATGTTGGAATTAGAGCATTAGAGATTTAGTTGATGATGATTGTCCAACAGTTTGAATTCTCCTCGGTTGTTGTTGGTGATGTGAGTGTTGAGAATATCTATGGTTGTTATTGTGTGAGTTCCTTAGCACAATTTTTACGAGATTCGAAAGGAAGGTAAGACATGAAGTTCTATAACATAACTCTTTTAGAAAAAAAAAACTTTTCTAAAATAGTGCACATGTTGCCTCTACCATTTCAATCCTACGTTGCGTCCTCTCTATGGGAGGAGCACTCAAACGGATATGTAAGACATGAGACCAACCAACTTCGGATCGCACAAATCGTCTTAAAAATGGGGTATTCGAATGAATAAGAAACCTACTCATTAGGAAAGATCCTTTCATGTGACAAAACAAAAATCTTTTAAAATATGGGAAGTAGCTGAAGACGATAAAAAAACAGTGTTCAAAAATGTGTTTTCTCAAAAATCTCCTTGCATTTGTGCTTATGTTTCAACGTTCATTTTAGAAAATAACATAGCATTTGTGTTAAGGTTTCAACGTTTGTTTCAGAAAATGACCTAGTACTCGTGATAGAGTTTCAATGTTCGTTTTAGAAAATGACCTAGTACTCGTACTTTTCATGTTCGTTTCATAAAATGATTTGGCATTCTTGATAAGGTTTCAATGTTAATTTTAGAAAATGTTCCTAGTGTACAAATTAGGGGTTTCATTACATGTATTTTTCAAAATATCCCTAATGTATTAACTAGGGGTTTGATGCATGATTATATATTTTAAAAGGGCACACCTAATCTTGGGTTAAGGTTTTATTACATATTTTCGAAGAACACCTAATCTTGAACTAAAGTTTTATTGCATATTTTTAGACATTTTTTAGAAGCACACCGAATTTGTAAAGATGTTGAATCCTTGTTCCATTTTAGGTGACTCGGAATCAAAACATCTTCATTGTTTTTAGGTTTGAGACATTCACTCTTTTGGTCGTTTCAAAAAGAGACCGATTTTCCATTTTTCTTTTCCGAATAAAAAAATCATCAATAATCCTAGACTGACTCTTGTCTTCATCATCCCAAAAATAATCATCGCAACCATCGATTCTTCATCAACAATTCTTCCTTATCAAAGAAACCCTCGTCAGCCGAGATCATGTTCACTCCGTGGTTCGGTAGGATTTTACTTGACCTTCAGTTTGAGAAATGTTTTGTCGTCAATAAGATCTCGAATCATGTTCTTAAAAAGAAAACAATAGTAGACATCCTCGAAAGACGGGCACGATGAACATTGAGACAAAGTCATTTCTTTAGTGTCGTCTAAAATCAGTCTAAAAAAGACATGATCGAACCTTGTCATTTTGATTCCTCATCTCACATTAAATTCGAAAGTAAGGTAGGTTACGATGTGAGCGGATTTTTTTATCGTGCATTTTTAGACATTACACACAATAAAACATAAAATTAAAGCAACACAAGTTTTTTAGTTGGTCGAAAGTGGATGCAGGATAACCTATCATAGCCCATATAAATTGTGTTATGTAGTTCTTTTTATAGTATTGTTGCATCCAAACTTCATACTTCTAAGCACACCAATATCTGTTTAAGAATGATTATATTTCAACTATCATTATTGATCCTGACACGCCCAGTTTGGATTCTTAACTGGTGAAAATATGGAGGTAACAGCAAAATGATCACTATTACAATACAAACATCATCTATATTTATTCATTCCAATATAGTAAGGAATACCAATTGCAGCACATTCATCACTGTCTATTACTGATGTTGCTAATAAATGTTAGAAACATGGTGGTTTCATTCTTCCAGCTTTTGATCACCTCATTCTCCACCTTATTATCAAGGTTTGCCAGAGTCATATCTTTCTACATCAAATATTCCAATGTATCAGATCACACCAAATAGATGAAGATCCCAAGAGGGTGTCAACACATAAAATTATGTTATCTAATAATAATTAAGAACCCACTTTTAAAACTAAAAGAAAACTATCTTAACATAGTTACCAGGAATGACATGTAAAATAGACGGTGAAATATCTTGAACATATCATGCAGCCATCCAATGAAAAGTTTTAAATTGATGAAGTGATTACCATAATGATGAACGGCAATTTGGATGAAATATTTGATGATCAAATACAGACATCTCTAAGGATCCTACGCCTCCAGTTGCACCTACTACTTTGCTATTACTTTCTGAACTCGTAGTTTCTTTGCTTGGATTTTCTTCACATGTATCATCAGAAATGTTGTTGATGCAGTATTTGTGCAGCCACCTATCCGTCTCCCAGAGAACATGCATTATGCTCTCTCTTGACGCATAACCATGGCTCTCAAAAGGAAGAATCACAAGGCGAGAAAGAGCGCCGTGACCTTTTAGGGCATTAAAGAAACGATCTGACTGTGGTCATCAGTAATCATATCAGACCAAGAATGACATTAATCTCAAAATAGAATCATTAGAAATATCCTTTCAACATGACCAAACCAAAGCATCCTATAGCATACTTTTTCTTAAATACTTTTAATTCTTCCATGTACCAATATAATAAATAAAACCGGGACAAGTGTTGAAAAAAATAAATAATAATGAGTTAAGACTGAGTTTTGGATAGTTAAGAAAGTATGTGACTTTCCATTGAATAAGCCATTGCAACCATCTCTCTCTATATATAGGTTATAAATCAAGATAAATTTCAATGTTACCTGCATGGTTAATGTTCCTGAATTATTGTCTTCTTCTCCATGAATAAGCAGTATGGGCTTCTTTATCTTATTAGCAGACATGAAAGGGCTCATCTCAACATAAGTAGATGTGGCTTCCCATAATGTTCTATCCTCATTCTATATAATCATTAAAAAAAAATAGCACATTATTGAATGTGCGCATGCTAATAACAAGCAAATTTATCCCCATTTATGTGCTTCATTTACCTGAAATCCAAATGGTGTCAGTGTTCTATTATAAGCTCCAGAGCGAGCAATCCCACAACAAAAAAGATGTGGAGCATGGGCCAGAAGGTTTGCAGTCATAAAAGCTCCATAAGAATGACCTCCAACAGCAATTTTCTTGGGGTGAGCCACCTAAACAGGAGTGAAGACGAAATAGAATCTGTTATAAATGCATGCTTAAGACACTATCAAGATTAGTAAAAGAAAGATGGAGCGTACTCCACGTCGGATGACTTCCTCTACTGCAGCCTCTGCACTTGCAACTAGTTGTTCAACATACCTGATGATAGATATATCTTCATCAAAATAAATAAATAAAGCATGGGACAGAGAAATATATAAAGACCCTAATTCGAACACGAGGAAACAGGCTACACTGTTCAGCTACTTGTTATGCATATCAATAGAAATTGTTTTATTTGTTTAAGTTTTGTCTTTACTGGCACATTATATCTTAATAATTCATCATGCAGATGACAGTCAAATGAACAGCAACCTTTCTCCACATTATATTGTAACCCCAAATGTGCATTCACTATTATAGACGACACTGATTCTGTTTTTTTCTACTTGCACTACTTTTTCTTTCTTTTCTCAGCAGTGCCCTGTATAAAAAGTAAATATCCTTCCATCCCCCACCCCAAAAAATAAAACTCCTATGGAATATGATGTGTATTAAAGTGATATGCAGGAGGCCAGTAAGATATTATTAGTGTTATTGTGCAGATAGAAGTAGTAGTTATTTGCGATTATGTGTCTTATATAAGTATTGAAATGTAAGTTTCACATTTGTTGAATATTGACAATTTAGTTTTAATCTTCTTTTTCTTCTGACCAATTTGGTATTGTATAGAACAGTTGGGGGCAAGGATCTTGATAATTTCATAATCACTTGTGAAACAATAGGAGAGAACAAGAATACATTGATGTATACCTGTCATTTGCCTCTTCATTACCTTCCCCAATTATAGGAATTGTTGGTCCTGATAAGATTGCAATTCTGCACAAGTGAACAAATTGAACTCAATAGACTCGTACCATATTATAGGAAATCTTGCTTAACTTATGATAAGGAAAGAAAACCAAGTGCTACAAATTCTATCAATCAAACAGAACAGGAAGTCCATAGAGAATCACACCTTCTTGCTAACCAGAGTAAAGGTGAGGTGGGTCCAATTCCAGCAAACTCATTAGGAGAACCACGAACTTGTCCTGCTGCCTCTTTGCTTTTAAATTCCCCAGGATATGACCAAACAAGGCAAGGTAGAGGTCCATCCTTTGCTGGATCATAGCCTGGTGGAAGGTACAGAGTCGCAGTAAGTTGAACTCCATCTTTCCTTAAATACCTAATCATTTCCTTCTGTAATGATGCCAACTGTGGATATGGATGAGGAAAATTGGTAATCTGACATGCATTCTTTTCAGGCCAGCTTTGTATGTAGTACTGGGTGTTTTCAGTTTTAGATTCTTTGGATGTCAATATTTTCAAACGTTCAAGTTTTAAGTCCCCATCAGTCTCATCAGACATTAAAGCAACAACCATCTCATAGTATTTTTCTTTATCGCTCTCCCATATTCGTTCTTTTTTGCCTGTATTACTGACGCAATATATGTCACAGCAACTTTAGCAAAGAAGTAGAAAAATAATCATTCAAGATTAAGAAGAAGGAAACACGGATATGTGAGACACTTACATGTCAAACAAATCAAGAAATGGAATATTCCCATTTGGTGTAGCACCAGAGCCATTAAGTAGGACATAAGTCCCTTCATAGTTTTGCTTCTTCACCTTTGCAATTACGTAAGTGCCAGCAGGAGTTCTACGCAGCATAGGAGAACCAGGATCAGAGTACACATCCTCAGATGATCTATCAAATAGTATGCGGGGACTAACATTTTCTGACCCAGGAGAAATTACCCAAGTCTTTACTCGTCTCGTTTTGTACCAAGATTCATAAACCAGAGCTAGGCTATCTTCACACCAGGAGATACCTCTGAAAAATAGGAGGAAATCCATGGGTTAAATTCTCGATAGAAGAAAAAAATTGATCACAGGGTGAATATTGCACTCTAAGATATTAACCCATCCAAAACAATCAAACAAGTTAACTCATGAGTTCTGACCCATCAACATATCATCCCTTATATTTTCTGACATGTATTTGATAAATTCACTTACTAGATAATAAGAAGATGGTCCCCTATTTCTGCTCTACTGTATTAGATATAGTTGAATACTAAGCACTACATTAATGGCCATCTGATAAAAAAGCTTTGAATTGATCCATAGATTAACCCAATCAAGTCCATAGTTCTAAAATGAATCGGGTTGAATAGATTGGCTTCAATCTAACTTAAAAAGTATGGGCTAAGCCATAGTTTTTAAAAAGTTTAGGGTTGATCAATAGTTTTCAAAGATTGGGTTTTAACCTGTTCAACCGAAGGTTTTGAAAACGTATTTTTTGCAGTCTACTAGTAGACTGTTACTGTGTTACTTCTAATTTAGAATATATTTGTAATAAAAAATAATATGTATCATGACTAATAAATATGACCAATTTTATAATATTTGGTTAACTTATATAAAAGTTGCATCCTTCATAGTCTACACTATAATATAGATTTATTTATATAAATCTTACATCTTTAATTCTCTTTCTCTAGAAATATATAGAGAGAGTACTGATGGATATTTTACAGATGTAATATATTGATGATTAATTTATATAAAAGATACAACTTTAATACTCTCTCTAAATTTAAACAATTCTGGAGATAGTATTAAAAATTTATTTTTGAAAAATAATCTAAAGAATGTGTTATTGATATTTTTGTAAAAGAAAATGTAGAGTAACATTTACTTGTATAAAAAGTTATAAGTTTAATACTGACTTTAGATTTATTTATATAAAAGTTACATATTTAATACTCTCTAGATTAGCAACAAAGAATTACAAGTTTTGATCAAGCTTTGTTGCCATGACATATAATTTACACAAACATTGGGGTGAACTAAAACTATGGGTTAAATAAATTGTAATCCATTTCGCTTAGAACTATATATTCAATTTAAATGGGTTGGGTTGGAACTCATCTCATACTAACTATGAATTGGATTGTGTAAATGTATTGGATTTAGCTTATTTGCACACCCCTAACCATCAGAATGAGCTATATAGAGGTATTCTGACATCTACATACTACAACCAATCTGCAGAAGAGGCTCCAACAATATCTCCAACGGAGTTGAGAAAAATGTAATAGCTTAAATTTGTAGTCATACCCATAGCGAAGATCAAGTTTTTGCAAGATCCGTGGTTGTTCTCCTTCAACAGGTTCAGCAGGTTCCATATAAACTATATCACGTGGAGAAACTTCAACTTTTGCATCACCACCATCTTGTGTTTCCACCCTGTTCAACAACGCATGCTAACAATACTAAAACAGAAAGTAAAAAGATGATGAAAGAGTCTCTCAGACTACAGCCATTATGTAAACCAGTTCGCTATGAAAAACTGACCCTACCATAACTGTTGATGCAATCCAAATATTAGAAAGGGGCTGCTAAAACTTATTAGCTTAGACCTAAGAGGGAGCCTAATCCAAACCTGGGCTAATTCTAAACATTTCCACATGTTATTATTGGAGTAATGTGAGAAAAATATATAAATCATAAAGATACAACTATTATAGTACTTCACTAATTTCTTGGTATAGCTGGCCAAGCTTGCTGCCAAACTGATATTTCAAAAGATAATTTAATTCCTATATTTAAAGAATGAAAATGGCGGTGTACAAATAAAAATTCTCATGGCATAAAAGATCATCAGAAGAACATAGACAAAAGTTTGTTTGTGAAAGATATTGTTGGATAAAACGAATATTAGTCTGTTGTAGGACAAAATTCTTTTAAAGGAATTATATCTAGTAGGTTAAAGAACTTAAGAGTTGTCAGTTTTATACCAGTAGAGCATGGATGGCTTGTCAGCTCTCCAATTGATGGATCTCATTCCTTTTCTGACGCTGTTGAATGCAATAGGAATATTTTCAGCAAGAGGCAAATCACACAGCTGTCTAACAAATTTCCCATCTGTTGTCCACAAATCCACCTTCGTAGGAAATCTTCCACATGGAACGATAAATGAGTATGGCCGATGAATGGAAGAAAGTAATAAGTACTTCTCATCTGGGGAAATGTCCATTGACGTATAGATAGCTGGGGGTCCAAATGGCTTAACTGTTCCATCAAGATCAACTAAAAGCAGTTGGGCAGTGGCATAGTACTCAAATAAATCTTCATCATATTCATCTTTGAGCAGATCCTGGAAGGTTCTAACTTGAACAACAACTTTCTGCTCATTAGATTGAACTTTGGGACCCGGAGGAACTGAAGGTTTCTTAGGAGGGTCCCCACGAGACAAGGGGATAGTAGACACCAATAAACTGGAGTTATTCACCCAAACAAAACTGAGAAGCAAATAGGGAAAAGATATTAGCCAACATAAAATAAGCAGCTTTTTATAAAGATCAGCCTTTTAGAAGAACGATGTTACTTGTCAAAGACTGCATTCAGATAGATGTCTTGAGAGTTGAATAAAGGTCTAGCTTTCCCTGTTTCTACATCAGCTACCCAGACTCTCATCTTACTACAGCTATTATCCTCCTGCTTCATATAAAATTTCAAGCAATCATAATGCCGAAACTGAGACCTATTTACCGCATAATAATTATTAACAGGTGCATACCTATTACATTGAAAAACAAATATCAGTAAGTTCTCCTATGCTTTCACATGCTTTTCTTTCTTCTCCTTTTTAAAACAGGGATTTTTTTCTTAGCAAGACTTGCACAACATCCCACCGCCATTACCCCTAAGGTACTTTCAGTAGGAATAAAAACTCAGCTTCTTAGTTCAATACTCTTACCACATGCTCAATTATAGGGTCATTGCTTGCATTTGATACATGTGTGTAATTTCATGATTATCTAAGCTTCACCTGAACATTAGGTCTAAATTGTTTCAAGTAGGTGTTTTCTGAACTCTTCCTTTATCCTACTACTCACAACAATATATATAATAAGAGCACCATAGATTTAGCAATATGGATTTTACCTCATCAACTCGGATGCTGAAGGACAGATGCTTCCCATCATTCGACCTTTAATGGAAAAAAGATTTTTAGCTTCATCTTGTAAATGCAAATATCAATATGGAACCAGACAAGACACTGTAAGAGGATACTAGTGAAACCAAGTACAGAATCATATTAGAAAGCATAAACTCATTGACATTCATAAAAAATTATACTTAAAATAGTCGTTGAACTAAGAAGTTGAACTGAAACAAAGTTGCAGGATGCTTGTAACATTTTAAGTATGCTGTTGTTCTATTAAATCGACAAGACAAACTACAATACAAAACTTTAATTAGTCATGGTCTTATAAATACTATACAAAACTTTATAGGTTAAGCCAGTTAAAGATAAATCTAAGCAGAAGATGATAGACCTGAAGATTCACTAACCATGTAATAAAGTTGATTTTAGCACCATCAGGAAGGCCATTCACCAGTATCTCTGGACCTAAAATACCATCAGGCAGTAATTGGTGTATCCCAATCCCCGTGTAGAATGACCTGATCTCCAAATTAGAAAGATAACAATGAGCAAAATTTAGGATATAATGCAAAAAACAATAAAATCATATATCAGTACTTCTGATGTTTGGTTTCCATCATCAACACTTATTCAGTCCTTGAAAATTAACAAAAACCCTGAAAGATCCAAGATTTCATAGGATATCAACTATAAAATTGCTTATATACGGCTAGTACCATAATGGATGCAAATATTTTTATTGAAGAACTCATAATGAAAGACCACATAGACTATGCATCACTCACATGCGACTCCTCGAATTACAACTTCCGTCAATCCGAACACCTGCAAGTTTCTCCTCGGGTCTCGCTAGCTCCAACAATGGAGGCAAGGATCTCCTCTTCAAAAACAGTATTTTATCTCTTTGAGGGGAAAATGAGAGAGCTGGAAGTGGAGGCGCGTCAACTATATCTTTTATGACTGGTGGAGGAAGCTGGTATGCTTTGCATAAAGTCGACTCTATATTCCATCCAAAAATAAACATGAAGTGAATTAGTTACAAGATACGAATTTTGAATCGTACCGTCTGAAATAGATGATTAATTCTTTTCAGCAACATGAATTAAGATGTAATGTAAGGATGAGCTTCAAGTACCATCATCTAGGTATTCATTTGGTGAATAAAGTGAAGCACTGGAGGCGTTGTTACCGCCACCGTCCTCGGAGGCAGCGAAAGCACCGGGGGTAAGGGAATTGCGAGACATGGAAGCACTCATGAAACCAGCGTCAGAGCTGCAAGCAAGACTTGGATTGACCCGAATAGAAAAGGAGAGAGGAGATGGAAAGGAGCGGCGAGGTAAAGAAATGGAGCAGAGATGTCTGGGAATCAAATGATGGAGGAGGGAGGGATGGTGAGAGAGGGAGAGGAGGGAGAAACGATGATAGACTTTGTGGAGGCGCATGTTATTCTTTTTGTGGGAATTAAAGGACTAGACTCACTTGACGGCCTCTAAATGGAATCAGCTTTTCCTCTAAGCATCGAATCGTCTTTTCAGTCCGATGACCCACAAGTTGGAATCAGCTGAGGCCTTGTTCTATAATGATTATTTAAATTACACTTTGCTTAAATAATCCTCCATTCCCTTAATAATGATATAAGTAGCAATTAAAGGTCTAGACTCACTTGGACTTCTCATGTGGCTGCTAGTAGGGGTGATCAAACTTACGGATCGGATACGATCTGATATTTCGGATCGGATATTCGCTTTTATTTTTTTTTAAAATTGCGATCCGTATCCGATCCGGTATCCGACCACTATTCGATCCGAAAATACCGGATTGGATCGGCCAGCCGGATGGATACCCGATGATCCGATTTTTTTTCATATTTTAATTTTTTTCATATGCTAAAAAATTGAAATTGTTCTATTAAGGATTTTAATTATAAATAATGACGATTTGAGAATACATCTAAAGGGAAATGAGAAGAAAAAACAAATGAAAAAGACATATTTTTGTTTGGGTTTGTAAAGAAAAATGGGAGAAAACATAAGGAAGAGGGAGATTTTGTATTTTTTGTTTGGGTTTGTAAAGAGAAGAAATGAAAGATAGATTTTTGTTTAGTTTGTAATTGTTTAATAATATTTTTATTTGGGTTTGTAAAGAGAAACATGAAGGAAAATATAGAAAGAGAGATATTTGGTTGGGTTTGTATTTATTTAATTACATTTTTGTTTGGGTTTGTTTATTTAATAAATTTTAAAAATGACCGGATCGGCTTCGGATATCCGAAATCTTTTTTGCCCGATCCGTATCCGATCCGGAAATCCGGTAAAAATATCGGATCGGATCGATATCCGAATCCGATCTATTGGATACGAATATTTTCGGATCGGATCGGTCGGATTAACGGATCAGGCCTTTCGGATCGGATTTTTTGGCCACCCCTAGCTGCTAGCTTGGAAAAAAAGTTCATTTCAAAAAATTGGAGTGTTCCATTTAATGACTCTTCGTATTCTATAACTCTAGAACTCACAAAACCCACAGAATCCACAAAACTATTGTGCGTCTATCATCCGAAGATTCAAACCTTAGTCATTAAATTTTGAATCGATAGAGGGATCAAATGGTATAGTTCATTTGTTTATAGCTCGGTGGATAAAAAACATGACTATTACTTTCTAGTTCGTTGTTTTTGCATCAATTGTTATTTCATCAATCTTATTGATTAGCATACCCGTTGTAGTTGTTTCTTCGGGGGTTGGTCAAGTAACAAAAATGTTGTATTTTCTAGTACCTCTCTAAGAGTTGCACTAGTGTTTTTGTGGGTATTCTTAATTCTTTCATCTCTTGAACCTCTTCGTCTGAGATCCAAAAATGATTTGTTTGCTTATTGTCGAGAGATTCAAACCGTCCAGATATTGTCCGTCTATCGTTTAGAGATTCAAAACCGTAGCATTCTTCTAGTTTTTTAGGATCAGGATCGCCAAAGGAGACTAGGGTCTCGCAACGATGAACGCTTACACACACGCCGATCGATAATAACTCTGTTAGAGGTTGATTATCTAATTTCTACTCTACGCAAGTTGTCACAAACTCTTGAACCAAGTTCAAGTGCTGAAGTATTTGTTTCAACTTGAAGCATCAGATGGTCGGTTTAGTGAATAATGAGGAAAAAAACACAACACAATGTTTATGGATGTTCGGAGTAAAATTGAGGTCTTTCGAGAGCCGAACTTGCAAGTGCCGAGCTTTTGAAAACCGAACTTGCGAGAGCTGAACTTCTGAAAGCCGAACTTGCGAGAACCGATCTTCTGAAAGTCAAACATCCGAGAACTGATCTTCTGAAAGACAAACTTCTAAGAACCTATCTTCTTAAAGTATAACATCCGAGAGCCGAACTTCTGAAGACCGAACTTCCGAGTGCCGATCTTTTGAAAGCCGAACTTATGAAAGCTGAACTTCTAAAAGCCGAACTTCTGAAGACCGAACTTCTGAAAACCGAACATGTGAGAGCCGAACTTCTGAGAACCGACATCTTCCGAAAACCGATAACTTCCGAAAGCCGATAGCTTCCGAGAACCGATCTTCTGAAAGTCGATAACTTCCAAAAGTCGATAGCTTCCAAAATCCGATAACTTTCGAAAGCCGATAGCTTCCGAAATCCAATAACTTCCGAAAGCCGATAGCTTCTGAAATTCGATAACTTCTGAATGCCTACACATTATTATTTTGCCACAATTAGTTTTTTATTTTAAATAGTTAATTAATACTACTACTTAATTAACTATTTTTACTTATCACAGTTGCCTGCGATTTTTGTTCTACGTTTCTCTTTTCAATCTTTGTTCTACGTTTTCGTTCTACATCAAGTTTCGTTCTTCAATCTCGAAATGGTAAGAAATATTCATTTTATAAACTATTTGAGTACAGTTGTTTGTTTAATATGTGACCTTCTATGATGCTTAAAATTCAGATAAACAAATGGTGGTCTTTGATGCATCGAAGAATAACAAAGCCAAGAAGACTAAGAACCCAACAAAGAAGAGTGCGAACAAATCAAGGAAGAGTCTGAACGAAACAAATGAATTTAAGAAGATGAAGTTCTCTAACAACGTTGAAAAGTAACAATCGATTAAAATGTTATAGACAGTGAAATGAAATGTTAGAAATGTTATACAGTGACTGTTAAAAATGTTAGACTTTAAATGTTAGAAACACATTATAGTTTATATTAAATGACATTACAACTCAGGTTAAATGACATTACATTTTAGGTTATAAGACATTACAGTTTAGATATAAAACATTACAGTTCAAGTTAAATGACATTACAGTTCAAGTTAAATGTCATTACAGTTCTAGTTAAATAATATTATAGTTCTGATTATAAAACATTACATTTTAATTGATCAGACATTACATTTTAGTTTATAAGACATTACATTTTAGTTTAAATAACATTACAGTTTATTTTTAAAAATATTATACTTCAGGTTAAATATCATTATAGTTTTGGTTAAGTGACATTACAGTTCAGGTTATAAGACATTACATTTTAATTTATAAAACATTAAATATCTTTTTTATTTTTGCAGTTTGAAGGTGTTAGGATCTAGGTCGCCGCTGGAGGACCGGGGTTGGGCCGGTTTAGCGCGTCTCACTCAAAGGGTGGTGATTAATCCGGTTAGAGATTAACACCGGGGTTTCAATACTACACAAACTGTCATAAACCCTTGAACTAGGTTCAAGCGCGGAAGAGGTTTGTTTCAGGTTGAAGCGGCACACTTGTATGATAGACAGAACCGGTTTTGGATGATATAGGTTTGGAAATTGATGGGTCGGTTTTTGTAACATGGCGATTCGGTTTGGATAGAGTCAAGTATGTTAGAGCGGTGTAGGTCGGTTAGAAAATGGAGCCGGCAGAAAGTAAATAGCAAGACATATTTTATGGATGTTCGGAGATAAAACTCCTACGTCACCCCTTCCTCTCGAAACCGCGAGAAGGATATTCACTAAGGAATACAAATACAATCCGATCGAGGCTTATTTTCTGCTCGATAACACCCTTACAATTTACACCGAAATTGTAAAATCCACACTTCAACTTTAGCACTTAGGCTTTCTCTAGAGATAGAACACACTATTTTCACTTGTAAATTAAATGTCCCACTTTGTTCCTCTTGTGTCGCGCATTTACTCTTCTTCAGCTGCTCCATTTATAGGTGACATATGCCAACGGTCATATTTCACTCCCTTGAATTTGATTGGCTGAGCAGAGGTTCAGTGATTCAGACTCTGCGGTCATCTTTTCAGACCTGGCGGTCCACTCTGTTCAGACCTGGCGGTCAACTCTGCAGACTTCACAGTCTGTTCTTCCGGTGTGTAAGACAAACCTGCTAGGTTTATCTTTTACTCAATGTGGTAACTGTTGGTTAGACAGTTGTCTGTACTTGGAAGATTGCCTCTGATTTATCCTGAAAGTGGAAAGATCCTATAGGACTGTCTTCTGCAGCCTGCAGACTTTCCTCAGACTTGTATAGATATGGAAATGTTCAGTCTGTTCCTTTGGTATCATTCTCAACAGATACCCGAAGTATCTTCTTGTGCTGGTCGGTTATTTGTCTTAACCGAATGGCTTCCGGTGTGATTGGTTTAACCGGACAGCTTCCGGTTATTCCTTTGCCTTGTGGCTGATCGGCTGTCTGATGTTTCCGGTTTTTAGCTTTGGCCGATCCTTTCTTTGTGCGGTTATTTTTTCGAGTGTTCCTGGTACTAGTTTACTATCTTGACCGGTTAGTCTTTTTAGCCGGTTCATTTGTTTGACCGGTTCGGTTCCTTGTTCCTGCATGGAAGATTTATTTATGTTAAGTTCTGTGAACCGGTCTAATTTTATCTAACAATTTATCCCTTTTTGATTATTTTATTTAAAATTATCAAAACCATGTAAGTTTGCAAACGTAGGCCGGTTCTTTATTTGACCGGATTTTTGAAACTAACTTGGGATAATTTTTCGAAAAATTTTGGAAAAATTTTGAGAAAATTTTTGGAAGAGTCTTATCTTTTATCTTATCAATTTCTCCCTTTTTGATTATTTTATTTGAAATTATCAAAACCATGTAGAAATGCAAGTATATGCCGGTTTCAAAAATAGCTTTATATATATATGAAGGAAAAACCGAAAAAGGGAAAATATTATATAAACACTGAAATAAACATAGTTAAGAAAGGTGAGCCCCTAATCTGAGTCGGAGAAATTGAAGCTGGCCATCATATCCTTGGTCCGTTTTCTCTTAACCGGTTGCGGTTGACTGGCCGTATCGGAGACTCGTTGTCTTGTAGAACGCTCCGTCAGATGTTCTTCATCTTCATTTTCGGTGTGAGTAGCCTGGTCCGGTTGACTTTCAATAACTGTTTCAGTGATCTCATCCAGTAGCCCGGCTACTTGAGCCTTCTTTGATATTTTCCTTTTCCGTTTTGCCGGAACCGAAGAGGAAGGGGCCGCCGTAGTCTTCTTCTTGTGAGCGTTAGCAAAATCTTCAAGTCTTTGTCTTTCATTATTTAGCCGCTCTGCATCCGCTGCAGCTTGAGCGGCTACGGACTTTGCAAGTCCCGGATACTTAGCCAGTGTCCTTCGTTCGCGCTCGGCTCTTTCTTCTTCAGTAAGTTGCGGTGGCTCCTTTTCTCTTCTCGCTTCTTCGTCCAACGCATCCTGGACTTCCTTAGCCGCTCGGGCGTTTGCCTCCACAACCGCTATATCTGCATTCACCTTAGCCTTGAGTAATTCATCAACTTGTGCGGTGAACGCCTTGAGGTCGGCCTCGAGTTTGTCGTTGCGGTCTTCAAGACCCGCATTCTTCTTTTCCAGTTCTGAGACCCTGTGAAGTGTTGAGCCGACCAGATCCTTAGTGACCTCTGTTAATCGTTGTTCGGTTTGCCTTTCAAGCCGATCCAAGTCATCCTTTATCTCTGAGGTCTTTTCCTTCAAGGCCTCGGTTCGTTGAAGATGGTTGTTGCGCAAAACCGTTTCGTCCCGGTAGTCACCTTCGATTTGTGAGATCTGGTCATCCGCCTTTACGAGTTTATTCCTTGTATTGTTGGCGAACTAGAGTGCCAGGCTCACGGTTCTCTTCATTTTCTCCTCTAATGGGTGAACCGTTGAGTCTGCAAACTCTTGAAGGAGGAACTTAACCCTTTCTTCTGTAATGCCCGGTTCGGAGACTCCAGGTTGCTCGGTGAAAGGAGCTTCTATCCTTTCGTCGGTTTCGTTTATCACCGGATCCGCCCGAGGAGGTGTTGCACCATGAATTTGACCCTCATCGGTCTGAGGAGCTGGAGAGTGCGGTTTTTCTCGTTGTCTGCACACCACCTCCAACCGATCAATTTCTTCAGCGAATTCTCCTTTCGGTCTCAAGTTTTTCTAACACCAAGAGCTGTAAGTTAGCCTCCGGTGTTCCCTCAACGTACCTTTCCTTAATCTTCCGGATACGTCCGGTTTGCTTTTGTAGCCGAGCTCGCGGTCTCACGATGGTGCATCGGTCCAAGGCTTCGTTAAGAGATTCTACGTTTGTGAGGCTCATGACTGTTTCCTCTATTTCCTCCAGCCTTTTGAAACATTGTTCGTCGGTTAGGCCTGGTAGTATGTGTTTGTAAATTTTGCTGAATCGGTACTCGTGCCATTCCCGGTATAATTCGCCAACCGCTTGAACTCGCAGGTCAATGTCCTCCAGGATTCGGCGCGCTATAATATCGGCCTTCTTCTGGTCGTCTTCAGGGGAAGCCTCCTCCTCCTCACTGTTGTCTGCACCGGCATCGGCGTTCTCAGGATTTGCGCCCGTACCGGTATTATCGGGACTTGTACCCGAATGTTCTTCATCATTCCGACCTTCTTCATTGGTTTTCTCAGAATCGGTTCGTTCAGACGTGGATTCCGACTCTTCCTCATCCCTTGTTTGTGATGGCGGTTCCGAGAATGCTATCTTCTCCTTGCCCTTGCTTCCGGTCTTTTCTTTTGCCGGGGCCGATTTCTTGGAGGATTTCTTCTTTCGGCCACCTGTGGAACTGGGGGCCGGCTGCTTCCTCTCCAGGAAGTGTTTGGATCTTATCAACCTTCTTGATGGGATAATGACACCAGGACCGGTGTTGATGTTATGATGGAGCAAGATTTTTCCAAGGGGGATGGCGTATCCCCATGACCGGGTTGAATCCGGTTTCACCATATCTTTCAAGTTGTGGAATATTTCCTTCGCCCAGTTCACTTTCGTACATTCTATCAAACCGACTAGCATCTCGATTTTGGCCTTGGTGAGGCTGTTGTAATTTCCACCTCTCGCCTGAACCGACTTTGTGAAGATGTCACAAAGCGGTATGTACTTCGGTCGTAGTGTCTCTTTGTTACCGGATACTTTCACCGGTTCCTTGGTTGCTGAGAGAATCTGGCAGGCTGCCTCGAACGTTGTTATATCCAGATCCAACAGGGCATCATGGCCGTCTGTTGGAAGGCGTAGGCTCTCCGCAACCGATTCTTCGGTTAGCTCGAATTCAGTACCGCTGACAGTCGCGGTGATCTTGTCGCCAGATAGAGTTGCGGTGTTGAAGAATTCTTCAACCGCTTCTCTATATAGAACATGGGGACCGCCGAGAAAGTACTCAAGTCCGGCTTCGGTTACTCGGTCAATAACTCCCTTTGCTGCAGGCGTGCCCTTTTATCGGATTTCCTCGAAATCCACCTAAGTCATGTGTTTGAACAAAGCCGAATCGCGCCCCATCTTAGATGATTGAGAGAGTTTGAAAAACACGAGAGTAAATAACCGCTGAGAGTATTTGAGAGCTTAGAGAGAGAAAGCTGTTTCGCGTGAGAGTGGAATGAAATGGCCAAGAGCCCCTTTTATAGGTGCGGTTTGGAAACCCAACCGTCCCATCAACATTTGGCGGGAGTTTTCCCTCCAAGCCGAAAGGGCGGCAAACATGTGGGAGGGAAGCCAAAGGCGGTAATCGAAGTGGCGGCAATCGATAAGGCGCTACTTCAATGGGCGGTAAGCCAAGATGTGGGAAATTTGAGCGGGAGTTTTGGGCAGGAAATTTCCCTCCAAAATTATTGATTTTAACTTTGATGATGTAATCTCTCATTTGAAACCGTTTGATGCTGCAGTTTTCTTAATTTAACCGGAAAGTTTGGTTATCAAAAGTTAACCGGTTATTTTGAATAAGCAGAATTTTGCAATCTTTTGAGTTTAAGCGGTTTTCTTTGAGACCGGATAGGAGCGCAGTTATTTTGACAATGTTAACCGGTTACTTAGATAGATATTCAAAATGTTAAGATGACCCGGTCATTTAAACTGAAATAGAATTGTATTAAAGAAACATTACAGAACAGAAACCGAAAGATAGATCGGTGTGAAAACAGACATACATAAGATGGAAAGATACAACTTATGTAATAACCACTTTAGAAAACCTTTCTTCCACCGCATCCATGTCAAGGATGTTCGAAGGGGATGCCGGTTTGCCCGGTCCAAACTCTGGCCGGTACTTGAGAATAAGCTTACTGATGTGAGGTGCATAACCGAGACCTTTCTTGGTTAGCACCATGTTTTTCAGGTTCTGAAAAATGACCGTTGACCAATTTATGGCCGTGTTGCTAACAATATGGGTCATGATGTTGTATGTGTTCTTAGAGTACCGCTGATTTGGAGATTGACAAATGATAGACCGGGTCACAATCTCAAGAAGGAGTTGAGTGTGATGAGCGAGGCGGGTTTTTAACCCATAGTTTTCCACCGGAATATCGGTTCCAGAGAAGAATAGTGCGTGATCATATGCCGCACTTCCCACCTGGGTTGGAAAGTCAGAGAACCCTTTTGTGGGCAAGTTGAACATGTGGGCAAATTCGGCTTCATCAAGTCAGAAAGTATGGTCTCTCACCGTAGAGACGATGTAGTTACCTCTGATGCAAGCGCTTTTGAAGAACGTCTTGACATCCTCAATGAGTATGGGACCGGATTCTTCGAGAAAGGTTCGAAGGCCGGTGTCAATGAGAGATTCAAACATGATCTCCTTTCCATGATCTCCGTCCCAATGTTCCATACATGATTCGAAATCGACGCTCAAGAAGTTTCCTAAGGTCCGGCTCGACATGATTACGGCTTTCAAGAGATTTCAAGAGTGTTTTGTGTTTTAGGATGTGTTGAGTTGATTAGAGGATGGTCCTTTATATAGGGTCGGTTTTTGAGGGAAAATATTAGCATTGAACGTCAGTTTTGTCTTATTAGGAAAGAGAATATTTATGTTTCCAAGACGCATTGGGAAGGAGTTACTTTTAATTCATTGCGGAGTTCGAGGTTGGATTTGGTTGAGAGAGTAACCAAGTTGGTTGGGTAGTAATTATTCAGGTGGTTGGGGGTTACCTCATTAATTAAATATTACTTTTTCATTAATGACCCATGCAACAACACATGGAAAAGTAACCGATACAGGCCGAAAATAACTTAGTCTAAAACCGAAGAAAACATAGATAAAACCGAAATGATCATAAAGATGTCGAACAAGGATACACCCGGTGCGTGCAGCAAAATGACCGGGTGTAGGAAGGAGTGACCTAATAACCGCTGGAGGTGACCGCACCGTTGGGGTTGTTGCGGCGGTTCCTCCTCCTCCAATCCTTCCCAAACCGCTCATAGAAGGAGTCAGTTACTTCCTTGGTTAACACTTGAGCTTGATTCAGACCTTCGCCCGGACAGGTCGGTACGCCAAGCTCAAGAAGCAGACAGCTCAGTTGGGGAACGAGGCCGACTGTTCGAACGTTAATCATCCAGATTAGAGCGTCGAACAGTACTCTTGACCAATTAACCGGTGTCCTGGTGGTGATGGCATCCATCATATTGAAGAATGCGGTACAGTAGGTATTCGTCACATCTCTTCCTAAGATGCTTCGACCTATCACGTCATTGAGGAGCTGATATTCAGCCCTCAATAGTGATTTTGTGCCATGGTCATCGACAGGTTGGTTAGACCTGGCGAAGGTTAGGGAGATCTCGGCCTTTAAGTCGGCCGGAACGTTGAGATCTGTTAAGCCTTGCTTTGGCAGCCCAAAGCACCTCCCAAAGTCATTCTCCGTGAAGTCGAATACTACACCGCCCACCTTCGATTGGATATGGGTGTCAAAATGCGGTGTGCCTCTGAAAATCCTTGCATTGTACAAGAATTATAGAACAGATTCTGGATAAATGACATACTTGTCATCCAGGAAGTATTGAAGACCTGTGTCTTCAAGTGATTTGATCATTTTGAACACATCATAGTGTTCAGTGCTCTTTGCAGATCTGAAGTCCACTTGGAAGATGTTTTGAAACTGAGACATTTTTGTCTTAGTGTGAGAATGAGCTTTTGTCTTGTGATTGTTTTGGTTTGGGTTTGTTCATCTTATATACTAGTTGGGGGAGTGTCCTATTATCCAAGTATCACAGGTGATAATGTCTATTATCCAAAGGGTAAAAGGTTTTGCTTAAAATAAGCATGTCTATAGCCTAGGATGTTGGTCATAGACCTGGACCATGAAAGATATCAAATCTTCACGTCTTTTTAGGTGTGACCAGTTTTCTTTGAAAAGGAAATGTTTCAGAACAGATAAGCTTAAACATAGATAATTATTCCACTTTTGTTTGAAGTTCAAATAATCTAAGATAACCTATTTCCGAACCGGTTGGTTATCAGTTGTTCATCCCGATGCGGTTATTTGGTGCATGCACTAAATAACCGGTCGGTTTACTCTGTCTGATATACCAGGCGGTTCTTCCATAGATACCAAGAAAATTTGAAGTCCAACAGGTTAGGAGGAACTACCGGTTTTGTCTGTCCGAATCGGTTTCCCTTTAAGCATCCTTAGGAAGGATCTGACTAATATCGGTTAAACCGAGAGTAAGTCTGAATTGAGAGAACTTAGCTTCCTGTAGAGGCTTGGTGAAGATATCGGCTACTTGTTGATCTGTCGGTACGTATTCCAACCGGATATGCTTCAGCATGACATGTTCCCGAATGAAGTGGTGCCTTATGTCAATGTGCTTGGTTCTGGAGTGTAGAACCGGATTGTAGGTGATTGCTATGGCACTTGTGTTGTCACAGAAGATCGAAGACTCTTCGGCTATGACACCGAAGTCCGTCAGTTGTTGTTGGATCCAAAGGAGTTGTGAACAACAGCTTCCGGCCGCCAGGTATTCAGCTTCTGCGGTGGATGTGGCCACCGATGTCTGTTTCTTGCTATGCCATGAAACAAGCCGGTCACCTAGGAATTGGCATGTTCCGCTGGTACTTTTTCTGTCAATCTTACAACCTGCATAATCTGCATTTGAATAACTCGTTAGGTTAAAGGATGAGTCCTTCGGATACCACAGACCGACGTCAGGTGTTCCCTTTAGGTATTTTAAGATCCTCTTTGCGGCTGTGTAGTGGGATTGTTTTGGATTGGCTTGAAATCTTCCACACACACCGACTGCAAATAGAATATCTGGTCTACTTGTTGTCAGGTATAAGAGAGAACCGATGATGCCCCGGTAAGCTATCTGGTCTACCGATTGACCCTCATCATCCTTGTCCAATTTAACCTATGAGCTCATTGGAGTAGCCGCTGAGGAGCATGTGTCCATCCCAAACTTCTTTAGAAGCTCCTTGGTGTACTTAGGTTGGCTTATGAACGTTCCTTCTTCGAGTTGTTTAACCTGAAGACCTAGGAAGAAACTTAATTCTCCCATCATACTCATTTCAAACTTGTTAGTCATCAGGGTTGAAAATTTATCACACAACTTAGGATCGGTTGAACCGAAGATGATATCATCTACATATATTTGAACAAGTAGGATATGTTCCTTCTTCTCAAATTTAAATAACGTTTTGTCCACCGAACCGATGGTGAAGTCATGGTTTAACAGAAATGCGGTTAGTGTGTCATACCAGGCTCTAGGTGCTTGCTTTAGACCGTATAAAGCTTTGTTTAACCGGTATACATGGTTTGGGAATTCAGCACTTTTGAAACAGGGTGGTTGTTCAACATACACCTCTTCACGTAGGTCACCATTCAAAAATGCACTTTTAACATCTATTTGGAAAACCTTAAAGTTTTTGAATGCGGCAAAGGCTAGAAAAATCCTAATAGCTTCAATCCTAGCTACAGGGGCGAATGATTCTTCAAAATCAATGCATTCTTCCTGTTTGTAACCTTGTGCCACTAATCTGGCTTTGTTCCTCGTGACCAAACCGTCTTCATTGAGTTTATTTCTAAATACCCATCTTGTTCCTATGACTGGTTGATCTTTCGGTCTAGGGACTAGGTACCAGACTTTACTACTCTCAAACTGGTTTAATTCTTCCTGTATTCCCAAGATCCAATTTGGATCTGACAATGCGTCATCTATTCTTTTCGGCTCAATCTGGGATATAAAGGCGGAATTAAAGTATTCCTCCAGAATTTGACGCCTAGTTCGAACAGGTTCTTAAGGGTCACCTATAATTTGCTCAGGAGGATGTTTAGTGTTCCTTCTGAAGTTCGGTTCAGGAATGTCTACCAGATTACCGTTTGTTTGATCAAGGCTAGACATATCGGTAGGCTGAACAGGATTGTCAGACCGACCGATTTCCTCGGTTTGGACCGAAGTGTCAGCTTCTTGTCTTGGGACAGCTTGATCCGGCTGGGTTTCAATATTACCCATTTGGTCATGGACAAACCGCCTGAAAACCGGAACTTCATCTTCACTGTCAGAGTGGATATTGTTGTTTTCCAATCTGTTGTGTAGATCAAAGCATGATGCAATATTACTTTCAACCGATTCATCGAAAACCACGTGAAGTGATTCCTCCATGGTTAAAGTTCTATTGTTATACACTCTATATGCCTTACTCACTGCTGAGTAACCTAGCATGATCCTAGTATCGATTTTTGCATCCCAGACAGATATGTTTTACCATTTATATGTATATAGCACTTACAACCGAAAATCTTAAGATACTTAAGGTTGGGAACCCTGTTAAAATAAACCTCATACGGTGTTTTGTTATGAAACTTGTTAATTAGAGACCGGTTTTGTGTATAACATGCGATGTTAATAGTCTCAGCCCAGAATTTCTGAGCAATACCCGAATCGGCTATCATGGACCGTGCGGCTTCCTTGAGAGTCCGGTTTCTTCTCTATGCCAGGCCATTTTGTTGAGGAGTCCTAGCACTAGACAACTCGTGTCTAATACCGGATTCATCAAGAAATGCGGTTAAAGTACTATTGGTGAATTCGGTACCTCTATCACTTCTAATGCTATTAATGCGTGTTGATTTTTCATTTTGCAAACGTTTAAGTAGTGTGATCAAGTTTGATGTGGTTTCACGTTTAAATGGTAGGAATATTACCCATGTAAATCTAGAATAATCATCAATAACTACCATGGTGTAAAGCATACCTCCTAGGCTAATGACCTGAATCGGTCCAAATAAATCCATGTGAAGGAGATCTAAGCATCGGCTAGATTGGATATTTCCTTTACTTTTAAAGGTTGACTTAGTCTGCTTACCCATTTGACATGCTGAACAAACCTTATCCTTGTTAAATACTATGTCAGGAATACCTTCTACTAGCTTTTTACCGCGAATGTAGTTTAAAGTTTTCATGTTTAAATGGTTTAATCTCTTATGCCACAACCAGGTTTGATCAGTCTTAGCTATCATGCATATAGGGTGTTCTACCTTAGTTTTCCAGTCTACTTTGTAGATATTTCCTAACCTATTCCCGGTTAGTAGTGTGATGCCTTGAGAGTTCTTAACTAGGCATGCATGTTTAAGAAATTCTACCCTGTATCCAGCATCACACATTTGACTAATACTTAGCAAGTTAAAACGTAGGTTTTCTACTAAGAGCACATTATCAATTGTTAAGTTACCATGGACAATCTTACCCTTGCCCATAGTTCTACCTTTTGAGTTGTCACCGAAGGTAATTAGTGCACCGGTTTTTATTCTGATGTCGGTTAGCAGGTTGTTGTTCCCGGTCATATGCCTGGAGCAACCGCTATCCAAGTACCATTCAGAGTTTCCTAGCCGTTTCATTAAATCCTGCAAAATGTACATATTTACAACTATTTGGTACCCACATTCACTTGGGTCCACATGCGATTAGTCCTTTGGGTATCCAAACCTTGACAAACCAGACGGCTTTCTTTGCTAAGGTCTTAACCGTTCTTTTGGCATTCGGTTTTTGATATCTCGGTTTTTCTACGAAAGTCTTAAATGAGGGTGTTTTGTGGTTTGTCCTATGCGGTTGAGGATTGGTTTTCCTATTTTTGAGCAGGTCGGCTTTTCTTTTCTCAGGGTCAAGCCACTTCTCAGAGTCGGTTGGACCAACATAATTGTAGTTTAGTTTTTCTTCCGTATAATATGCGGTCAATTCTTCTTCAGCGGTCAAAGAGCTTTTGATGAATCTTATAAGAGGAAGGTTACTCCTTGTAAACTTTACTTTCTCTACGGGTTTTTGGTCTTTGGATCTATCCTTTGTGTATCCTAAGCCGAACATGCAAAAAGGATGTCTGTAATGACTACACATTTTCTTTACCATATCACTAGATCTCTTATATGCGGCCATCTTATACTAGAGTCGGGCATTTTCTTCCTCGATCATTTTTCTAGCTGGTTCACTAGACTGTTCGGTCTTAAGTGGTGGTTCTGGTTCTAATTCGGCTTCTATGCTAGGGATTTCATCAGGTTCTATGACCTCTGGTTCGGTTATAGTGGGTACTTCTGGTTCTGTCGGAATGGGTACTATAGGGTCGGTTCTAAAATTAAGTTGCTTAGGTAACATGGCTAGTAGGTTCTTATACTCTTCTACCATATCATTTAATGCATTGTATAACTCATCTTTAGTAAATTCTTCACAAGGAGAGTCAAATACTTGTTCCTCATTTGCCATGAGGCATGTGAGTTCATCATCACTGTCACTGTGAGCCCATAAGCTTCCTCCATCATCGGCTATCAATGCTTTCTGAACTTCACTTCCTTCATCGGTTTGTTGATAGTTGTTTTGGTTATTTTGGTAATCCGGTTTCCGGTCATCCCTCCTTGGTTTTTTGCATTCCCACTTGAAATGTCCCAAACAGTTGCAGTTATAACACCTTATATTGGATTTATCACCATAGTTGTAGTTTGTTGGTTGGCTTCTTTTCATGAACCTCCCAAATTTCTGTGCAAGCATAGCCATGGCATCCTCGGTGAACTGTTCGGCGGTTCTGATAGGTGCAGGTGCAGGTGCAACCGGTTCTGTGGGTGTGATCAGTGCTCTGGTTGAGGTTGAGGCTGAGACTTCTTCTTCAGTCCTAGATCTCATTTCAAACTCATACGCCTTAAGATCTTTGAATACATCATGTAGCTTCATCTTACTTAGGCAGTTTGATTCCCTCATCACCATTGTCTTTATGTCCCATGCACTTGGAAGAGATCTTAAAGCTTTCATGATGACCTCCTTGTTGTCATACCTCTTGCCAAGAGTTGCTAGCTCATCTAACACACCAGTGAACCGGTCACTATACTCTTTCATTGTTTCTCCCGGTTTCATCTTGATGCTTTCAAACTTCTGAGTAGCTACCATCACCTTGTTTTCCTTAGTTCTTTCATTTCCCTCAAAGATCTGAATAACCGTGTCCCATGTCTCCTTTGCGGTTTTGCAGTCTCTGATCTTGCAGTATGTGTTTCTGTCCACACTGTTGGAGATCCGGTTTCTAGCGTGGTTATCTAGGTTGTTTCTTCTCCTATCTTCAACGGTCCATTCTTTTATGTCCTTATCAATGAATATCGGTCCTTCGGCCAGAATGGATTTCATCTCATCATCCAAAGTGATTAAGTGTAGGTACATGCGTGCCTTCCAGTTGGTAAAGTCATCACCTTCTAGCATTGGTGGCCTATCAAAAGACATGATTGCTTGAGTATTGAAACTAACTGCTCTGATACCAATTGTTAGGATCTAGGTCGCCGCTGGAGGATCGGGGTTGGGCCGGTTTAGCGCGTCTCACTCAAAGGGTGGTGATTAATCCGGTTAGAGATTAACACCGGGGTTTCAATACTACACAAACTGTCACAAACCCTTGAACTAGGTTCAAGCGCGGAAGAGGTTTGTTTCAGGTTGAAGCGGCACACTTATATGATAGGCAGAACCGGTTTTGGATGATATAGGTTTGGAAATTGATGGGTCGGTTTTTGTAACCTGGTGATTCGGTTTGGATAGAGTCAAGTATGTTAGAGCGGTGTAGGTCGGTTAGAAAATGGAGCCGGCAGAAAGTAAATAGCAAGACATATTTTATGGATGTTCGGAGATAAAACTCCTACGTCACCCCTTCCTCTCGAAACCGCGAGAAGGATATTCACTAAGGAATACAAATACAATCCGATCGAGGCTTATTTTCTGCTCGATAACACCCTTACAATTTACACCGAAATTGTAAAATACACACTTCAACTTTAGCACTTAGGCTTTCTCTAGAGATAGAACACACTGTTTTCACTTGTAAATTAAATGTCCCACTTTGTCCCTCTTGTGTCGCGCATTTACTCTTCTTCAGTTGCTCCATTTATAGGTGAAATATGCCAACGGTCATATTTCACTCCCTTGAATTTGATTGGCTGAGCAGAGGTTCAGTGATTTAGACTCTGCGGTCATCTTTTCAGACCTGGCGGTCCACTCTGTTCAGACCTGGCGGTCAACTCTGCAGACTTCACAGTCTGTTCTTCCGGTGTGTAAGACAAACCTGCTAGGTTTGTCTTTTACTCAATGTGGTAACTGTTGGTTAGACAGTTGTCTGTACTTGGAAGATTGCCTCTGATTTATCCTGAAAGTGGAAAGATCCTGTAGGACTGTCTTCTGTAGCCTGCAGACTTTCCTCAGACTTGTATAGATATGGAAATGTTCAGTCTGTTCCTTTGGTATCATTCTCAACACATACCCGAAGTATCTTCTTGTGTTGGTCGGTTATTTGTCTTAACCGAATGGCTTCCGGTGTGATTGGTTTAACCGGACAGCTTCCGGTTATTCCTTTGCCTTGTGGCTGATCGGCTGTCTGATGTTTCCGGTTTTTAACTTTGGCCGATTCTTTCTTTGTGCGGTTATTTTTTCGAGTGTTCCTGGTACCGGTTTACTATCTTGACCGGTTAGTCTTCTTAGCCGGTTCATTTGTTTGACCGGTCCGGTTCCTTGTTCCTGCATGGAAGGTTTATTTATGTTAAGTTTTGTGAACCGGTCTAATTTTATCTAACAGAAGGTATATAAGAGGAAGAAAGTGAAGATATCTAAGAGAAAACTTGTTTCCTGTCCCCGCTTCTTTCATTCTCAATTATTCCATTCCTAACAGGTAACAATGGTCATCTTTTCAAAATTTGATTGTAATGTTCTCAAAACTGGATTGTCATTTTTTTTACAGAATCAAAGTATCTAAGAGGAATGTCACGGCCCATTGGTATGGGGTTCACATGTCAAGCCCACAAGGTGCAGTTTCTAGAATATTCCGTATTTTTGTGGTCATTTATGGAACTCTCTAGAATCCTCTAGGAGTTCCTGGATTTTGGTCGGTCTTGGAACTCTCTAGATTTCTCTAGGAGTTCCCTTTTGTGAATGAGGTCATGAAACTCTCTAGAATTCTCTAGGAGTTCCTCTTTTTGTAAGTAGGGTCATGGAACTTTCTAGAATTATCTAGGAAGTTCCTTTTGTATGAAAGGTGGGAGAACTCTCTAGAATTCTCTAGGAGTTCTCATGAATAGGTGTTAGTAAAATTCTCTAGAAATCTCTAGGAATTCTTGGGTCTAGGTTAGGTAATAGAAGTGTCTAGAAAACACTAGGTCTAGGAGGATCTAGAATAATCCATACACTTGTATATAAACAAGTCTTGGCCATAAACCAAGACACAACAACCAATGTTCAAAGCACTCAACACTTGTAATACCTCACTCTTGTAAACAATAAACAAAATATTCTTCAAACTCTTTCTATCTCAAGTATTCCATCTTCTTGAATCTTTTAGAAGGCTGACTAGCTAGGATTGTGGCAATCTAGCCTAGTGTCGCGCGGGACGAGAGAATATTCGGTGACCGAGTTTCTGCCCGCGCGGCACTAGGCTAGATTTCCACAATCCTAGCTAATCAACCTCTTAAAAGATGCAAGAAGATGGAACAATTTGAGAGAGAAAGAGTTTGGAGAATATCTTGTTTATTGCTTACAAGAGTGAGGTATTACAAGTGTTGAGTATTTTGAACAATGGTTGTATTGAGTTGAGTCTCTTGGTTTGTTGTCAAGACTTGTTTATATACAAGTGTATGGATCATTCTAGATCCTTCTAGACCTAGTGTTTTCTAGACATTCTAGGAATTCTTAGGAATAGATTTATAATAGAAGAGTCTAGAAATGTCTAGGACAATGAAGATATAGAATGATCTTCCCACTTGTATATAAATAAGTCTAGGTCATAGAACTAAAACAACCAATGTTCAAAGCACTCAACACTTGTAATACCTCACTCTTGTAAGCAATAAACAAGATATTCTCCAAGCTCTTTCTCTCTCAAATTGTTCCATCTTCTTGCATCTTTTAAGAGGCTGACTAGCTAGGATTGTGGCAATCTAGCCTAGTGCCGCGCGGGACGAGAGAATATTCGGTGACCGAGTTTCTGCCCGTGACAGGAAGCTTTCTTCACTCCCTGCCCTCGCTTCTTCTATCGTACAAGGAAACGACCTATTTTAAATATTTGAAGTTCTCCAAATGTCCTTTACAAACTCTTCCAACAAATCTCGGACGTTCGAAAAGAGGTTGTCAAGGCCATTCGTTTCAGCTCCCTCCTATATGTGGGTATCTAAAAATGCCACTTCGAACTATGTCATCACCTCTTGAGCAAGTTTGATGTTAGAAGGAGTGTTCTAATGCTGAGTAATGGAGAGATGCTAAAAATTGACGAAGCAGACATTCAGTGCGTACTAAACCTCCCAGAGGTGACATCGAAATAACAAAGTCTAAAGGACATAAATCTATGGAGCCGAGTACCTCCAAATGCTGAGGATTTGGAGGAGAAGATGGTTAGGAATGATAATGGAGGAGCTCCTACAACTCTATCAATGCTAGAGAGAATAATAGAAAATAAAGATGCGGATGACAACTTCAAACATGATTTCTTTGTATATGTCATCTCTAGTTTTCTGTGGACAACATAAATGTATAGTGCACGTAAACAAGGACTCTTAATAATTGTCATTGTCATCTTAATAATTGTCATTTTAATGGGTTTTCACTGATATATACTAATGTATTTTAACTGAACTATAAATTCTTATTAACTACGCTGTAAGTTCTTATAAACTGAAATGTAAATTCTTATAAACCAAATTGTAATATCTAATATACTAAACTGTAATGTCTAATTTACTGAACTGTAACGTCTGATATACTAAACTATAATTTCTTATAAAACGAATTGTAATGTCTGATAAACTGTACTATAGTGTCTTATAAATTGTACTATAATGTCTGATAAACTAAATTATAATGTTATTTAAATTGAATTATAATGTCTTAGAAATTGATCTGTAATGTCTTATAAACTGAAATGTAATGTCATTTAAATTGAATTGTGATCTTTTATAAACGGAACTGTAATGTCTTATAAATTGAACTGTAATGTATGATAAACTAAACTATGATGTCTTATAAATTGAACTGTAATGTCTGATGAACTAAACTGTAATTTCATTTAAATTGAACTATGATGTCTTACAAACTCAGTTATAATGTCTTATAAACTAAACTATAATGTCTGATAAACTGAACTGTGATGTCTTATAAATTGAACTTGATAGGATCGGCATCGGCACCGATAGAGACGGAGGTTTGACTATTGATGTCGGCTTAAGAAAAACGGTTTGATAGAAATACTGTTAAGGATTTAAATCACTTTCTATTCTGTACAAACCCTTACAAACTCTTGAACGATTCAAGTACAGAAACATTTGCTCAGGTTTGAAGCTAAGAACTGAGAATGAGAAGATGACAGAATGTAAATGACACAACAGTTTGTTTATGGATGTTCGGAGCAAACTCTCCTACGTCACCCCTTCTTCCAACCACCGGAAGGATTCACTATAACTTTCTTATAATCAAATACAGTTGCACGAATAGCTCACTGTTGAACAGAACAGGCTCTGTTCAACTTACAGAATATAGAATAATATCACTCAGCTAAACGATGCTTTGATTCACACTCTCTCTTGATAAACACACAGTAAAGCAAGAAAGCAGCTCTTTCGTATATCAGTTTGTATATTTGCGTATAATTCTCTAAGTATCGATAGATCGATGATTCATCCATGGTCCTTGAAGATCTTTAAATAGGGATCAGATACCAACGGTCGAATCTTCCATAATAACAAGTGGCGAGCTTCCATTAGAACGCCTCCATAGTACACAGCAGACTCTGAGCACCAGGATCGTGGTCATACCAATCTGGTAGTGCGCCAAATATTCTTCTAGGATATTTCTGCAAAAACAAGTAGTGGGAAGAATTTTTGCTTACGTGACATTAATCAATTGGTTGCAACTGGCTGTCGTACTAATTTTCACTAGAAAGTGGAGCAGGAGTAGCGTACAGCTAGTTGATCGTGGGTAGACGTGTGCTAGCTTCAAGCAACTGCTTTAAGCATGACATTAGACGTATTTCACTTAGACGACCTCGTCTAATGAAATTAGACGCCCACGTCTAATAGCAAGATCCATTAGACCACCTGGTCTAATGGAATTAGACGACACGTTTAACTACGCATCCCTTCAGACTAATTTGAAGGAGTTAGACTGCACATCTAACTTTCATACGTTAGACTACACGTCTAACTACGCATCCCTTCAGACTAATCTGAAGGAGTTAGACTGCACATCTAACTTTCATACGTTAGACTACACGTCTAACTACGTATCTGTTAGATTGCACGTTTAACTACGTATCTGTTAGACTACACGTCTAACTACGTATCTGTTAGACTGCACGTCTAACTACGTGTCCGTTAGACTGCACGTCTAACTACGTGTCCGTTAGACTGCACATCTAACTACGTGTCCGTTAGACTGCACGTCTAACTACGTGTCCGTTAGACTTCACGTCTAACTACGTATCTGTTAGACTACACGTCTAACTACGTATCCGTTAAACTGCACGTCTAACTACGCATCTGTTAGACTGCACGTCTAACTACGCATCCGTTAGACTGCACGTCTAACTACGTATCTATTAGATTGCACGTCTAACTCAATGCATCTAATGGCCAATCAGTCTAATGATCCTCATTTAGACTTAGTCTAATATAACCTATTTTCGATACACCTGCACCAAAAACGATTAGACGACATAGATTAAGTTTTATACATACTCATCATCAAAATTCCAATAGTCAAAAAACATTGACACTTAGTTAAAATAATTTGACCCAACAAAACTATAATGTCTGATTACTAAATTGTAATATCTTATAAACTGATTTGTAATGTCTTATAAATTGAAATATAATGTCATTAATCTGAACTGTAATGTCTGATAAACTGAATTGTAATATCATTTAAACTGAACTATAATGTCTCTTATTATCAACACTATAGATTCAAAATCCATAAATCATTAATGAATATAGATAGAATAAAGATCAGTTCACACTAAACACACTAGTTGAAACTATGAAGAAATGGTAGGAGAACGAAGCCTCATATTACCACAGACCACTCACATTATTATTGGTAATTGTTTTATTTATGCATATATCATATCATTTCTCCTCCTTAGTAGACAATTCATATTTTTTTAGTTATGCTATATGAACATGGTACAAGATTATACCATAGAGCATAATTACAAGAGATAACTTTCCATCTTGTCATGTTGAGATGACAAGATGGTATACAAGAGAAGAAAGATAGAAGAGGGACTTGGAGGGTTTGAACTAGGAAGAGTGGTTGATAGGATTCAACTTCCGGCTCTAGAGATTCTACTCTGAACTATGGAGAATGAGGTTTGGCCCGATTCTTTAACTTCGAGAGGGACTAAGAGGGTACATCCTGATTCCTAAAATTCGAGTAGTATTGGTGTTTCATATAATATAATGAAAAATATATATAATAGTGCAGTTGATAAGGACTAGATAATATATGGCAATGCATCG